>NW_028295662.1:600000-1132874 GCF_964341445.2 Mesoplodon mirus
GAATGTTGAGTAGTCCTCTCTTGGTATTCTGTAGGTCTTTGGTGATTATATATGTCACCTGTGTTTGTATATGTCTGTTAACCCCGATATCATAATGAAACCAATCCTCACACCTTTCCATTGGTGAACCATAAGTTTGTTTAATGAATCTGTGATTGCCCTTCTCCGTGGAAATATCTGCCCTGGTATCCATTTTTAGGTAACACCTATAAGTGATATGATAGGATATGTGTCTTTCACTTTCTGACTTACTACAAGTCACGTGATTACTTCTAGACTCATCTACGGTGCTGCAAATGGCATTGTGTCCTTTTTTCCCTTGGCTTCTCTTCTGCCTTAGCGGGGTCCATTTTCAACAATGTGATTCCCTGAGGGTTGTGGATTAGCTGACCTGGGCAGCCTTACCCTGCCAGCCCGCCCTCCCCAGGTGTGCCTAATTGAGGTCAATATAAACAGCGCTCCAGGCAGCAATAGCCCCTGAAGCTGTGCCTGACTCCATATTCTCTGCCCCGTCAGCAGTCTCGGGGCTGTGCTGGTGGGAGTGAGTGAAGGGCCACAGCTTTGTGGGTGGCCCGGTGTGAGTGGGGTTCTGCTGGCCTTTCTGTAGGAGTTGCCAGGCTGCGGCCTGTAAAGAAGAGGTTGGGTCACCCATACCTTCCGCTGGAATTTCTCTCCGGACAGAGGTGAGGAAGGAGAAAAGCAGTGGGGGCCGGGACAGGAGGGGTATCTCAGGCAGGGCAATGGAAAGCTTCTGGAAGAGGGCCAGGGCTCAGGACCACCCTGGCTGGCCTGCAGGCACCAAGTTGGCCTGCGTGCTGTCGCTGGTGTGGCTCCACGGTCCTTCCTCTAGGCTTTCAAGCCCTTGTACATATTCAGGTGTTTTACCTGGAAAGGGTGGGAACAGTTCAGCAGCAGCTGGCCTGGGGCTCAGCTCACGTTTACTCACAGATGCCTCGGCACGGTCCCCCAGCTTTGCAATGAGGACGCTCCTTGCGTGGGGTGTGGGTTGCTGGATGTATGGGAGATGGTTCCCCACCTCTGACCAATTTCAGAATTGTTTACCGCTGGAGCAAGTGCCGTAATAGCGTATTCCTCTGTATAACTCGTGGGTTCACTTTTTTTTTCTTTTATGGTTCAAGTTAGATTTTATTCCTCTTTTATATATTTATAAATATAAGCATGGAAATAATTCATTCCTATAAATACATCTGTGTGACCGGAAGAATTTTTTCTGTTTTATTTTTAAATTTTATTTTTTAAAATTTTGAAATTTAGTTTTATTTATTTTTTTTATACTGCAGGTTATTATTAGTTATGTATTTTATGCATATACATGTATACAGGTCAATCCCAAACTCCCAACTCATCCCACCACCACCACCCCATGGCTTCCCACACTTGGTGTCCATACGTTTGTTCTCTACCTCTGTGTCTCTATTTCTTCCCTGCAAACCAGTTCATCTGTACCATTTTTAGGCTCCACATATATGCATTAATATACAATATTTGTTTTCCTCTTTCTGACTTACTTCATTCTGTATGACAGTCTCTCGATCCATCGATGTCTCTACAAATGACCCAGTTTCATTCCTTTTTATGGCAGAGTAATATTCCATTTTATATATGTACCACATCTTTATCCATTCATCTGTCTGTGGGCATTTAGGTTGCTTCCATTACCTGGCTATTGTAAATAGTGCTGCAACGAACATTGTGGTGAATGTGCCTTTTTGAAATACGGTTTTCTCTGGGTATATGCCCAGAAGTGGGATTGCTGGATCAGATGGTAATTCTATTTCTAGTTTTTTTAAGGAAACTCCATACTGTTCTCCATAGTGACTGTATCAATTTACATTCCCCCCAATAGTGGAAGAGGGCTCCTTTTGTCCACACCCTCCCCAGAATTGGTTGTTTGTAGATTTTCTGATGATGCCGATTCTAACAGGTGTGAGGTGAAACCTCATTGTAGTTTTGATTTGCATTTCTCTAATAATTAGTGCTGTTGAGCAGCTTTTCATGTGCGTCTTGGCCATCTCTGTGTCTCCTTTGAAGAAACGTCTCTTTAGATCTTCTGCCCATTTTTGGGGGGGTTGTTTGTTTTTTTTAATATTAAGCTGCATGTGCTGTTTATATATATTGGAGATTAAACCTCTGTCCATTGATTCGTCTGCAACGATTTTGGCCCATTCTGAGGGATGCCTTTTTCCATTCCCGTGTTTTTTAACAAAAAAGGAAAGAAAGGAAAAGAAGCAGAACACTAATGGGCGTAAAATGTGCCTTTTGAAACGGTCTTTTTGAAATATGGACGTCCTTTGAATTTTTTGGTCGATATGTGACCCCAGGATTTGTTTTCAGGGCAGGTGTCATTTACAGGCCTGCAATGATTTTGAATATCAACTGACCATTAGCGCTGGGATTAAAGCTGCTGTTGTGTGAAACGGCCACAAGGTGGCAGCAGTTCACCCTTACCAAATCTGGTTATTAGGGCAAGAGAGCCTCAGTGGAAGTCGTGTTCTAGATTGGAATTTAGAATGGAATGTGCCAGGAGAAAGCCCCTCACGTTTGTCTCACTACTTCTTGTTCGTGTTTTTAATTTAATTTTTTTTATTTTTTATTACAGCAAGTTTGATTACAATGTTTGGCTTGTTGTAGGTGTGGAAGATGTGGTTCTTTTAAACATATACAATTGTCTGTTCTTCCTGGGATCCTTTTCCCATGTACGTTATGACAGAATGTTGAGTAGTCCTCTCTTGGTATTCTGTAGGTCTTTGGTGATTATATATGTCACCTGTGTTTGTATATGTCTGTTAACCCCGATATAGTAATGAAACCAATCCTCACACCTTTCCATTGGTGAACCATAAGTTTGTTTAATGAATCTGTGATTGCCCTTCTCCGTGGAAATATCTGCCCTGGTATCCATTTTTAGGTAACACCTATAAGTGATATGATAGGATATGTGTCTTTCACTTTCTGACTTACTACAAGTCACGTGATTACTTCTAGACTCATCTACGCTGCTGCAAATGGCATTGTGTCCTTTTTTTCCTTGGCTTCTCTTCTGCCTTAGCGGGGTCCATTTTCAACAATGTGATTCCCTGAGGGTTGTGGATTAGCTGACCTGGGCAGCCTTACCCTGCCGGCCCGCCCTCCCAAGGTGTGCCTCGTTGAGGTCAAAATAATCAGCGCTCCAGGCAGCAATAGCCCCTGAAGCTGTGCCTGACTCCATATTCTCTGCCCCGTCAGCAGTCTCGGGGCTGTGCTGGTGGGAGGGAGTGAGGGGCCACAGCTTTGTGGGTGGCCCGGTGTGAGTGGGGTTCTGCTGGCCTTTCTGCAGGAGTTGCCAGGCTGCCGCCTGTAAAGAAGAGGTTGTGTCACCCATACCTTCCGCTGGAATTTCTCTCCGGACAGAGGTGAGGAAGGAAAAAAAGCAGTGGGGGCCGGGACAGGAGGGGTATCTCAGGCAGGGCAATGGAAAGCTTCTGGAAGAGCGCCCGGTGCCAGGACTACCCTGGCTGGCCTGGAGGCACCAAGTTGGCCTGCGTGCTGTCGTTGGTGTGGCTCCACGGTCCTTCCTCTAGGCTTTCAAGCCCTTGTACATATTCAGGTGTTTTACCTGGAAAGGGTGGGAACAGTTCAGCAGCAGCTGGCCTGGGGCTCAGCTCACGTTTACTCACAGATGCCTCGGCATGGTCCCCCAGCTTTGCAATGAGGACTCTCCTTGCATGGGGGGTGGGTTGCTGGCTGTATGGGAGATGATTCCCCACCTCTGAACAATTTCAGAATTTTTTACCACTGGAGCAAGTGCCCTGCTAGGGTTTTCCTGTGTATTACTGGTGGGTTCAGGTTTTTTTTTTTCTTTTATGGTTCAAGTTAGATTTTATTCCTCTTTTATGTATTTATAGATATAAGCATGGAAATAATTCATTCCTATAAATACATCTGTGTGACAGGAAGAACTTTTTTCTGTTTTATTTTTAAATTTTATTTTTTAAAATTTTGAAATTTAGTTTTATTTATTTTTTTATACAGCACGTTATTATTAGTTATGTATTTTATGCATATACATGTATACAGGTCAATGCCAAACTCCCAACTCATCCCACCACCACCACCCCATGGCTTCCCACACTTGGTGTCCATACGTTTGTTCTCTACCTCTGTGTCTCTATTTCTTCTCTGCAAACCAGTTCATCTGTACCATTTTTAGGCTCCACATATATGCATTAATATACAATATTTGTTTTCCTCTTTCTGACTTACTTCATTCTGTATGACAGTCTCTTGATCCATCGATGTCTCTACAAATGACCCAGTTTCATTCCTTTTTATGGCCGAGGAATATTCCATTTCATATATGTACCACATCTTTATCCATTCATCTGTCTGTGGGCATTTAGGTTGCTTCCATTACCTGGCTATTGTAAATAGTGCTGCAACGAATATTGTGGTGAATGTGCCTTTTTGAAATACGGTTTTCTCTGTGTATATGCCCAAAAGTGGGATTGCTGGAGCAGATGGTAATTCTATTTCTTGTTTTTTTTAAAGAAACTCCATACTGTTCTCCATAGTGACTGTATCAATTTACATTCCCACCAATAGTGGAAGAGTGCTCCTTTTGTCCACACCCTCCCCAGAATTGGTTGTTTGTAGATTTTCTGATGATGCCGATTCTAACAGGTGTGAGGTGAAACCTCATTGTAGTTTTGATTTGCATTTCTCTAATAATTAGTGCTGTTGAGCAGCTTTTCATGTGCGTCTTGGCCATCTCTGTGTCTCCTTTGAAGAAACGTCTCTAGATCTTCTGCCCATTTTTTGGGGGTTGTTTGTTTTTTTAATATTAAGCTGCATGAGCTGTTCATATATATTTGAGATTAAACCTCTGTCCATTGATTCGTCTGCAACGATTTTCGCCCATTGTGAGGGATTCCTTTTTCCATTCCCGGTTTTTTAACAAAAAAGGGAAGAAAGGAAAAGAAGCAGAACACTAATGTGCCTAAAATATGCCTGTTGAAATGGTCGTTTTGAAATATGGACGTCCTTTGAATTTTTTGGTAGATATGTGACCCCAGGATTTGTTTTCAGGGCAGGTGTCATTTACAGGCCTGCAATGATTTTGAATATCAACTGACCATTAGCGTTGGGATTAAAGCTGCTGTTGTGTGAAACGGCCACAAGGTGGCAGCAGTTCACCCTTACCAAATCTGGTTACTAGGGCAAGAGAGCCTCAGTGGAAGTGGTGTTCTAGATTGGAGTTTAATATGGAATGTGCCAGGAGAAAGCCCCTCACGTTTGTCTCACTACTTCTTGTTCGTGTTTTTAATTTAATATTTTATTTTTTATTACAGCAAGTTTGATTACAATGTTTGGCTTGTTGTAGGTGTGGAAGATGTGGTTCTTTTACACATATCCAGATGTCTGTTCTTCCTGGGATCCTTTTCCCATGTATGTTATGACAGAATGTTGAGTAGTCCTCTCTTGGTATTCTGTAGGTCTTTGGTGATTATATATGTCACCTGTGTTTGTATATGTCTGTTAACCCCGATATCATAATGAAACCAATCCTCACACCTTTCCATTGGTGAACCATAAGTTTGTTTAATGAATCTGTGATTGCCCTTCTCCGTGGAAATATCTGCCCTGGTATCCATTTTTAGGTAACACCTATAAGTGATATGATAGGATATGTGTCTTTCACTTTCTGACTTACTACAAGTCACGTGATTACTTCTAGACTCATCTACGGTGCTGCAAATGGCATTGTGTCCTTTTTTCCCTTGGCTTCTCTTCTGCCTTAGCGGGGTCCATTTTCAACAATGTGATTCCCTGAGGGTTGTGGATTAGCTGACCTGGGCAGCCTTACCCTGCCAGCCCGCCCTCCCCAGGTGTGCCTAATTGAGGTCAATATAAACAGCGCTCCAGGCAGCAATAGCCCCTGAAGCTGTGCCTGACTCCATATTCTCTGCCCCGTCAGCAGTCTCGGGGCTGTGCTGGTGGGAGTGAGTGAAGGGCCACAGCTTTGTGGGTGGCCCGGTGTGAGTGGGGTTCTGCTGGCCTTTCTGTAGGAGTTGCCAGGCTGCGGCCTGTAAAGAAGAGGTTGGGTCACCCATACCTTCCGCTGGAATTTCTCTCCGGACAGAGGTGAGGAAGGAGAAAAGCAGTGGGGGCCGGGACAGGAGGGGTATCTCAGGCAGGGCAATGGAAAGCTTCTGGAAGAGGGCCAGGGCCCAGGACCACCCTGGCTGGCCTGCAGGCACCAAGTTGGCCTGCGTGCTGTCGCTGGTGTGGCTCCACGGTCCTTCCTCTAGGCTTTCAAGCCCTTGTACATATTCAGGTGTTTTACCTGGAAAGGGTGGGAACAGTTCAGCAGCAGCTGGCCTGGGGCTCAGCTCACGTTTACTCACAGATGCCTCGGCACGGTCCCCCATCTTTGCAATGAGGACGCTCCTTGCGTGGGGTGTGGGTTGCTGGATGTATGGGAGATGGTTCCCCACCTCTGACCAATTTCAGAATTGTTTACCGCTGGAGCAAGTGCCGTAATAGCGTATTCCTCTGTATAACTCGTGGGTTCACTTTTTTTTTCTTTTATGGTTCAAGTTAGATTTTATTCCTCTTTTATATATTTATAAATATAAGCATGGAAATAATTCATTCCTATAAATACATCTGTGTGACCGGAAGAATTTTTTCTGTTTTATTTTTAAATTTTATTTTTTAAAATTTTGAAATTTAGTTTTATTTATTTTTTTTATACTGCAGGTTATTATTAGTTATGTATTTTATGCATATACATGTATACAGGTCAATCCCAAACTCCCAACTCATCCCACCACCACCACCCCATGGCTTCCCACACTTGGTGTCCATACGTTTGTTCTCTACCTCTGTGTCTCTATTTCTTCCCTGCAAACCAGTTCATCTGTACCATTTTTAGGCTCCACATATATGCATTAATATACAATATTTGTTTTCCTCTTTCTGACTTACTTCATTCTGTATGACAGTCTCTCGATCCATCGATGTCTCTACAAATGACCCAGTTTCATTCCTTTTTATGGCAGAGTAATATTCCATTTTATATATGTACCACATCTTTATCCATTCATCTGTCTGTGGGCATTTAGGTTGCTTCCATTACCTGGCTATTGTAAATAGTGCTGCAACGAACATTGTGGTGAATGTGCCTTTTTGAAATACGGTTTTCTCTGGGTATATGCCCAGAAGTGGGATTGCTGGATCAGATGGTAATTCTATTTCTAGTTTTTTTAAGGAAACTCCATACTGTTCTCCATAGTGACTGTATCAATTTACATTCCCCCCAATAGTGGAAGAGGGCTCCTTTTGTCCACACCCTCCCCAGAATTGGTTGTTTGTAGATTTTCTGATGATGCCGATTCTAACAGGTGTGAGGTGAAACCTCATTGTAGTTTTGATTTGCATTTCTCTAATAATTAGTGCTGTTGAGCAGCTTTTCATGTGCGTCTTGGCCATCTCTGTGTCTCCTTTGAAGAAACGTCTCTTTAGATCTTCTGCCCATTTTTGGGGGGGTTGTTTGTTTTTTTAATATTAAGCTGCATGTGCTGTTTATATATATTGGAGATTAAACCTCTGTCCATTGATTCGTCTGCAACGATTTTGGCCCATTCTGAGGGATGCCTTTTTCCATTCCCGTGTTTTTTAACAAAAAAGGAAAGAAAGGAAAAGAAGCAGAACACTAATGGGCGTAAAATGTGCCTTTTGAAACGGTCTTTTTGAAATATGGACGTCCTTTGAATTTTTTGGTCGATATGTGACCCCAGGATTTGTTTTCAGGGCAGGTGTCATTTACAGGCCTGCAATGATTTTGAATATCAACTGACCATTAGCGCTGGGATTAAAGCTGCTGTTGTGTGAAACGGCCACAAGGTGGCAGCAGTTCACCCTTACCAAATCTGGTTATTAGGGCAAGAGAGCCTCAGTGGAAGTCGTGTTCTAGATTGGAATTTAGAATGGAATGTGCCAGGAGAAAGCCCCTCACGTTTGTCTCACTACTTCTTGTTCGTGTTTTTAATTTAATTTTTTTTATTTTTTATTACAGCAAGTTTGATTACAATGTTTGGCTTGTTGTAGGTGTGGAAGATGTGGTTCTTTTAAACATATACAATTGTCTGTTCTTCCTGGGATCCTTTTCCCATGTACGTTATGACAGAATGTTGAGTAGTCCTCTCTTGGTATTCTGTAGGTCTTTGGTGATTATATATGTCACCTGTGTTTGTATATGTCTGTTAACCCCAATATAGTAATGAAACCAATCCTCACACCTTTCCATTGGTGAACCATAAGTTTGTTTAATGAATCTGTGATTGCCCTTCTCCGTGGAAATATCTGCCCTGGTATCCATTTTTAGGTAACACCTATAAGTGATATGATAGGATATGTGTCTTTCACTTTCTGACTTACTACAAGTCACGTGATTACTTCTAGACTCATCTACGCTGCTGCAAATGGCATTGTGTCCTTTTTTTCCTTGGCTTCTCTTCTGCCTTAGCGGGGTCCATTTTCAACAATGTGATTCCCTGAGGGTTGTGGATTAGCTGACCTGGGCAGCCTTACCCTGCCGGCCCGCCCTCCCAAGGTGTGCCTCGTTGAGGTCAAAATAATCAGCGCTCCAGGCAGCAATAGCCCCTGAAGCTGTGCCTGACTCCATATTCTCTGCCCCGTCAGCAGTCTCGGGGCTGTGCTGGTGGGAGGGAGTGAGGGGCCACAGCTTTGTGGGTGGCCCGGTGTGAGTGGGGTTCTGCTGGCCTTTCTGCAGGAGTTGCCAGGCTGCCGCCTGTAAAGAAGAGGTTGTGTCACCCATACCTTCCGCTGGAATTTCTCTCCGGACAGAGGTGAGGAAGGAAAAAAAGCAGTGGGGGCCGGGACAGGAGGGGTATCTCAGGCAGGGCAATGGAAAGCTTCTGGAAGAGCGCCCGGTGCCAGGACTACCCTGGCTGGCCTGGAGGCACCAAGTTGGCCTGCGTGCTGTCATTGGTGTGGCTCCACGGTCCTTCCTCTAGGCTTTCAAGCCCTTGTACATATTCAGGTGTTTTACCTGGAAAGGGTGGGAACAGTTCAGCAGCAGCTGGCCTGGGGCTCAGCTCACGTTTACTCACAGATGCCTCGGCATGGTCCCCCAGCTTTGCAATGAGGACTCTCCTTGCATGGGGGGTGGGTTGCTGGCTGTATGGGAGATGATTCCCCACCTCTGAACAATTTCAGAATTGTTTACCACTGGAGCAAGTGCCCTGCTAGGGTTTTCCTGTGTATTACTGGTGGGTTCAGGTTTTTTTTTTCTTTTATGGTTCAAGTTAGGTTTTATTCCTCTTTTATGTATTTATAGATATAAGCATGGAAATAATTCATTCCTATAAATACATCTGTGTGACAGGAAGAACTTTTTTCTGTTTTATTTTTAAATTTTATTTTTTAAAATTTTGAAATTTAGTTTTATTTATTTTTTTATACAGCACGTTATTATTAGTTATGTATTTTATGCATATACATGTATACAGGTCAATCCCAAACTCCCAACTCATCCCACCACCACCACCCCATGGCTTCCCACACTTGGTGTCCATACGTTTGTTCTCTACCTCTGTGTCTCTATTTCTTCCCTGCAAACCAGTTCATCTGTACCATTTTTAGGCTCCACATATATGCATTAATATACAATATTTGTTTTCCTCTTTCTGACTTACTTCATTCTGTATGACAGTCTCTCGATCCATCGATGTCTCTACAAATGACCCAGTTTCATTCCTTTTAATGGCCGAGTAATATTCCATTTTATATATGTACCACATCTTTATCGATTCATCTCTCTGTGGGCATTTAGGTTGCTTCCATTACCTGGCTATTGTAAATAGTGCTGCAATGAACATTGTGCTGAATGTGCCTTTTTGAAATACGGTTTTCTCTGGGTATATGCCCAGAAGTGGGATTGCTGGATCAGATGGTAATTCTATTTCTAGTTTTTTTAAGGAAACTCCATACTGTTCTCCATAGTGACTGTATCAATTTACATTCCCACCAATAGTGGAAGAGGGCTCCTTTTGTCCACACCCTCCCCAGAATTGGTTGTTTGTAGATTTTCTGATGATGCCGATTCTAACAGGTGTGAGGTGATACCTCATTGTAGTTTTGATTTGCATTTCTCTAATAATTAGTGTTGTTGAAGAGCTTTTCATGTGCGTCTTGGCCATCTCTGTGTCTCCTTTGAAGAAACCTGTCTTTAGATCTTCTGCCCATTTTTTGGGGGGTTGTTTGTTTTTTTAATATTAAGCTGCATGAGCTGTTTATATATATTGGAGATTAAACCTCTGTCCATTGATTCATTTGCAACGATTTTCACCCATTCTGAGGGATGCCTTTTTCCATTCCCGTGTTTTTTAAGAAAAAAGGAAAGAAAGGAAAAGAAGCAGAACACTAATGTGTGTAAAATATGCCTTTTGAAACGGGCGTTTTGAAATATGGACGTCTTTTGAATTTTTTGGTCGATATGTGACCCCAGGATTTGTTTTCAGGGCAGGTGTCATTTACAGGCCTGCAATGATTTTGAATATCAACTGACCATTAGCGCTGGGATTAAAGCTGCTGTTGTGTGTAACGGCCACAAGGTGGCAGCAGTTCACCCTTACCAAATCTGGTTACTAGGGCAAGAGAGCCTCAGTGGAAGTGGGGTTCTACATTGGAATTTAGAATGGAATGTGCCAGGAGAAAGCCCCTCACGTTTGTCTCACTACTTCTTGTTCGTGTTTTTAATTTAATTTTTTATTTTTTATTACAGCAAGTTTGATTACAATGTTTGGCTTGTTGTAGTTGTGGAACATGTGGTTCTTTTAAACATATACAGATGTCTGTTCTTCCTGGGATCCTTTTCCCATGTACGTTATGACAGAATGTTGAGTAGTCCTCTCTTGGTATTCTGTAGGTCTTTGGTGATAATATATGTCACCTGTGTTTGTATATGTCTGTTAACCCCGATATCGTAATGAAACCAATCCTCACACCTTTCCATTGGTGAACCATAAGTTTGTTTCATGAATCTGTGATTGCCCTTCTCCGTGGAAATATCTGCCCTGGTATCCATTTTTAGGTAACACCTATATGTGATATGATAGGATATGTGTCTTTCACTTTCTGACTTACTACAAGTCACGTGATTACTTCTAGACTCATCTACGGTGCTGCAAATGGCATTGTGTCCTTTTTTTCCTTGGCTTCTCTTCTGCCTTAGCGGGGTCCATTTTCAACAATGTGATTCCCTGAGGGTTGTGGATTAGCTGACCTGGGCAGCCTTACCCTGCCAGCCCGCCCTCCCCAGGTGTGCCTCATTGAGGTCAATATAAACAGTGCTCCAGGCAGAAATAGCCCATGAAGCTGTGACTGACTCCATATTCTCTGCCCCGTCAGCAGTCTCGGGGCTGTGCTGGTGGGAGGGAGTGAGGGGCCACAGCTTTGTGGGTGGCCCGGTGTGAGTGGGGTGCTGCTGGCATTTCTGCAGGAGTTGCCAGGCTGCCGCCTATAAAGAAGAGGATGTGTCACCCATACCTTCCGCTGGAATTTCTGTCCGGACAGAGGTGAGGAAGGAAAAAAGCAGTGGGGGCCGGGACAGGAGGTGTATCTCAGGCAGGGCAATGGAAAGCTTCTGGAAGAGCGCCAGGGTCCAGGACCACCATGGCTGGCCTGCAGGCACCAAGTTGGCCTGCGTGCTGTTGCTGGTGTGGCTCCACGGTCCTTCCTCTAGGCTTTCAAGCCCTTGTACATATTCAGGTGTTTTACCTGGAAAGGGTGGGAACAGTTCAGCAGCAGGTGGCCTGGGGCTCAGCTCACGTTTACTCACAGATGCCTCGGCACGGTCCCCCAGCTTTGCAATGAGGACGCTGCTTGCGTGGGGGGTGGGTTGCTGGCTGTATGGGAGATGATTCCCCACCTCTGACCTATTTCAGAATTGTTTACCACTGGAGCAAGTGCCCTGATAGGGTTTTTCTCTGTATAACTCGTGGGTTCAGGATTTTTTTTTTCTTTTATGGTTCAAGTTAGCTTTTATTCCTCTTTTATGTATTTATAGATATAAGCATGGAAATAATTCATTGCTATAGATACTTCTGTGTGACTGGAAGAACTTTTTTCTGTTTTATTTTTAAATTTTATTTTTTAAAATGTTGAAATTTAAATTTATTTATTTTTTTATACAGCACGTTATTATTAGTTATGTATTTTATGCATATACATGTATACAGGTCAATCCCAAACTCCCAACTCATCCCACCACCACCACCCCATGGCTTCCCACACTTGGTGTCCATACGTTTGTTCTCTACCTCTGTGTCTCTATTTCTTCCCTGCAAACCAGTTCATCTGTACCATTTTTAGGCTCCACATATATGCGTTAATATACAATATTTGTTTTCCACTTTCTGACTTACTTCATTCTGTATGACAGTCTCTCGATCCATCGATGTCTCTACAAATGACCCAGTTTCATTCCTTTTTATGGCCGAGTAATATTCCATTTTATATATGTACCACATCTTTATCCATTCATCTGTCTGTGGGCATTTAGGTTGCTTCCATTACCTGGCTATTGTAAATAGTGCTGCAACGAACATTGTGGTGAATGTGCCTTTTTGAAATACGGTTTTCTCTGGGTATATGCCCAGAAGTGGGATTGCTGGATCAGATGGTAATTCTATTTCTAGTTTTTTTAAGGAAACTCCATACTGTTCTCCATAGTGACTGTATCAATTTACATTCCCACCAATAGTGGAAGAGGGCTCCTTTTGTCCACACCCTCCCCAGAATTGGTTGTTTGTAGATTTTCTGATGATGCCGATTCTAACAGGAGTGAGGTGATACCTCATTGTAGTTTTGATTTGCATTTCTCTAATAATTAGTGCTGTTGAGCAGCTTTTCATGTGCGTCTTGGCCATCTCTGTGCCTTCTTTGAAGAAACGTCTCTTTAGATCTTCTGCCCATTTTTGTATTGGGTTGATTGTTTTTTTAATATTAAGCTGCATGAGTTGTTTATATATATTGGAGATTAAACCTCTGGCCATTGATTCGTCTGCAACGATTTTGGCCCATTCTGAGGGATGCCTTTTTCCATTCCCGTGTTTTTTAACAAAAAAGGAAAGAAAGGAAAAGAAGCAGAACACTAATGGGCGTAAAATATGCCTTTTGAAACGGTCGTTTTGAAATATGGACGTCCTTTGAATTTTTTGGTCGATATGTGACCCCAGGATTTGTTTTCAGGGCAGGTGTCATTTACAGGCCTGCAATGATTTTGAATATCAACTGACCATTAGCGCTGGGATTAAAGCTGCTGTTGTGTGTAACGGCCACAAGGTGGCAGCAGTTCACCCTTACCAAATCTGGTTATTAGGGCAAGAGAGCCTCAGTGGAAGTCGTGTTCTAGATTGGAATTTAGAATGGAATGTGCCAGGAGAAAGCCCCTCACGTTTGTCTCACTACTTCTTGTTCGTGTTTTTAATTTAATTTTTTTTATTTTTTATTACAGCAAGTTTGATTACAATGTTTGGCTTGTTGTAGGTGTGGAAGATGTGGTTCTTTTAAACATATACAGATGTCTGTTCTTCCTGGGATCCTTTTCCCATGTACGTTATGACAGAATGTTGAGTAGTCCTCTCTTGGTATTCTGTAGGTCTTTGGTGATTATATATGTCACCTGTGTTTGTATATGTCTGTTAACCCCGATATAGTAATGAAACCAATCCTCACACCTTTCCATTGGTGAACCATAAGTTTGTTTAATGAATCTGTGATTGCCCTTCTCCGTGGAAATATCTGCCCTGGTATCCACTTTTAGGTAACACCTATAAGTGATATGATAGGATATGTGTCTTTCACTTTCTGACTTACTACAAGTCACGTGATTACTTCTAGACTCATCTACGGTGCTGCAAATGGCATTGTGTCCTTTTTTCCCTTGGCTTCTCTTCTGCCTTAGCGGGGTCCATTTTCAACAATGTGATTCCCTGAGGGTTGTGGATTAGCTGACCTGGGCAGCCTTACCCTGCCGGCCCGCCCTCCCCAGGTGTGCCTCGTTGAGGTCAATATAAACAGCACTCCAGGCAGCAATAGCCCCTGAAGCTGTGCCTGACTCCATATTCTCTGCCCCATCAGCAGTCTCGGGGCTGTGGTGGTGGGAGGGAGTGAGGGGCCACAGCTTTGTGGGTGGCCCGGTGTGAGTGGGGTTCTGCTGGCCTTTCTGCAGGAGTTGCCAGGCTGCCGCCTGTAAAGAAGAGGTTGTGTCACCCATACCTTCCGCTGGAATTTCTCTCCGGACAGAGGTGAGGAAGGAAAAAAGCAGTGGGGGCCGGGACAGGAGGGGTATCTCAGGCAGGGCAATGGAAAGCTTCTGGAAGAGCGCCCGGGGCCAGGACCACCCTGGCTGGCCTGCAGGCACCAAGTTGGCCTGCGTGCTGTCGCTGGTGTGGCTCCACGGTCCTTCCTCTAGGCTTTCAAGCCCTTGTACATATTCAGGTGTTTTACCTGGAAAGGGTGGGAACAGTTCAGCAGCAGCTGGCCTGGGGCTCAGCTCACGTTTACTCACAGATGCCTCGGCACGGTCCCCCAGCTTTGCAATGAGGACGCTCCTTGCGTGGGGGTGGGTTGATGGCTGTATGGGAGATGCTTCCCCACCTCTGACCAATTTCAGAATTGTTTACCACTGGAGCAAGTGCCCTGATAGGGTTTTCCTCTGTATAACTCGTGGGTTCAGGTTTTTTTTTCTTTTATGGTTCAAGTTAGATTTTATTCCTCTTTTATGTATTTATAGATATAAGCATGGAAATAATTCATTCCTATAAATACATCTGTGTGACAGGAAGAACTTTTTTCTGTTTTATTTTTAAATTTTATTTTTTAAAATTTTGAAATTTAATTTTATTTATTTTTTTATACAGCACGTTATTATTAGTTATGTATTTTAGGCATATACATGTACACAGGTCAATCCCAAACTCCCAACTCATCCCACCACCACCACCCCATGGCTTCCCACACTTGGTGTCCATACGTTTGTTCTCTACCTCTGTGTCTCTATTTCTTCCCTGCAAACCAGTTCATCTGTACCATTTATAGGCTCCACATATATGCATTAATATACAATATTTGTTTTCCTCTTTCTGACTTACTTCATTCTGTATGACAGTCTCTCGATCCATCGATGTCTCTACAAATGACCCTGTTTCATTTTATTTCATTTTATGGCCGAGTAATATTCCATTTTATATATGTACCACATCTTTATCCATTCATCTGTCTGTGGGCATTTAGGTTGCTTCCATTACCTGGCTATTGTAAATAGTCCTGCAACGAACATTGTGGTGAATGTGCCTTTTTGAAATACGGTTTTCTCTGGGTATATGCCCAGAAGTGGGATTGCTGGATCAGATGGTAATTCTATTTCTAGTTTTTTTAAGGAAACTCCATACTGTTCTCCATAGTGACTGTATCAATTTACATTCCCACCAATAGTGGAAGAGGGCTCCTTTTGTCCACACCCTCCCCAGAATTGGTTGTTTGTAGATTTTCTGATGATGCCGATTCTAACAGGTGTGAGGTGAAACCTCATTGTAGTTTTGATTTGCATTTCTCTAATAATTAGTGCTGTTGAGCAGCTTTTCATGTGGGTCTTGGCCATCTCTGTGTCTCCTTTGAAGAAACGTCTCTTTAGATCTTCCGCCCATTTTTTTGGGGTTGTTTGTTTTTTTTAATATTAAGCTGCATGAGCTGTTTGTATATATTGGAGATTAAACCTCTGTCCATTGATTCGTCTGCAACGATTTTCGCCCATTCTGAGGGATGCCTTTTTCCATTCCCGTTTTTTTTTAACAAAAAAGGGAAGAAAGGAAAAGAAGCCGAACACTAATGTGACTAAAATATGCCTTTTGTAACGGTCCTTTTGAAATATGGACGTCCTTTGAATTTTTTGGTTGATATGTGACCCCAGGATTTGTTTTCAGGGCAGGTGTCATTTACAGGCCTGCAATGATTTTGAATATTAACTGACCATTAAGGTTGGGATTAAAGCTGCTGTTGTGTGAAACGGCCACAAGGTGGCAGCAGTTCACCCTTACCAAATCTGCTTACTAGGGCAAGAGAGCCTCAGTGGAAGTGGTGTTCTAGATTGGAGTTTAATATGGAATGTGCCAGGAGAAAGCCCCTCACGTTTGTCTCACTACTTCTTGTTCGTGTTTTTAATTTAATTTTTTATTTTTTATTACAGCAAGTTTGATTACAATGTTTGGCTTGTTGTAGGTGTGGAAGATGTGGTTCTTTTACACATATCCAGATGTCTGTTCTTCCTGGGATCGTTTTCCCATGTATGTTATGACAGAATGTTAAGTAGTCCTCTCTTGGTATTCTGTAGGTCTTTGGTGATTATATATGTCACCTGTGTTTGTATATGTCTGTTAACCCCAATATCATAATGAAACCAATCTTCACACCTTTCCATTGGTGAACCATAAGTTTGTTTAATGAATCTGTGATTGCCCTTCTCCGTGGAAATATCTGCCCTGGTGTCCATTTTTAGGTAACACCTATAAGTGATATGATAGGATACGTGTCTTTCACTTTCTGACTTACTACAAGTCACGTGATTACTTCTAGACTCATCTACGGTGCTGCAAATGGCATTGTGTCCTTTTTTCCCTTGGCTTCTCTTCTGCCTTAGCGGGGTCCATTTTCAACAATGTGATTCCCTGAGGGTTGTGGATTAGCTGACCTGGGCAGCCTTACCCTGCCAGCCCGCCCTCCCCAGGTGTGCCTCATTGAGGTCAATATAAACAGTGCTCCAGGCAGAAATAGCCCATGAAGCTGTGCCTGACTCCATATTCTCTGCCCCGTCAGCAGTCTCGGGGCTGTGCTGGTGGGAGGGAGTGAGGGGCCACAGCTTTGTGGGTGGCCCGGTGTGAGTGGGGTTCTGCTGGCATTTCTGCAGGAGTTGCCAGGCTGCCGCCTATAAAGAAGAGGATGTGTCACCCATACCTTCCGCTGGAATTTCTGTCCGGACAGAGGTGAGGAAGGAAAAAAGCAGTGGGGGCCGGGACAGGAGTGGTATCTCAGGCAGGGCAATGGAAAGCTTCTGGAAGAGCGCCCGGGGACAGGACCACCCTGGCTGGCCTGCAGGCACCAAGTTGGCCTGCGTGCTGTTGCTGGTGTGGCTCCACGGTCCTTCCTCTAGGCTTTCAAGCCCTTGTACATATTCAGGTGTTTTACCTGGAAAGGGTGGGAACAGTTCATCAGCAGCTGGCCTGGGGCTCAGCTCACGTTTACTCACAGATGCCTCGGCACGGTCCCCCAGCTTTGCAATGAGGACGCTCCTTGCGTGGGGGGTGGGTTGATGGCTGTATGGGAGATGCTTCCCCACCTCTGACCAATTTCAGAATTGTTTACCACTGGAGCAAGTGCCCTGATAGGGTTTTCCTCTGTATAACTCGTGGGTTCAGGTTTTTTTTTCTTTTATGGTTCAAGTTAGATTTTATTCCTCTTTTATATATTTATAGATATAAGCATGGAAATAATTCATTCCTATAAATACATCTGTGTGACGGGAAGAACTTTTTTCTGTTTTATATTTAAATTTTATTTTTTAAAATTTTGAAATTTAATTTTATTTATTTTTTTATACAGCACATTATTATTAGTTATGTATTTTATGCATATACATGTACACAGGTCAATCCCAAACTCCCAACTCATCCCACCACCACCACCCCATGGCTTCCCACACTTGGTGTCCATACGTTTGTTCTCTACCTCTGTGTCTCTATTTCTTCCCTGCAAACCATTTCATCTGTACCATTTTTAGGCTCCACATATATGCATTAATATACAATATTTGTTTTCCTCTTTCTGACTTACTTCATTCTGTGTGACAGTCTCTCGATCCATCGATGTCTCTACAAATGACCCTGTTTCATTTTATTTCATTTTATGGCCGAGGAATATTCCATTTTATAAATGTACCACATCTTTATCCATTCATCTGTCTGTGGGCATTTAGGTTGCTTCCATTACCTGGCTATTGTAAATAGTGCTGCAACGAACATTGTGGTGAATGTGCCTTCTTGAAATACGGTTTTCTCTGTGTATATGCCCAAAAGTGGGATTGCTGGATCAGATGGCAATTCTATTTCTAGTTTTTTTAAGGAAACTCCATACTGTTCTCCATAGTGACTGTATCAATTTACATTCCCACCAATAGTGGAAGAGGGCTCCTTTTGTCCACACCCTCCCCAGAATTGGTTGTTCGTAGATTTTCTGATGATGCCGATTCTAACAGGTGTGAGGTGATACCTCATTGTAGTTTTGATTTGCATTTCTCTAATAATTAGTGCTGTTGAGCAGCTTTTCATGTGCGTCTTGGCCATCTCTGTGTCTCCTTTGAAGAAACGTCTCTTTAGATCTTCTGCCCATTTTTTTGGAGGTTGTTTGTATTTTTAATATTAAGCTGCATGAGCTGTTTATATATATTGGAGATTAAACCTCTGTCCATTGATTCGTCTGCAACGATTTTCGCCCATTCTGAGGGATGCCTTTTTCCATTCCCGTTTTTTTTAACAAAAAAGGGAAGAAAGGAAAAGAAGCAGAACACTAATGTGACTAAAATATGCCTTTTGTAACGGTCCTTTTGAAATATGGACGTCCTTTGAATTTTTTGGTCGATATGTGACCCCAGGATTTGTTTTCAGGGCAGGTGTCATTTACAGGCCTGCAATGATTTTGAATATCAACTGACCATTAGCGTTGGGATTAAAGCTGCTGTTGTGTGAAACGGCCACAAGGTGGCAGCAGTTCACCCTTACCAAATCTGCTTACTAGGGCAAGAGAGCCTCAGTGGAAGTGGTGTTCTAGATTGGAGTTTAATATGGAATGTGCCAGGAGAAAGCCCCTCACGTTTGTCTCACTACTTCTTGTTCGTGTTTTTAATTTAATTTTTTATTTTTTATTACAGCAAGTTTGATTACAATGTTTGGCTTGTTGTAGGTGTGGAAGATGTGGTTCTTTTACACATATCCAGATGTCTGTTCTTCCTGGGATCGTTTTCCCATGTATGTTATGACAGAATGTTAAGTAGTCCTCTCTTGGTATTCTGTAGGTCTTTGGTGATTATATATGTCACCTGTGTTTGTATATGTCTGTTAACCCCGATATCATAATAAAACCAATCTTCACACCTTTCCATTGGTGAACCATAAGTTTGTTTAATGAATCTGTGATTGCCCTTCTCCGTGGAAATATCTGCCCTGGTGTCCATTTTTAGGTAACACCTATAAGTGATATGATAGGATATGTGTCTTTCACTTTCTGACTTACTACAAGTCACGTGATTACTTCTAGACTCATCTACGGTGCTGCAAATGGCATTGTGTCCTTTTTTCCCTTGGCTTCTCTTCTGCCTTAGCGGGGTCTATTTTCAACAATGTGATTCCCTGAGGGTTGTGGATTAGCTGACCTGGGCAGCCTTACCCTGCCAGCCCGCCCTCCCCAGGTGTGCCTCATTGAGGTCAATATAAACAGTGCTCCAGGCAGAAATAGCCCATGAAGCTGTGCCTGACTCCATATTCTCTGCCCCGTCAGCAGTCTCGGGGCTGTGCTGGTGGGAGGGAGTGAGGGGCCACAGCTTTGTGGGTGGCCCGGTGTGAGTGGGGTTCTGCTGGCATTTCTGCAGGAGTTGCCAGGCTGCCGCCTATAAAGAAGAGGATGTGTCACCCATACCTTCCGCTGGAATTTCTGTCCGGACAGAGGTGAGGAAGGAAAAAAGCAGTGGGGGCCGGGACAGGAGGTGTATCTCAGGCAGGGCAATGGAAAGCTTCTGGAAGAGCGCCAGGGTCCAGGACCACCCTGGCTGGCCTGCAGGCACCAAGTTGGCCTGCGTGCTGTTGCTGGTGTGGCTCCACGGTCCTTCCTCTAGGCTTTCAAGCCCTTGTACATATTCAGGTGTTTTACCTGGAAAGGGTGGGAACAGTTCATCAGCAGCTGGCCTGGGGCTCAGCTCACGTTTACTCACAGATGCCTCGGCACGGTCCCCCAGCTTTGCAATGAGGACGCTCCTTGCGTGGGGGTTGGGTTGCTGGCTGTATGGGAGATGATTCCCCACCTCTGACCTATTTCAGAATTGTTTACCACTGGAGCAAGTGCCCTGATAGGGTTTTTCTCTGTATAACTCGTGGGTTCAGGATTTTTTTTTCTTTTATGGTTCAAGTTAGCTTTTATTCCTCTTTTATGTATTTATAGATATAAGCATGGAAATAATTCATTGCTATAGATACTTCTGTGTGACTGGAAGAACTTTTTTCTGTTTTATTTTTAAATTTTATTTTTTAAAATGTTGAAATTTAATTTTATTTATTTTTTTATACAGCACGTTATTATTAGTTATGTATTTTATGCATATACATGTATACAGGTCAATCCCAAACTCCCAACTCATCCCACCACCACCACCCCATGGCTTCCCACACTTGGTGTCCATACATTTGTTCTCTACCTCTGTGTCTCTATTTCTTCCCTGCAAACCAGTTCATCTGTACCATTTTTAGGCTCCACATATATGCGTTAATATACAATATTTGTTTTCCACTTTCTGACTTACTTCATTCTGTATGACAGTCTCTCGATCCATCGATGTCTCTACAAATGACCCAGTTTCATTCCTTTTTATGGCCGAGTAATATTCCATTTTATATATGTACCACATCTTTATCCATTCATCTGTCTGTGGGCATTTAGGTTGCTTCCATTACCTGGCTATTTTAAATAGTGCTGCAACGAACATTGTGGTGAATGTGCCTTTTTGAAATACGGTTTTCTCTGGGTATATGCCCAGAAGTGGGATTGCTGGATCAGATGGTAATTCTATTTCTAGTTTTTTTAAGGAAACTCCATACTGTTCTCCATAGTGACTGTATCAATTTACATTCCCACCAATAGTGGAAGAGGGCTCCTTTTGTCCACACCCTCCCCAGAATTGGTTGTTTGTAGATTTTCTGATGATGCCGATTCTAACAGGTGTGAGGTGATACCTCATTGTAGTTTTGATTTGCATTTCTCTAATAATTAGTGCTGTTGAGCAGCTTTTCATGTGCGTCTTGGCCATCTCTGTGCCTTCTTTGAAGAAACGTCTCTTTAGATCTTCTGCCCATTTTTGTATTGGGTTGATTGTTTTTTTAATATTAAGCTGCATGAGTTGTTTATATATATTGGAGATTAAACCTCTGGCCATTGATTCGTCTGCAACGATTTTGGCCCATTCTGAGGGATGCCTTTTTCCATTCCCGTGTTTTTTAACAAAAAAGGAAAGAAAGGAAAAGAAGCAGAACACTAATGGGCGTAAAATATGCCTTTTGAAACGGTCGTTTTGAAATATGGACGTCCTTTGAATTTTTTGGTCGATATGTGACCCCAGGATTTGTTTTCAGGGCAGGTGTCATTTACAGGCCTGCAATGATTTTGAATATCAACTGACCATTAGCGCTGGGATTAAAGCTGCTGTTGTGTGAAACGGCCACAAGGTGGCAGCAGTTCACCCTTACCAAATCTGGTTATTAGGGCAAGAGAGCCTCAGTGGAAGTCGTGTTCTAGATTGGAATTTAGAATGGAATGTGCCAGGAGAAAGCCCCTCACGTTTGTCTCACTACTTCTTGTTCGTGTTTTTAATTTAATTTTTTTTTATTTTTTATTACAGCAAGTTTGATTACAATGTTTGGCTTGTTGTAGGTGTGGAAGATGTGGTTCTTTTACACATATACAGATGTCTGTTCTTCCTGGGATCCTTTTCCCATGTACGTTATGACAGAATGTTGAGTAGTCCTCTCTTGGTATTCTGTAGGTCTTTGGTGATTATATATGTCACCTGTGTTTGTATATGTCTGTTAACCCCGATATAGTAATGAAACCAATCCTCACACCTTTCCATTGGTGAACCATAAGTTTGTTTAATGAATCTGTGATTGCCCTTCTCCGTGGAAATATCTGCCCTGGTATCCACTTTTAGGTAACACCTATAAGTGATATGATAGGATATGTGTCTTTCACTTTCTGACTTACTACAAGTCACGTGATTACTTCTAGACTCATCTACGGTGCTGCAAATGGCATTGTGTCCTTTTTTCCCTTGGCTTCTCTTCTGCCTTAGCGGGGTCCATTTTCAACAATGTGATTCCCTGAGGGTTGTGGATTAGCTGACCTGGGCAGCCTTACCCTGCCGGCCCGCCCTCCCCAGGTGTGCCTCGTTGAGGTCAATATAAACAGCGCTCCAGGCAGCAATAGCCCCTGAAGCTGTGCCTGACTCCATATTCTCTGCCCCGTCAGCAGTCTCGGGGCTGTGCTGGTGGGAGGGAGTGAGGGGCCACAGCTTTGTGGGTGGCCCGTTGTGAATGGGGTTCTGCTGGCTTTTCTGCAGGAGTTGCCAGGCTGCCGCCTGTAAAGAAGAGGTTGTGTCACCCATACCTTCCGCTGGAATTTCTCTCCGGACAGAGGTGAGGAAGGAAAAAAGCAGTGGGGGCCGGGACAGGAGGGGTATCTCAGGCAGGTCAATGGAAAGCTTCTGGAAGAGCGCCAGGGCCCAGGACCACCCTGGCTGGCCTGCAGGCACCAAGATGGCCTGCGTGCTGTCGCTGGTGTGGCTCCACGGTCCTTCCTCTAGGCTTTCAAGCCCTTGTACATATTCAGGTGTTTTACCTGGAAAGGGTGGGAACAGCACAGCAGCAGCTGGCCTGAGGCTCAGCTCACGTTTACTCACAGATGCCTCGGCACGGTGCCCCAGCTTTGCAATGAGGACGCTCCTTGCGTGGGGGGTGGGTTGCTGGCTGTATGGGAGATGGTTCCCCACCTCTGAACAATTTCAGAATTGTTTACCTCTGGAGCAAGTGCCGTGATAAGGTTTTGCTCTGTATAACTCGTGGGTTCACTTTTTTTTTCTTTTATGGTTCAAGTTAGATTTTATTCCTCTTTTATGTATTTATAAATATAAGCATGGAAATAATTCATTCCTATAAATACATCTGTGTGACGGGAAGAATATTTTCTGTTTTATTTTTAAATTTTATTTTTTAAAATTTTGAAATTTAATTTTATTTATGTTTTTATACAGCAGGTTATTATTAGTTATGTATTTTATGCATATACATGTACACAGGTCAATCCCAAACTCCCAAATCATCCCACCACCACCACCCCATGGCTTCCCACACTTGGTGTCCATACGTTTGTTCTCTACCTCTGTGTCTCTATTTCTTCCCTGCAAACCAGTTCATCTGTACCATTTTTAGACTCCACATATATGCATTAATATACAATATTTGTTTTCCTGTTTCTGACTTACTTCATTCTGTATGACAGTCTCTTGATCCATCGATGTCTCTACAAATGACCCAGTTTCATTCCTTTTTATGGCCGAGGAATATTCCATTTCATATATGTACCACATCTTTATCCATTCATCTGTCTGTGGGCATTTAGGTTGCTTCCATTACCTGGCTATTGTAAATAGTGCTGCAACGAATATTGTGGTGAATGTGCCTTTTTGAAATACGGTTTTCTCTGTGTATATGCCCAAAAGTGGGACTGCTGGATCAGATGGTAATTCTATTTCTAGTTTTTTTTAAAGAAATTCCATACTGTTCTCCATAGTGACTGTATCAATTTACATTCCCACCAATAGTGGAAGAGTGCTCCTTTTGTCCACACCCTCCCCAGAATTGGTTGTTTGTAGACTTTCTGATGATGCCGATTCTAACAGGTGTGAGGTGAAACCTCATTGTAGTTTTGATTTGCATTTCTCTAATAATTAGTGCTGTTGAGCAGCTTTTCATGTGCGTCTTGCCCATCTCTGTGTCTCCTTTGAAGAAACGTCTCTTTAGATCTTCTGCCCATTTTTTTGGGGTTGTTTGTTTTTTTAATATTAAGCTGCATGAGCTGTTCATATATATTTGAGATTAAACCTCTGTCCATTGATTCGTCTGCAACGATTTTCGCCCATTGTGAGGGATTCCTTTTTCCATTCCCGTTTTTTTAACAAAAAAGGGAAGAAAGGAAAAGAAGCAGAACACTAATGTGCGTAAAATATGCCTTTTGTAACGGTCGTTTTGAAATATGGACGTCCTTTGAATTTTTTGGTTGATATGTGACCCCAGGATTTGTTTTCAGGGCAGGTGTCATTTACAGGCCTGCAATGATTTTGAATATTAACTGACCATTAGCGTTGGGATTAAAGCTGCTGTTGTGTGAAACGGCCACAAGGTGGCAGCAGTTCACCCTTACCAAATCTGGTTACTAGGGCAAGAGAGCCTCAGTGGAAGTGGTGTTCTAGATTGGAGTTTAATATGGAATGTGCCAGGATAAAGCCCCTCACGTTTGTCTCACTACTTCTTGTTCGTGTTTTTGATTTAATATTTTATTTTTTATTACAGCAAGTTTGATTACAATGTTTGGCTTGTTGTAGGTGTGGAAGATGTGGTTCTTTTACACATATCCAGATGTCTGTTCTTCCTGGGATCCTTTTCCCATGTATGTTATCACAGAATGTTGAGTAGTCCTCTCTTGGTATTCTGTAGGTCTTTGGTGATTATATATGTCACCTGTGTTTGTATATGTCTTTTAACCCCGATATCGTAATGAAACCAATCCTCACACCTTTCCATTGGTGAACCATAACTTTGTTTAATGAATCTGTGATTGCCCTTCTCCGTGGAAATATCTGCCCTGGTATCCATTTTTAGGTAACACCTATAAGTGATATGATATGATATGTGTCTTTCACTTGCTGACTTACTACAAGTCACGTGATTACTTCTAGACTCATCTACGGTGCTGCAAATGGCATTGTGTCCTTTTTTCCCTTGGCTTCTCTTCTGCCTTAGCGGGGTCCATTTTCAACAATGTGATTCCCTGAGGGTTGTGGATTAGCTGACCTGGGCAGCCTTACCCTGCCGGCCCGCCCTCCCCAGGTGTGCCTCATTGAGGTCAATATAAACAGCGCTCCAGGCAGCAATAGCCCCTGAAGCTGTGCCTGACTCCATATTCTCTGCCCCGTCAGCAGTCTCGGGGCTGTGCTGGTGGGAGGGAGTGAGGGGCCACAGCTTTGTGGGTGGCCCGTTGTGAATGGGGTTCTGCTGGCTTTTCTGCAGGAGTTGCCAGGCTGCCGCCTGTAAAGAAGAGGTTGTGTCACCCATACCTTCCGCTGGAATTTCTCTCCGGACAGAGGTGAGGAAGGAAAAAAGCAGTGGGGGCCGGGACAGGAGGGGTATCTCAGGCAGGTCAATGGAAAGCTTCTGGAAGAGCGCCCGGGGTCAGGACCACCCTGGCTGGCCTGCAGGCACCAAGATGGCCTGCGTGCTGTCGCTGGTGTGGCTCCACGGTCCTTCCTCTAGGCTTTCAAGCCCTTGTACATATTCAGGTGTTTTACCTGGAAAGGGTGGGAACAGCACAGCAGGAGCTGGCCTGAGGCTCAGCTCACGTTTACTCACAGATGCCTCGGCACGCTCCCCCAGCTTTGGAATGAGGACGCTCCTTGCGTGGGGGGTGGGTTGCTGGCTGTATGGGAGATGATTCCCCACCTCTGACCAATTTCAGAATTGTTTACCACTGGAGCAAGTGCCCTGATAGGGTTTTCCTCTGTATAACTCGTGGGTTCAGGATTTTTTTTTTCTTTTATGGTTCAAGTTAGATTTTATTCCTCTTTTATGTATTTATAGATATAAGCATGGAAATAATTCATTCCTATAAATACATCTGTGTGACAGGAAAAACTTTTTTCTGTTTTATTTTTAAATTTTATTTTTTAAAATTTTGAAATTTAGTTTTATTTATTTTTTTATACAGCACGTTATTATTAGTTATGTATTTTATGCATATACATGTACACAGGTCAATCCCAAACTCCCAACTCATCCCACCACCACCACCCCATGGCTTCCCACACTTGGTGTCCATACGTTTGTTCTCTATCTCTGTGTCTCTATTTCTTCCCTGCAAACCAGTTCATCTGTACCATTTTTAGGCTCCACATATATGCATTAATATACAATATTTGTTTTCCTCTTTCTGACTTACTTCATTCTGTATGACAGTCTCTCGATCCATCGATGTCTCTACAAATGACCCAGATTCATTCCTTTTAATGGCCGAGTAATATTCCATTTTATATATGTACCACATCTTTATCCATTCATCTGTCTGTGGGCATTTAGTTTGCTTCCATTACCTGGCTATTGTAAATAGTGCTGCAATGAACATTGTGGTGAATGTGCCTTTTTGATGTACGGTTTTCTCTGGGTATATGCCCAGAAGTGGGATTGCTGGATCAGATGGTAATTCTATTTCTAGTTTTTTTAAGGAAACTCCATACTGTTCTCCATAGTGACTGTATCAATTTCCATTCCCACCATAGTGGAAGAGGGCTCCTTTTGTCCACACCCTCCCCAGAATTGGTTGTTTGTAGATTTTCTGATGATGCCGATTCTAACAGGTGTGAGGTGATACCTCATTGTAGTTTTGATTTGCATTTCTGTAATAATTAGTGCTGTTGAGCAGCTTTTCATGTGCGTCTTGGCCATCTCTGTGTCTCCTTTGAAGAAACGTCTCTTTAGATCTTCTGCCCATTTTTGTATTGGGTTGTTTGTTTTTTTTTTAATATTGAGCTGCATGAGTTGTTTATATATATTGGAGATTAAACCTCTGTCCATTGATTCGTCTACAACGATTTTCGCCCATTCTGAGGGATGCCTTTTTCCATTCCCGTGTTTTTTAACAAAAAAGGAAAGAAAGGTTAAGATGAAGAACAATAATGTGCGAAAAATATGCCTTTTGAAACGGTCGTTTTGAAATATGGACGTCCTTTTAATTTTTTGGTCGATATGTGACCCCAGGATTTGTTTTCAGGGCAGGTGTCATTTACAGGCCTGCAATGATTTTGAATATCAACTGACCATTAGCATTGGGATTAAAGCTGCTGTTGTGTGAAACGGCCACAAGGTGGCAGCAGTTCTCCCTTACCAAATCTGGTTACTAGGGCAAGAGAGCCTCAGTGGAAGTGGTGTTCTAGATTGGAGTTTAGAATGGAATGTGCCAGGAGAAAGCCCCTCACGTTTGTCTCACTACTTCTTGTTCGTGTTTTTAATTTAATTTTTTATTTTTTATTACAGCAAGTTTGATTACAATGTTTGGCTTGTTGTAGGTGTGGAAGATGTGGTTCTTTTACACATATACAGATGTCTGTTCTTCCTGGGATCCTTTTCCCATGTACGTTATGACAGAATGTTGAGTAGTCCTCTCTTGGTATTCTGTAGGTCTTTGGTGATTATATATGTCACCTGTGTTTGTATATGTCTCTTAACCCCGATATCGTAATGAAACCAATCCTCACACCTTTCCATTGGTGAACCATAAGTTTGTTTAATGAATCTGTGATTGCCCTTCTCCGTGGAAATATCTGCCCTGGTATCCATTTTTAGGTAACACCTATAAGTGATATGATAGGATATGTGTCTTTCACTTTCTGACTTACTACAAGTCACGTGATTACTTCTAGACTCATCTACGCTGCTGCAAATGGCATTGTGTCCTTTTTTTCCTTGGCTTCTCTTCTGCCTTAGCGGGGTCCATTTTCAACAATGTGATTCCCTGAGGGCTGTGGATTAGCTGACCTGCGCAGCCTTACCCTGCCAGCCCGCCCTCCCAAGGTGTGCCTCGTTGAGGTCAATATAATCAGCACTCCAGGCAGCAATAGCTCCTGAAGCTGTGCCTGACTCCATATTCTCTGCCCCGTCAGCAGTCTCGGGGCTGTGCTGGTGGGAGGGAGTGAGGGGACACAGCTTTGTGGGTGGCCCGGTGTGAGTGGGGTTCTGCTGGCCTTTCTGCAGGAGTTGCCAGGCTGCCGCCTGTAAAGAAGAGGTTGTGTCACACATACCTTCCGCTGGAATTTCTCTCCGGACAGAGGTGAGGACGGAAAAAAAGCAGTGGGGGCCGGGACAGGAGGGGTATCTCAGGCAGGGCAATGGAAAGCTTCTGGAAGAGCGCCCGGTGCCAGGACTACCCTGGCTGGCCTGCGGGCACCAAGTTGGCCTGTGTGCTGTCGCTGGTGTGTCTCCACGGTCCTTCCTCTAGGCTTTCAAGCCCTTGTACATATTCAGGTGTTTTACCTGTAAAGGGTGGGAACAGTTCAGCAGCAGCTGGCCTGGGGCTCAGCTCACGTTTACTCACAGATGCCTCGGCATGGTCCCCCAGCTTTGCAATGAGGACGCTCCTTGCATGGGGGGTGGGTTGCTGGCTGTATGGGAGATGATTCCCCACCTCTGAACAATTTCAGAATTGTTTACCACTGGAGCAAGTGCCCTGCTAGGGTTTTCCTGTGTATTACTGGTGGGTTCAGGTTTCTTTTTTTCTTTTATGGTTCAAGTTAGATTTTATTCCTCTTTTATGTATTTATAGATATAAGCATGGAAATAATTCATTCCTATAAATACATCTGTGTGACAGGAATAACTTTTTTCTGTTTTATTTTTAAATTTTATTTTTTAAAATTCTGAAATTTAGTTTTATTTATTTTTTTTATAGAACACGTTATTATTAGTTATGTATTTTATGCATATACATGTATACAGGTCAATCCCAAACTCCCAACTCATCCCACCACCACCACCCCATGGCTTCCCACACTTGGTGTCCATACGTTTGTTCTCTACCTCTGTGTCTCTATTTCTTCCCTGCAAACCAGTTCATCTGTACCATTTTTAGGCTCCACATATATGCATTAATATACAATATTTGTTTTCCTCTTTCTGACTTACTTCATTCTGTATGACAGTCTCTCGATCCATCGATGTCTCTACAAATGACCCAGTTTCATTCCTTTTAATGGCCGAGTAATATTCCATTTTATATATGTACCACATCTTTATCGATTCATCTCTCTGTGGGCATTTAGGTTGCTTCCATTACCTGGCTATTGTAAATAGTGCTGCAATGAACATTGTGGTGAATGTGCCTTTTTGATGTACGGTTGTCTCTGGGTATATGCCCAGAAGTGGGATTGCTGGATCAGATGGTAATTCTATTTCTAGTTTTTTTAAGGAAATTCCATACTGTTCTCCATAGTGACTGTATCAATTTACATTCCCACCAATAGTGGAAGAGGGCTCCTTTTGTCCACACCCTCCCCAGAATTGGTTGTTTGTAGATTTTCTGATGATGCCGATTCTAACAGGTGTGAGGTGATACCTCATTGTAGTTTTGATTTGCATTTCTCTAATTATTAGTATTGTTGAGCAGCTTTTCATGTGCGTCTTGGCCATCTCTGTGTCTCCTTTGAAGAAACCTGTCTTTAGATCTTCTGCCCATTTTTTGGGGGGTTGTTTGTTTTTTTAATATTAAGCTGCATGAGCTGTTTATATATATTGGAGATTATACCTCTGTCCATTGATTCGTTTGCAACGATTTTCACCCATTCTGAGGGATGCCTTTTTCCATTCCCGTGTTTTTTAAGAAAAAAGGAAAGAAAGGAAAAGAAGCAGAACACTAATGTGCGTAAAATATGCCTTTTGAAACGGGCGTCTTGAAATATGGACGTCTTTTGAATTTTTTGGTCGATATGTGACCCCAGGATTTGTTTTCAGGGCAGGAGTCATTTACAGGCCTGCAATGATTTTGAATATCAACTGACCATTAGCGCTGGGATTAAAGCTGCTGTTGTGTGTAACGGCCACAAGGTGGCAGCAGTTCACCCTTACCAAATCTGGTTACTATGGCAAGAGAGCCTCAGTGGAAGTGGGGTTCTACATTGGAATTTAGAATGGAATGTGCCAGGAGAAAGCCCCTCACGTTTGTCTCACTACTTCTTGTTCGTGTTTTTAATTTAATTTTTTATTTTTTATTACAGCAAGTTTGATTACAATGTTTGGCTTGTTGTAGGTGTGGAAGATGTGGTTCTTTTACACATATACAGATGTCTGTTCTTCCTGGGATCCTTTTCCCATGTACGTTATGACAGAATGTTGAGTAGTCCTCTCTTGGTATTCTGTAGGTCTTTGGTGATAATATATGTCACCTGTGTTTGTATATGTCTGTTAACCCCGATATCGTAATGAAACCAATCCTCACACCTTTCCATTGGTGAACCATAAGTTTGTTTAATGAATCTGTGATTGCCCTTCTCCGTGGAAATATCTGCCCTGGTATCCATTTTTAGGTAACACCTATAAGTGATATGATAGGATATGTGTCTTTCACTTTCTGACTTACTACAAGTCACGTGATTACTTCTAGACTCATCTACGCTGCTGCAAATGGCATTGTGTCCTTTTTTTCCTTGGCTTCTCTTCTGCCTTAGCGTGGTCCATTTTCAACAATGTGATTCCCTGAGGGATGTGGATTAGCTGACCTGGGCAGCCTTCATTGCCGGCCCCCCCTCCCAAGGTGTGCCTCGTTGAGGTCAATATAATCAGCGCTCCAGGCAGCAATAGCCCCTGAAGCTGTGCCTGACTCCATATTCTCTGCCCCTTCAGCAGTCTCGGGGCTGTGCTGGTGGGAGGGAGTGAGTGGCCACAGCTTTGTTGGTGGCCCATTGTGAGTGGGGCTCTGCTGGCATTTCTGCAGGAGTTGCCAGGCTGCCGCCTGTAAAGAAGAGGATGTGTCACCCATACCTTCCGCTGGAATTTCTCTCCGGACAGAGGTGAGGAAGGAAAAAAGCAGTGGGGGCCGGGACAGGAGGGGTATCTCAGGCAGGGCAATGGAAATCTCCTGGAAGAGCGCCAGGGTGAAGGACCACCCTGGCTGGCCTGCAGGCACCAAGTTGGCCTGCGTGCTGTCACGGGTGTGGCTCCACGGTCCTTCCTCTACGCTTTCAAGCCCTTGTACATATTCAGGTGTTTTACCTGGAAAGGGTGGGAACAGTTCAGCAGCAGCTGGCCTGGGGCTCAGCAACGTTTACTCACAGATGCCTCGGCACGGTCCCCCAGCTTTGCAATGAGGACGCTCCTTGCGTGGGGGGTGGGTTGCTGGATGTATGGGAGATGGTTCCCCACCTCTGACCTATTTCAGAATTGTTTACCGCAGGAGCAAGTGCCGGAATAGCGTATTCCTCTGTATAACTCGTGGGTTCACTTTTTTTTCTTTTATGTTTCAAGTTATATTTTATTCCTCTTTTATGTATTTATAAATATAAGCATGGAAATAATTCATTCCTATAAATACATCTGTGTGACGGCAAGAATATTTTCTGTTTTATTTTTAAATTTTATTTTTTAAAATTTTGAAATTTAATTTTATTTATGTTTTTATACAGCAGATTATTATTAGTTATGTATTTTATGCATATACATGTACACATGTCAATCCAAAACTCCCAACTCATCCCACCACCACCACCCCATGGCTTCCCACACTTGGTGTCCATACGTTTGTTCTCTACCTCTGTGTCTCTATTTCTTCCCTGCAAACCAGTTCATCTGTACCATTTTTTTACGTTCCACATATATGCATTAATATACAATATTTGTTTTCCTGTTTCTGACTTACTACATTCTGTATGACAGTCTGTCGATCCATCGATGTCTCTACAAATGACCCAGTTTCATTCCTTTTTATGGCCGAGGAATATTCCATTTCATATATGTACCACATCTTTATCGATTCATCTGTCTGTGGGCATTTAGGTTGCTTCCATTACCTGGCTATTGTAAATAGTGCTGCAATGAACATTGTGGTGAATGTGCCTTCTTGAAATACGGTTTGCTCTGTGTATATGCCCAAAAGTGGGATTGCTGGATCAGATGGCAATTCTATTTCTAGTTTTTTTAAGGAAACTCCATACTGTTCTCCATAGTGACTGTATCAATTTCCATTCCCACCAATAGTGGAAGAGGGCTCCTTTTCTCCACACCCTCCCCAGAATTGGTTGTTTGTAGATTTTCTGATGATGCCGATTCTAACAGGTGTGAGGTGAAACCTCATTGTAGTTTTGATTTGCATTTCTCTAATAATTAGTGCTGTTGAGCAGCTTATCATGTGCGTCTTGGCCATCTCTGTGCCTTCTTTGAAGAAACGTCTCTTTAGATCTTCTGCCCATTTTTGTATTGGGTTGTTTGTTTTTTTAATATTAAGCTGCATAAGCTGTTTATATATATTGGAGATTAAACCTCTGTCCATTGATTCGTCTGCAACGATTTTGGCCCATTCTGAGGGATGCCTTTTTCCATTCCCGTGTTTTTTAACAAAAAAGGAAAGAAAGGAAAAGAAGCAGAACACTAATGGGCGTAAAATATGCCTTTTGAAACGGTCGTTTTGAAATATGGACGTCCTTTGAATTTTTTGGTCGATATGTGACCCCAGGATTTGTTTTCAGGGCAGGTGTCATTTACAGGCCTGCAATGATTTTGAATATCAACTGACCATTAGCGCTGGGATTAAAGCTGCTGTTGTGTGAAACGGCCACAAGGTGGCAGCAGTTCACCCTTACCAAATCTGGTTATTAGGGCAAGAGAGCCTCAGTGGAAGTCGTGTTCTAGATTGGAGTTTAGAATGGAATGTGCCAGGAGAAAGCCCCTCACGTTTGTCTCACTACTTCTTGTTCATGTTTTTAATTTAATTTTTTATTTTTTATTACAGCAAGTTTGATTACAATGTTTGGCTTGTTGTAGGTGTGGAAGATGTGGTTCTTTTACACATATACAGATGTCTGTTCTTCCTGGGATCCTTTTCCCATGTACGTTATGACAGAATGTTGAGTAGTCCTCTCTTGGTATTCTGTAGGTCTTTGGTGATTATATATGTCACCTGTGTTTGTATATATCTGTTAACACCGATATCGTAATGAAACCAATCCTCACACCTTTCCATTGGTGAACCATAAGTTTGTTTAATGAATCTGTGATTGCCCTTTTCCATGGAAATATCTGCCCTGGTATCCATTTTTAGGTAACACCTATAAGTGATATGATAGGATATGTGTCTTTCACTTTCTGACTTACTACAAGTCACGTGATTACTTCTAGACTCATCTACGGTGCTGCAAATGGCATTGTGTCCTTTTTTTCCTTGGCTTCTCTTCTGCCTTAGCGGGGTCCATTTTCAACAATGTGATTCCCTGAGGGTTGTGGATTAGCTGACCTGGGCAGCCTTACCCTGCCGGCCCGCCCTCCCCAGGTGTGCCTCATTGAGGTCAATATAAACAGAGCTCCAGGCAGCAATAGCCCCTGAAGTTGTGCCTGACTCCATATTCTCTGCCCCGTCAGCAGTCTCGGGGCTGTGCTGGTGGGAGGGAGTGAGGGGCCACAGCTTTGTGGGTGGCCCGGTGTGAGTGGGGTTCTGCTGGCCTTTCTGCAGGAGTTGCCAGGCTGCCGCCTGTAAAGAAGAGGATGTGTCACCCATACCTTCCCCTGGAATTTCTCTCCGGACAGAGGTGAGGAAGGAAAAAAGCAGTGGGGGCCGGGACAGGAGGGGTATCTCAGGCAGGGCAATGGAAAGCTTCTGGAAGTGTGCCCGGGGCCAGGAACACCCTGGCTAGCCTGCAGGCACCAAGTAGGCCTGAGTGCTGTCGCTGGTGTGGCTCCATTGTCCTTCATCTAGGCTTTCAAGCCCTTGTACATATTCAGGTGTTTTACCTGTAAAGGGTGGGAACAGTTCAGCAGCAGCTGGCCTGGGGCTCAGCTCACGTTTACTCACAGATGCCTCGGCACGGTCCCCCAGCTTTGCAATGAGGACGCTCCTTGCGTGGGGGGTGGGTTGCTGGATGTATGGGAGATGGTTCCCCACCTCTGACCAATTTCAGAATTGTTTACCGCTGGAGCAAGTGCCATAATAGCGTATTCCTCAGTATAACACGTGGGTTCAATTTTTTTTTCTTTGATGGTTCAATTTAGATTTTATTCCTCTTTTATGTATTTATAAATATAAGCATGGAAATAATTCATTCCTATAAATACATCTGTGTGACGGGAAGAATTTTTTCTGTTTTATTTTTAAATTTTATTTTTTAAAATTTTGAAATTTAGTTTTATTTATTTTTTTTATACTGCAGGTTATTATTAGTTATGTATTTTATGCATATACATGTATACAGGTCAATCCCAAACTCCCAACTCATCCCACCACCACCACCCCATGGCTTCCCAAACTTGGTGTCCATACGTTTGTTCTCTACCTCTGTGTCTCTATTTCTTCCCTGCAAACCAGTTCATCTGTACCATTTTTAGGCTCCACATATATGCATTAATATACAATATTTGTTTTCCTCTTTCTGACTTACTTCATTCTGTATGACACTCTCTCGATCCATCGATGTCTCTACAAATGACCCAGTTTCATTCCTTTTTATGGCCGAGGAATATTCCATTTCATATATGTACCACATCTTTATCCATTCATCTGTCTGTGGGCATTTAGGTTGCTTCCATTACCTGGCTATTGTAAATAGTGCTGCAACGAACATTGTGGTGAATGTGCCTTTTTGAAATACGGTTTTCTCTGGGTATATGCCCAGAAGTGGGATTGCTGGATCAGATGGTAATTCTATTTCTAGTTTTTTTAAGGAAACACCATACTGTTCTCCATAGTGACTGTATCAATTTCCATTCCCACCAATAGTGGAAGAGGGCTCCTTTTCTCCACACCCTCCCCAGAATTGGTTGTTTGTAGATTTTCTGATGATGCCGATTCTAACAGGTGTGAGGTGAAACCTCATTGTAGTTTTGATTTGCATTTCTCTAATAATTAGTGCTGTTGAGCAGCTTTTCATGTGCGTCTTGGCCATCTCTGTGTCTCCTTTGAAGAAACGTCTCTTTAGATCTTCTGCCCATTTTGGGGGGGGTTGTTTGTTTCTTTAATATTAAGCTGCATGTGCTGTTTATATATATTGGAGATTAAACCTCTGTCCATTGATTCGTTTGCAACGATTTTCACCCATTCTGAGGGATGCCTTTTTCCATTCCCGTGTTTTTTAACAAAAAAGTAAAGAAAGGAAAAGAAGCAGAACTCTAATGTGCGTAAAATATGCCTTTTGAAACGGTCGTTTTGAAATATGGACGTCTTTTGAATTTTTTGGTCGATATGTGACCCCAGGATTTGTTTTCAGGGCAGGTGTCATTTACAAGCCTGCAATGATTTTGAATATCAACTGACCATTAGCGTTGAGATTAAAGATGCTGTTGTGTGTAACGGCCACAAGGTGGCAGCAGTTCACCCTTACCAAATCTGGTTACTAGGGCAAGAGAGCCTCAGTGGAAGTGGTGTTCTAGATTGGAGTTTAGAATGGAATGTGCCAGGAGAAAGCCCCTCACGTTTGTCTCACTACTTCTTGTTCGTGTTTTTAATTTAATTTTTTATTTTTTCTTACAGCAAGTTTGATTACAATGTTTGGCTTGTTAGGTGTGGAAGATGTGGTTCTTTTACACATATACACATGTCTGTTCTTCCTGGGATCCTTTTCCCATGTACGTTATGACAGAATGTTGAGTAGTCCTCTCTTGGTATTCTGTAGGTCTTTGGTGATTATATATGTCACCTGTGTTTGTATATGTCTGTTAACCCCGATATCGTAATGAAACCAATACTAACACCTTTCCATTGGTGAACCATAAGTCTGTTTAATGTATCTGTGATTGCCCTTCTCCGTGGAAATATCTGCCCTGGTATCCATTTTTAGGTAACACCTATAAGTGATATGATAGGATATGTGTCTTTCATTTTCTGACTTACTACAAGTCACGTGCTTACTTCTAGACTCATCTACGGTGCTGCAAATGGCATTGTGTCCTTTTTTCCCTTGGCTTCTCTTCTGCCTTAGCGGGGTCCATTTTCAACAATGTGATTCCCTGAGGGTTGTGGATTAGCTGACCTGGGCAGCCTTAAAATGCCGGCCCGCCCTCCCCAGGTGTGCCTCATTGAGGTCAATATAAACAGCGCTCCAGGCAGCAATAGCCCCTGAAGCTGTGCCTGACTCCATATTCTCTGCCCCGTCAGCAGTCTCGGGGCTGTGCTGGTGGGAGGGAGTGAGGGGCCACAGCTTTGTGGGTGGCCCGGTGTGAGTGGGGTTCTGCTGGCCTTTCTGCAGGAGTTGCCAGGCTGCCGCCTGTAAAGAAGAGGATGTGTCACTCATACCTTCCGCTGGAATTTCTCTCCGGACAGAGGTGAGGAAGGAAAAAAGCAGTGGGGGCCGGGACAGGAGGGGTATCTCAGGCAGGGCAATGGAAAGCTTCCGGAATCGCGCCCGGGGCCAGGACCACCCTGGCTGGCCTGCAGGCACCAAGTTGTCCTGTGTGCTGTCACTGGTGTGGCTCCACGGTCCTTCCTCTAGGCTTTCAAGCCCTTGTACATATTCAGGTGTTTTACCTGGAAAGGGTGGGAACAGTTCAGCAGCAGCTGGCCTGGGGCTCAGCTCACGTTTACTCACAGATGCCTCGGCACGGTCCCCCAGCTTTGCAATGAGGACGCTCCTTGCGTGGGGGGTGGGTTGATGGCTGTATGGGAGATGGTTCCCCACATCTGACCAATTTCAGTATTGTTTACCACTGGAGCAAGTGCCCTGATAGGGTTTTCCTCTGTATAACTCATGGGTTCAGGTTTTTTTTTCTTTTATGGTTCAAGTTAGATTTTATTCCTCTTTTATGTATTTATAGATATAAGCATGGAAATAATTCATTCCTATAAATACATCTGTGTGACGGGAAGAACTTTTTTCTGTTTTATTTTTAAATTTTAGTTTTTAAAATTTTGAAATTTAATTTTATTTATTTTTTTATACAGCACGTTATTATTAGTTATGTATTTTATGCATATACATGTACACAGGTCAATCCCAAACTCCCAACTCATCCCACCACCACCACCCCATGGCTTCCCACACTTGGTGTCCATACGTTTGTTCTCTACCTCTGTGTCTCTATTTCTGCCCTGCAAACCAGTTCATCTGTACCATTTTTAGGCTCCACATATATGCATTAATATACAATATTTGTTTTCCTCTTTCTGACTTTCTTCATTCTGTATGACACTCTCTCGATCCATCGATGTCTCTACAAATGACCCAGTTTCATTCCTTTTTATGGCCGAGTAATATTCCATTTCATATATGTACCACATCTTTATCCATTCATCTGTCTGTGGGCATTTAGGTTGCTTCCATTACCTGGCTATTGTAAATAGTGCTGCAACGAACATTGTGGTGAATGTGCCTTTTTGATGTACGGTTGTCTCTGGGTATATGCCCAGAAGTGGGATTGCTGGATCAGATGGTAATTCTATTTCTAGTTTTTTTAAGGAAACTCCATACTGTTCTCCATAGTGACTGTATCAATTTACATTCCCACCAATAGTGGAAGAGGGCTCCTTTTGTCCACACCCTCCCCAGAATTGGTTGTTTGTAGATTTTCTGATGATGCCGATTCTAACAGGTGTGAGGTGAAACCTCATTGTAGTTTTGATTTGCATTTCTCTGATAATTAGTGCTGTTGAGCAGCTTTTCATGTGCGTCTTGGCCATCTCTGTGTCTCCTTTGAAGAAATGTCTCTTTAGATCTTCTGCCCATTTTTGTATTGGGTTGTTTGTTTTTTTTAATATTAAGCTGCATAAGCTGTTTATATATATTGGAGATTAAACCTGTGTCCATTGATTCGTTTGCAACGATTTTCACGCATCCTGAGGGATGCCTTTTTCCATTCCCGTTTTTTTTAACAAAAAAGGAAAGAAAGGAAAAGAAGCAGAACACTAATGTGCGTAAAATATGCCTTTTGAAATGGTCGTTTTGAAATATGGACGTCCTTTGAATTTTTTGTTCGATATGTGACCCCAGGATTTGTTTTCAGGGCAGGTGTCATTTACAGGCCTGCAATGATTTTGAATATCAACTGACCATTAGCGTTGGGATTAAAGCTGCTGTTGTGTGAAACGGCCAAAAGGTGGCAGCAGTTCACCCTTACCAAATCTGGTTACTAGGGCAAGAGAGCCTCAGTGGAAGTGGTGTTCTAGATTGGAGTTTAGAATGGAATGTACCAGGAGAAAGCCGCTCACGTTTGTCTCACTACTTCTTGTTCGTGTTTTTAATTTAATTTTTTATTTTTTATTACAGCAAGTTTGATTACAATGTTTGGCTTGTTGTAGGTGTGGAAGATGTGGTTCTTTTACACATATACAGATGACTGTTCTTCCTGGGATTCTTTTCCCATGTACGTTATGACAGAATGTTGAGTAGTCCTCTCTTGGTATTCTGTAGGTCTTTGGTGATTATATATGTCACCTGTGTTTGTATATGTCTGTTAACCCCGATATCGTAATGAAACCAATCCTCACACCTTTCCATTGGTGAACCATAAGTTTGTTTAATGAATCTGTGATTGCCCTTCTCCGTGGAAATATCTGCCCTGGTATCCATTTTTAGGTAACACCTATAGGTGATATGATATGATATGTGTCTTTCACTTTCTGACTTACTACAAGTCACGTGATTACTTCTAGACTCATCTACGGTGCTGCAAATGGCATTGTGTCCTTTTTTCCCTTGGCTTCTCTTGTGCCTTAGCGGGGTCCATTTTCAACAATGTGATTCCCTGAGGGTTGTGGATTAGCTGACCTGGGCAGCCTTACCCTGCCGGCCCGCCCTCCCCAGGTGTGCCTCTTTGAGGTCAATATAAACAGAGCTCCAGGCAGCAATAGCCCCTGAAGCTGTGCCTGCTTCCATATTCTCGGCCCCGTCAGCAGTCTCGGGGCTGTGCTGGTGGGAGGGAGTGAGGGGCCACAGCTTTGTGGGTGGCCCGGTGTGAGTGGGGTTCTGCTGGCCTTTCTGCAGGAGTTGCCAGGCTGCCGCCTGTAAAGAAGAGGATGTGTCACCCATACCTTCCGCTGGAATTTCTCTCCGGACAGAGGTGAGGAAGGAAAAAAGCAGTGGGGGCTGGGACAGGAGGGGTATCTCAGGCAGGGCAATGGAAAGCTTCTGGAAGAGCGCCAGGGACCAGAACCACCCTGGCTGGCCTGCAGGCACCAAGTTGGCCTGCGTGCTGTCGCTGGTGTGGCTCCACGGTCCTTCCTCTAGGCTTTCAAGCCCTTGTACATATTCAGGTGTTTTACCTGGAAACGGTGGGAACAGTTCAGCAGCAGCTGGCCTGGGGCTCAGCTCACGTTTACTCACAGATGCCTCGGCACGGTCCCCCAGCTTTGCAATGAGGACGCTCCTTGCGTGGGGGGTGGGTGGCTGGCTGTATGGGAGATGGTTCCCCACCTCTGACCAATTTCAGAATTGTTTACCGCTGGAGCAAGTGTCGTGATAGGGTTGTCCTCTGTTAAACACGTGGGTTCAATTTTTTTTTCTTTTATAGTTCAAGTTAGATTTTATTCCTCTTTCATGTATTTATAAATATAAGCATGGAAATAATTCATTCCTATAAATACATCTGTGTGACGGGAAGAATTTTTATTGTTTTATTTTTAAATTTTATTTTTTAAAATTTTGAAATTTAATTTCATTTATGTTTTTATACAGCAGGTTATTATTAGTTATGTATTTTATGCATATACATGTATACAGGTCAATGCCAAACTCCCAACTCATCCCACCACCACCACCCCATGGCTTCCCACACTTGGTGTCCATACGTTTGTTCTCTACCTCTGTGTCTCTATTTCTTCCCTGCAAACCAGTTCATCTGTACCATTTTTAGGCTCCACATATATGCATTAATATACAATATTTGTTTTCCTCTTTCTGACTTACTTCATTCTGTATGACAGTCTCTCGATCCATCGATGTCTCTACAAATGACCCAGTTTCATTCCTTTTTATGGCCGAGTAATATTCCATTTTATATATGTACCACATCTTTATCCACTCATCTGTCTGTGGGCATTTAGGTTGCTTCCATTACCTGGCTATTGTAAGTAGTGCTGCAACGAACATTGTGCTGAATGTGCCTTTTTGAAATACGGTTTTCTCTGGGTATATGCCCAGAAGTGGGATTGCTGGATCAGATGGTAATTCTATTTCTAATTTTTTTAAGGAAACTCCATACTGTTCTCCATAGTGACTGTATCAATTTACATTCCCACCAATAGTGGAAGAGGGCTCCTTTTGTCCACACCCTCCCCAGAATTGGTTGTTTGTAGATTTTCTGATGATGCCGATTCTAACAGGTGTGAGGTGATACCTCATTGTAGTTTTGATTTGCATTTCTCCAATAATTAGTGCTGTTGAGCAGCTTTTCATGTGCGTCTTGGCCATCTCTGTGTCTCCTTTGAAGAAACGTCTCTTTAGATCTTCTGCCCATTTTTTTTGGGTTGTTTGTTTTTTTAATATTAAGCTGCATGAGCTGTTTATATATATTGGAGATTAAACCTGTGTCCATTGATTCATTTGCAACGATTTTCACCCATCCTGAGGGATGCCTTTTTCCATTCCCGTTTTTTTTAACAAAAAAGGAAAGAAAGGAAAAGAAGCAGAACACTAATGTGCGTAAAATATGCCTTTTGAAATGGTCGTTTTGAAATATGGACGTCCTTTGAATTTTTTGGTCGATATGTGACCCCAGGATTTGTTTTCAGGGCAGGTGTCATTTACAGGCATGCAATGATTTTGAATATCAACTGACCATTAGCTTTGGGATTAAAGCTGCTGTTGTGTGAAACGGCCACAAGGTGGCAGCAGTTCACCCTTACCAAATCTGGTTACTAGGGCAAGAGAGCCTCAGTGGAAGTGGTGTTCTAGATTGGAGTTTAGAATGGAATGTACCAGGAGAAAGCCGCTCACGTTTGTCTCACTACTTCTTGTTCGTGTTTTTAATTTAATTTTTTATTTTTTATTACAGCAAGTTTGATTACAATGTTTGGTTTGTTGTAGGTGTGGAAGATGTGGTTCTTTTACACATATACAGATGACTGTTCTTCCTGGGATTCTTTTCCCATGTACGTTATGACAGAATGTTGAGTAGTCCTCTCTTGGTATTCTGTAGGTCTTTGGTGATTATATATGTCACCTGTGTTTGGATATGTCTGTGAACCCCGATATAGTAATGAAACCAATCCTCACACCTTTCCATTGGTGAACCATAAGTTTGTTTCATGAATCTGTGATTGCCCTTCTCCGTGGAAATATCTGCCCTGGTATCCATTTTTAGGTAACACCTATAAGTGATATGATAGGATATGTGTCTTTCACTTTCTGACTTACTACAAGTCACGTGATTACTTTTAGACTCATCTACGGTGCTGCAAATGGCATTGTGTCCTTTTATCCCTTGGCTTCTCTTCTGCCTTAGCGGGGTCCATTTTCAACAATGTGATTCCCTGAGGGTTGTGGATTAGCTGACCTGGGCAGCCTTACACTGCCGGCCCGCCCTCCCCAGGTGTGCCTCGTTGAGGTCAATATAAACAGAGCTCCAGGCAGCAATAGCCCCTGAAGCTGTGCCTGACTCCATATTCTCTGCCCCGTCAGCAGTCTCGGTGCTGTGCTGGTGGGAGGGAGTGAGGGCCCACAGCTTTGTGGGTGGCCCGGTGTGAGTGGGGTTCTGCTGGCCTTTCTGCAGGAGTTGCCAGGCTGCCGCCTGTAAAGAAGAGGATGTGTCACCCATACATTCCGCTGGAATTTCTCTCCGGACAGAGGTGAGGAAGGAAAAAAGCAGTGGGGGGCGGGACAGGAGGGGTATCTCAGGCAGGGCAATGGAAAGTTTCTGGAAGAGCGCCGGGGGCCAGGACCAACCTGGCTGGCCTGCAGGCACCAAGTTGGCCTGCGTGCTGTCGCTGGTGTGGCTCCACGGTCCTTCCTCTAGGCTTTCAAGCCCTTGTACATATTCAGGTGTCTTACCTGGAAAGGGTGGGAACAGTTCAGCAGCAGCTGGCCTGGGGCTCAGCTCACGTTTACTCACAGATGCCTCGGCACTGTCCCCCAGCTTTGCAATGAGGACGCTCCTTGCGTCGGGGGTGGGTGGCTGGCTGTATGGGAGATGGTTCCCCACCTCTGACCAATTTCAGAATTGTTTACCGCTGGAGCAAGTGTCGTGATAGGGTTGTCCTCTGTATAACTCGTGGGTTCAATTTTTTTTTCTTTTATGGTTCAAGTTAGATTTTATTCCTCTTTTATGTATTTATAAATATAAGCATAGAAATAATTCATTCCTATAAATACATCTGTGTGACGGGAAGAATATTTATTGTTATATTTTTAAATTTTATTTTTTAAAATTTTGAAATTTAATTTCATTTATGTTTTTATACAGCAGGTTATTATTAGTTATGTATTTTATGCATATACATGTATACAGGTCAATCCCAATCTCCCAACTCATCCCACCACCACCACCCCATGGCTTCCCACACTTGGTGTCCATACGTTTGTTCTCTACCTCTGTGTCTCTATTTCTTCCCTGCAAACCAGTTCATCTGTACCATTTTTAGGCTCCACATATATGCATTAATATACAATATTTGTTTTCCTCTTTCTGACTTACTTCATTCTGTATGACAGTCTCTCGATCCATCGATGTCTCTACAAATGACCCAGTTTCATTCCTTTTTATGGCCGAGTAATATTCCATTTTATATATGTACCACATCTTTATCCACTCATCTGTCTGTGGGCATTTAGGTTGCTTCCATTACCTGGCTATTGTAAATAGTGCTGCAACGAACATTGTGGTGAATGTGCCTTTTTGAAATACGGTTTTCTCTGGGTATATGCCCAGAAGTGGGATTGCTGGATCAGATGGTAATTCTATTTCTAGATTTTTTAAGGAAACTCCATACTGTTCTCCATAGTGACTGTATCAATTTACATTCCCACCAATAGTGGAAGAGGGCTCCTTTTGTCCACACCCTCCCCAGAATTGGTTGTTTGTATATTTTCTGATGATGCCGATTCTAACAGGTGTGAGGTGATACCTCATTGTAGTTTTGATTTGCATTTCTCTAATAATTAGTGCAGTTGAGCAGCTTTTCTGTGCGTCTTGGCCATCTCTGTGTCTCCTTTGAAGAAACGTCTCTTTAGATCTTCTGCCCATTTTTTTGGGGTTGTTTGTTTTTTTAATATTAAGCTGCCTAAGCTGTTTATATATATTGGAGATTAAACCTGTGTCCATTGATTCGTTTGCAACGATTTTCACCCATCCTGAGGGATGCCTTTTTCCATTCCCGTTTTTTTTAACAAAAAAGGAAAGAAAGGAAAAGAAGCAGAACACTAATGTGCGTAAAATATGCCTTTTGAAACGGTCGTTTTGAAATATGGACGTCCTTTGAATTTTTTGGTCGATATGTGACCCCAGGATTTGTTTTCAGGGCAGGTGTCATTTACAGGCCTGCAATGATTTTGAATATCAACTGACCATTAGCGTTGGGATTAAAGCTGCTGTTGTGTGAAACGGCCACAAGGTGGTAGCAGTTCACCCTTACCAAATCTGGTTACTAGGGCAAGAGAGCCTCAGTGGACGTGGTGTTCTAGATTGGAGTTTAGAATGGAATGTACCAGGAGAAAGCCGCTCACGTTTGTCTCACTACTTCTTGTTCGTGTTTTTAATTTAATTTTTTATTTTTTATTACAGCAAGTTTGATTACAATGTTTGGCTTGTTGTAGGTGTGGAAGATGTGGTTCTTTTACACATATACAGATGACTGTTCTTCCTGGGATTCTTTTCCCATGTACGTTATGACAGAATGTTGAGTAGTCCTCTCTTGGTATTCTCTAGGTCTTTGGTGATTATATATGTCACCTGTGTTTGGATATGTCTGTTAACCCCGATATCGTAATGAAACCAATCCTCACACCTTTCCATTGGTGAACCATAAGTTTGTTTAATGAATCTGTGATTGCCCTTCTCCGTGGAAATATCTGCCCTGGTATCCATTTTTAGGTAACACCTTTAGGTGAAATGATATGATATGTGTCTTTCACTTTCTGACTTACTACAAGTCACGTGATTACTTCTAGACTCATCTACGGTGCTGCAAATGGCATTGTGTCCTTTTTTCCCTTGGCTTCTCTTCTGCCTTAGCGGGGTCCATTTTCAACAATGTGATTCCCTGAGGGTTGTGGATTAGCTGACCTGGGCAGCCTTACCCTGCCGGCCCGCCCTCCCCAGGTGTGCCTCGTTGAGGTCAATATAAACAGAGCTCCAGGCAGCAATAGCCCCTGAAGCTGTGCCTGACTCCATATTCTCTGCCCCGTCAGCAGTCTCGGGGCTGTGCTGGTGTGAGGGAGTGAGGGGCCACAGCTTTGTGGGTGGCCCGGTGTGAGTGGGGTTCTGCTGGCCTTTCTGCAGGAGTTGCCAGGCTGCCGCCTGTAAAAAAGAGGATGTGTCACCCATACATTCCGCTGGAATTTCTCTCCGGACAGAGGTGAGGAAGGAAAAAAGCAGTGGGGGCTGGGACAGGAGGGGTATCTCAGGCAGGGCAATGGAAAGCTTCTGGAAGAGCGCCAGGGACCAGTACCACCCTGGCTGGCCTGCAGGCACCAAGTTGGCCTGCGTGCTGTCGCTGGTGTGGCTCCACGGTCCTTCCTCTAGGCTTTCAAGCCCTTGTACATATTCAGGTGTTTTACCTGGAAAGGGTGGGAACAGTTCAGCAGCAGCTGGCCTGGGGCTCAGCTCACGTTTACTCACAGATGCCTCGGCACGGTCCCCCAGCTTTGCAATGAGGACGCTCCTTGCATGGGGGGTGGGTTGCTGGCTGTATGGGAGATGATTCCCCACCTCTGACCAATTTCAGAATTGTTTACCGCTGGAGCAAGTGTCGTGATAGGGTTTTCCTCTGTATAACTCGTGGGTTCAGGATTTTTTTTCTTTTATGGTTCAAGTTAGATTTTATTCCTCTTTTATGTATTCATTGATATAAGCATGGAAATAATTCATTCCTATAAATACATCTGTGTGACGGGAAGAACTTTTTTCTGTTTTATTTTTAAATTTTATTTTTTAAAATTTTGAAATTTAATTTCATTTATGTTTTTATACAGCAGGTTATTATTAGTTATGTATTTTATGCATATACCTGTATACAGGTCAATCCCAATCTCCCAACTCATCCCACCACCACCACCCCATGGCTTCCCACACTTGGTGTCCATACGTTTGTTCTCTACCTCTGTGTCTCTATTTCTTCCCTGCAAACCAGTTCATCTGTACCATTTTTAGGCTCCACATATATGCATTAATATACAATATTTGTTTTCCTCTTTCTGACTTACTTCATTCTGTATGACAGTCTCTCGATCCATTGATGTCTCTACAAATGACCAAGTTTCATTCCTTTTTATGGCCGAGTAATATTCCATTTTATATATGTACCACATCTTTATCCACTCATCTGTCTGTGGGCATTTAGGTTGCTTCCATTACCTGGCTATTGTAAATAGTGCTGCAACGAACATTGTGCTGAATGTGCCTTTTTGAAATACGGTTTTCTCTGGGTATATGCCCAGAAGTGGGATTGCTGGATCAGATGGTAATTCTATTTCTAATTTTTTTAAGGAAACTCCATACTGTTCTCCATAGTGACTGTATCAATTTACATTCCCACTAATAGTGGAAGAGGACTCCTTTTGTCCACACCCTCCCCAGAATTGGTTGTTTGTATATTTTCTGATGATGCCGATTCTAACAGGTGTGAGGTGAAACCTCATTGTAGTTTTGCTTTGCATTTCTCTAATAATTAGTGCTGTTGAGCAGCTTTTCATGTGCGTCTTGGCCATCTCTGTGTCTCCTTTGAAGAAACGTCTCTTTAGATCTTCTGCCCATTTTTTTTGGGTTGTTTGTTTTTTTAATATTAAGCTGCATGAGCTGTTTATATATATTGGAGATTAAACCTGTGTCCATTGATTCATTTGCAACGATTTTCACCCATCCTGAGGGATGCCTTTTTCCATTCCCGTTTTTTTTAACAAAAAAGGAAAGAAAGGAAAAGAAGCAGAACACTAATGTGCGTAAAATATGCCTTTTGAAACGGTCGTTTTGAAATATGGACGTCCTTTGAATTTTTTGGTCGATATGTGACCCCAGGATTTGTTTTCAGGGCAGGTGTCATTTACAGGCCTGCAATGATTTTGAATATCAACTGACCATTAGCGTTGTGATTAAAGCTGTTGTTGTGTGAAACGGCCACAAGGTGGCAGCATTTCACCCTTACCAAATCTGGTTACTAGGGCAAGAGAGCCTCAGTGGAAGTGGTGTTCTAGATTGGAGTTTAGAATGGAATGTGCCAGGAGAAAGCCCCTCACGTTTGTCTCACTACTTCTTGTTCGTGTTTTTAATTAAATTTTTTATTTTTTCTTACAGCAAGTTTGATTACAACGTTTGGCTTGTTGTAGGTGTGGAAGATGTGGTTCTTTTACACATATACACATGTCTGTTCTTTCTGGGATCCTTTTCCCATGTACGTTATGACAGAATGTTGAGTAGTCCTCTCTTGGTATTCTGTAGGTGTTTGGTGATTATATATGTCACCTGTGTTTGTAGATGTCTGTTAACCCCGATATAGTAATGAAACCAATCCTCACACCTTTCCTTTGGTGAACCATAAGTTTGTTTAATGAATCTGTGATTGCCCTTCTCCGTGGAAATATCTGCCCTGGTATCCATTTTTAGGTAACACCTATAAGTGATATGATATGATATGTGTCTTTCACTTTCTGACTTACTACAAGTCACGTGATTACTTCTAGACTCATCTACGGTGCTGCAAATGGCATTGTGTCCTTTTTTCCCTTGGCTTCTCTTCTGCCTTAGCGGGGTCCATTTTCAACAATGTGATTCCCTGAGGGTTGTGGATTAGCTGACCTGGGCAGCCTTACCCTGCCCGCCCGCCCTCCCCAGGTGTGCCTCTTTGAGGTCAATATAAACAGCGCTCCAGGCAGCAATAGCCCCTGAAGCTGTGCCTGACTCCATATTCTCTGCCTCGTCAGCAGTCTCAGGGCTTTGCTGGTGGGAGGGAATGAGGGGCCACAGCTTTGTGGGTGGCCCGGTGTGAGTGGGGTTCTGCTGGCCTTTCTGCAGGAGTTGCCAGGCTGCCGCCTGTAAAGAAGAAGTTGTGTCACCCATACCTTCCGCTGGAATTTCTCTCCGGACAGAGGTGAGGAAGGAAAAAAGCAGTGGTGTCCGGGACAGGAGGGGTATCTCAGGCAGGCCAATAGAAAGCTTCTGGAAGAGCGCTCGGGGCCAGGACCACACTGGCTGGCCTGCAGGCACCAAGTTGGCCTGCGTGCTGTCGCTGGTGTGGCTCCACGGTCCTTCCTCTAGGCTTTCAAGCCCTTGTACATATTCAGGTGTTTTACCTGGAAAGGGTGGGAACAGTTCAGCAGCAGCTGGCCTGGGGCTCAGCTCACGTTTACTCACAGATGCCTCGGCACGGTCCCCCAGCTTTGCAATGAGGACGCTCCTTGCGTCGGGGGTGGGTGGCTGGCTGTATGGGAGATGGTTCCCCACCTCTGACCAATTTCAGAATTGTTTACCGCTGGAGCAAGTGTCGTGATAGGGTTTTCCTCTGTATAACTCGTGGGTTCAATTTTTTTTTCTTTTATGGTTCAAGTTAGATTTTATTCCTCTTTTATGTATTTATAAATATAAGCATGGAAATAATTCATTCCTATAAATACATCTGTGTGACGGGAAGAATTTGTATTGTTTTATTTTTAAATTTTATTTTTTAAAATTTTGAAATTTAATTTCATTTATGTTTTTATACAGCAGGTTATTATTAGTTATGTATTTTATGCATATACATGTATACAGGTCAATGCCAAACTCCCAACTCATCCCACCACCACCACCCCATGGCTTCCCACACTTGGTGTCCATACGTTTGTTCTCTACCTCTGTGTCTCTATTTCTTCTCTGCAAACCAGTTCATCTGTACCATTTTTAGGCTCCACATATATGCATTAATATACAATATTTGTTTTCCTCTTTCTGACTTACTTCATTCTGTATGACAGTCTCTCGATCCATCGATGTCTCTACAAATGACCCAGTTTCATTCCTTTTTATGGCCGAGTAATATTCCATTTTATATATGTACCACATCTTTATCCACTCATCTGTCTGTGGGCATTTAGGTTGTTTCCATTACCTGGCTATTGTAAATAGTGCTGCAACGAACATTGTGCTGAATGTGCCTTTTTGAAATACGGTTTTCTCTGGGTATATGCCCAGAAGTGGGATTGCTGGATCAGATGGTAATTCTATTTCTAATTTTTTTAAGGAAACTCCATACTGTTCTCCATAGTGACTGTATCAATTTACATTCCCACCAATAGTGGAAGAGGGCTCCTTTTGTCCACACCCTCCCCAGAATTGGTTGGTTGTAGATTTTCTGATGATGCCGATTCTAACAAGTGTGAGGTGATACCTCATTGTAGTTTTGATTTGCATTTCTCTAATAATTAGTGCTGTTGAGCAGCTTTTCATGTGCGTCTTGGCCATCTCTGTGTCTCCTTTGAAGAAACGTCTCTTTAGATCTTCTGCCCATTTTTTTGGGGTTGTTTGTTTTTTTAATATTAAGCTGCATGAGCTGCTTATATATATTGGAGATTAAACCTGTGTCCATTGATTCGTTTGCAACGATTTTCACACATCCTGAGGGATGCCTTTTTCCATTCCCGTTTTTTTTAACAAAAAAGGAAAGAAAGGAAAAGAAGCAGAACACTAATGTGCGTAAAATATGCCTTTTGAAACGGTCGTTTTGAAATATGGACGTCCTTTGAATTTTTTGGTTGATATGTGACCCCAGGATTTGTTTTCAGGGCAGGTGTCATTTACAGGCCTGCAATGATTTTGAATATCAACTGACCATTAGCGTTGGGATTAAAGCTGCTGTTGTGTGAAACGGCCACAAGGTGGCAGCAGTTCACCCTTACCAAATCTGGTTACTAGGGCAAGAGAGCCTCAGTGGAAGTGGTGTTCTAGATTGGAGTTTAGAATGGAATGTACCAGGAGAAAGCCGCTCACGTTTGTCTCACTACTTCTTGTTCGTGTTTTTAATTTAATTTTTTATTTTTTATTACAGCAAGTTTGATTACAATGTTTGGCTTGTTGTAGGTGTGGAAGATGTGGTTCTTTTACACATATACAGATGACTGTTCTTCCTGGGATTCTTTTCCCATGTACGTTATGACAGAATGTTGAGTAGTCCTCTCTTGGTATTCTGTAGGTCTTTGGTGATTATATATGTCACCTGTGTTTGTATATGTCTGTTAACCCCGATATCGTAATGAAACCAATCCTCACACCTTTCCATTGGTGAACCATAAGTTTGTTTAATGAATCTGTGATTGCCCTTCTCCGTGGAAATATCTGCCCTGGTATCCATTTTTAGGTAACACCTATAGGTGATATGATATGATATGTGTCTTTCACTTTCTGACTTACTACAAGTCACGTGATTACTTCTAGACTCATCTACGGTGCTGCAAATGGCATTGTGTCCTTTTTTCCCTTGGCTTCTCTTGTGCCTTAGCGGGGTCCATTTTCAACAATGTGATTCCCTGAGGGTTGTGGATTAGCTGACCTGGGCAGCCTTACCCTGCCGGCCCGCCCTCCCCAGGTGTGCCTCTTTGAGGTCAATATAAACAGAGCTCCAGGCAGCAATAGCCCCTGAAGCTGTGCCTGCTTCCATATTCTCGGCCCCGTCAGCAGTCTCGGGGCTGTGCTGGTGGGAGGGAGTGAGGGGCCACAGCTTTGTGGGTGGCCCGGTGTGAGTGGGGTTCTGCTGGCCTTTCTGCAGGAGTTGCCAGGCTGCCGCCTGTAAAGAAGAGGATGTGTCACCCATACCTTCCGCTGGAATTTCTCTCCGGACAGAGGTGAGGAAGGAAAAAAGCAGTGGGGGCTGGGACAGGAGGGGTATCTCAGGCAGGGCAATGGAAAGCTTCTGGAAGAGCGCCAGGGACCAGAACCACCCTGGCTGGCCTGCAGGCACCAAGTTGGCCTGCGTGCTGTCGCTGGTGTGGCTCCACGGTCCTTCCTCTAGGCTTTCAAGCCCTTGTACATATTCAGGTGTTTTACCTGGAAACGGTGGGAACAGTTCAGCAGCAGCTGGCCTGGGGCTCAGCTCACGTTTACTCACAGATGCCTCGGCACGGTCCCCCAGCTTTGCAATGAGGACGCTCCTTGCGTGGGGGGTGGGTGGCTGGCTGTATGGGAGATGGTTCCCCACCTCTGACCAATTTCAGAATTGTTTACCGCTGGAGCAAGTGTCGTGATAGGGTTGTCCTCTGTATAACACGTGGGTTCAATTTTTTTTTCTTTTATAGTTCAAGTTAGATTTTATTCCTCTTTCATGTATTTATAAATATAAGCATGGAAATAATTCATTCCTATAAATACATCTGTGTGACGGGAAGAATTTTTATTGTTTTATTTTTAAATTTTATTTTTTAAAATTTTGAAATTTAATTTCATTTATGTTTTTATACAGCAGGTTATTATTAGTTATGTATTTTATGCATATACATGTATACAGGTCAATGCCAAACTCCCAACTCATCCCACCACCACCACCCCATGGCTTCCCACACTTGGTGTCCATACGTTTGTTCTCTACCTCTGTGTCTCTATTTCTTCCCTGCAAACCAGTTCATCTGTACCATTTTTAGGCTCCACATATATGCATTAATATACAATATTTGTTTTCCTCTTTCTGACTTACTTCATTCTGTATGACAGTCTCTCGATCCATCGATGTCTCTACAAATGACCCAGTTTCATTCCTTTTTATGGCCGAGTAATATTCCATTTTATATATGTACCACATCTTTATCCACTCATCTGTCTGTGGGCATTTAGGTTGCTTCCATTACCTGGCTATTGTAAGTAGTGCTGCAACGAACATTGTGCTGAATGTGCCTTTTTGTTTTTTTTTTTTTTTTTTTTTTTTTTTTTTTTTTTTTTTTTTTTTTTTTGCTGTACGTGGGCCTCTCACTGCTGTGGCCTCTCCCGTTGCGGAGCACAGGCTCCGGACACACAGGCTCCGCGGCCATGGCTCGCGGACCCAGCCGCTCCGCGGCATGTGGGATCCTCCGGGATCGGGGCACGAACCCGTGTCCCCCGCATCGGCAGGCGGACTCTCAACCACTGCGCCACCAGGGAAGCCCCTAAATGTGCCTTTTTGAAATACGGTTTTCTCTGGGTATATGCCCAGAAGTGGGATTGCTGGATCAGATGGTAATTCTATTTCTAATTTTTTTTAAGGAAACTCCATACTGTTCTCCATAGTGACTGTATCAATTTACATTCCCACCAATAGTGGAAGAGGGCTCCTTTTGTCCACACCCTCCCCAGAATTGGTTGTTTGTAGATTTTCTGATGATGCCGATTCTAACAGGTGTGAGGTGATACCTCATTGTAGTTTTGATTTGCATTTCTCCAATAATTAGTGCTGTTGAGCAGCTTTTCATGTGCGTCTTGGCCATCTCTGTGTCTCCTTTGAAGAAACGTCTCTTTAGATCTTCTGCCCATTTTTTTTGGGTTGTTTGTTTTTTTAATATTAAGCTGCATGAGCTGTTTATATATATTGGAGATTAAACCTGTGTCCATTGATTCATTTGCAACGATATTCACCCATCCTGAGGGATGCCTTTTTCCATTCCCGTTTTTTTTAACAAAAAAGGAAAGAAAGGAAAAGAAGCAGAACACTAATGTGCGTAAAATATGCCTTTTGAAATGGTCGTTTTGAAATATGGACGTCCTTTGAATTTTTTGGTCGATATGTGACCCCAGGATTTGTTTTCAGGGCAGGTGTCATTTACAGGCATGCAATGATTTTGAATATCAACTGACCATTAGCTTCGGGATTAAAGCTGCTGTTGTGTGAAACGGCCACAAGGTGGCAGCAGTTCACCCTTACCAAATCTGGTTACTAGGGCAAGATAGCCTCAGTGGAAGTGGTGTTCTAGATTGGAGTTTAGAATGGAATGTACCAGGAGAAAGCCGCTCACGTTTGTCTCACTACTTCTTGTTCGTGTTTTTAATTTAATTTTTTATTTTTTATTACAGCAAGTTTGATTACAATGTTTGGTTTGTTGTAGGTGTGGAAGATGTGGTTCTTTTACACATATACAGATGACTGTTCTTCCTGGGATTCTTTTCCCATGTACGTTATGACAGAATGTTGAGTAGTCCTCTCTTGGTATTCTGTAGGTCTTTGGTGATTATATATGTCACCTGTGTTTGGATATGTCTGTGAACCCCGATATAGTAATGAAACCAATCCTCACACCTTTCCATTGGTGAACCATAAGTTTGTTTCATGAATCTGTGATTGCCCTTCTCCGTGGAAATATCTGCCCTGGTATCCATTTTTAGGTAACACCTATAAGTGATATGATAGGATATGTGTCTTTCACTTTCTGACTTACTACAAGTCACGTGATTACTTTTAGACTCATCTACGGTGCTGCAAATGGCATTGTGTCCTTTTATCCCTTGGCTTCTCTTCTAACTTAGCGGGGTCCATTTTCAACAATGTGATTCCCTGAGGGTTGTGGATTAGCTGACCTGGGCAGCCTTACACTGCCGGCCCGCCCTCCCCAGGTGTGCCTCGTTGAGGTCAATATAAACAGAGCTCCAGGCAGCAATAGCCCCTGAAGCTGTGCCTGACTCCATATTCTCTGCCCCGTCAGCAGTCTCGGGGCTGTGCTGGTGGGAGGGAGTGAGGGCCCACAGCTTTGTGGGTGGCCCGGTGTGAGTGGGGTTCTGCTGGCCTTTCTGCAGGAGTTGCCAGGCTGCCGCCTGTAAAGAAGAGGATGTGTCACCCATACATTCCGCTGGAATTTCTCTCCGGACAGAGGTGAGGAAGGAAAAAAGCAGTGGGGGGCGGGACAGGAGGGGTATCTCAGGCAGGGCAATGGAAAGATTCTGGAAGAGCGCCGGGGGCCAGGACCAACCTGGCTGGCCTGCAGGCACCAAGTTGGCCTGCGTGCTGTCGCTGGTGTGGCTCCACGGTCCTTCCTCTAGGCTTTCAAGCCCTTGTACATATTCAGGTGTCTTACCTGGAAAGGGTGGGAACAGTTCAGCAGCAGCTGGCCTGGGGCTCAGCTCACGTTTACTCACAGATGCCTCGGCACTGTCCCCCAGCTTTGCAATGAGGACGCTCCTTGCGTCGGGGGTGGGTGGCTGGCTGTAGGGGAGATGGTTCCCCACCTCTGACCAATTTCAGAATTGTTTACCGCTGGAGCAAGTGTCGTGATAGGGTTGTCCTCTGTATAACTCGTGGGTTCAATTTTTTTTTCTTTTATGGTTCAAGTTAGATTTTATTCCTCTTTTATGTATTTATAAATATAAGCATAGAAATAATTCATTCCTATAAATACATCTGTGTGACGGGAAGAATATTTATTGTTATATTTTTAAATTTTATTTTTTAAAATTTTGAAATTTAATTTCATTTATGTTTTTATACAGCAGGTTATTATTAGTTATGTATTTTATGCATATACATGTATACAGGTCAATCCCAATCTCCCAACTCATCCCACCACCACCACCCCATGGCTTCCCACACTTGGTGTCCATACGTTTGTTCTCTACCTCTGTGTCTCTATTTCTTCCCTGCAAACCAGTTCATCTGTACCATTTTTAGGCTCCACATATATGCATTAATATACAATATTTGTTTTCCTCTTTCTGACTTACTTCATTCTGTATGACAGTCTCTCGATCCATCGATGTCTCTACAAATGACCCAGTTTCATTCCTTTTTATGGCCGAGTAATATTCCATTTTATATATGTACCACATCTTTATCCACTCATCTGTCTGTGGGCATTTAGGTTGCTTCCATTACCTGGCTATTGTAAATAGTGCTGCAACGAACATTGTGCTGAATGTGCCTTTTTGAAATACGGTTTTCTCTGGGTATATGCCCAGAAGTGGGATTGCTGGATCAGATGGTAATTCTATTTCTAATTTTTTTAAGGAAACTCCATACTGTTCTCCATAGTGACTGTATCAATTTACATTCCCACTAATAGTGGAAGAGGACTCCTTTTGTCCACACCCTCCCCAGAATTGGTTGTTTGTATATTTTCTGATGATGCCGATTCTAACAGGTGTGAGGTGAAACCTCATTGTAGTTTTGCTTTGCATTTCTCTAATAATTAGTGCTGTTGAGCAGCTTTTCATGTGCGTCTTGGCCATCTCTGTGTCTCCTTTGAAGAAACGTCTCTTTAGATCTTCTGCCCATTTTTTTTGGGTTGTTTGTTTTTTTTAATATTAAGCTGCATGAGCTGTTTATATATATTGGAGATTAAACCTGTGTCCATTGATTCATTTGCAACGATTTTCACCCATCCTGAGGGATGCCTTTTTCCATTCCCGTTTTTTTTAACAAAAAAGGAAAGAAAGGAAAAGAAGCAGAACACTAATGTGCGTAAAATATGCCTTTTGAAACGGTCGTTTTGAAATATGGACGTCCTTTGAATTTTTTGGTCGATATGTGACCCCAGGATTTGTTTTCAGGGCAGGTGTCATTTACAGGCCTGCAATGATTTTGAATATCAACTGACCATTAGCGTTGTGATTAAAGCTGTTGTTGTGTGAAACGGCCACAAGGTGGCAGCATTTCACCCTTACCAAATCTGGTTACTAGGGCAAGAGAGCCTCAGTGGAAGTGGTGTTCTAGATTGGAGTTTAGAATGGAATGTGCCAGGAGAAAGCCCCTCACGTTTGTCTCACTACTTCTTGTTCGTGTTTTTAATTAAATTTTTTATTTTTTCTTACAGCAAGTTTGATTACAACGTTTGGCTTGTTGTAGGTGTGGAAGATGTGGTTCTTTTACACATATACACATGTCTGTTCTTTCTGGGATCCTTTTCCCATGTACGTTATGACAGAATGTTGAGTAGTCCTCTCTTGGTATTCTGTAGGTGTTTGGTGATTATATATGTCACCTGTGTTTGTAGATGTCTGTTAACCCCGATATAGTAATGAAACCAATCCTCACACCTTTCCTTTGGTGAACCATAAGTTTGTTTAATGAATCTGTGATTGCCCTTCTCCGTGGAAATATCTGCCCTGGTATCCATTTTTAGGTAACACCTATAAGTGATATGATATGATATGTGTCTTTCACTTTCTGACTTACTACAAGTCACGTGATTACTTCTAGACTCATCTACGGTGCTGCAAATGGCATTGTGTCCTTTTTTCCCTTGGCTTCTCTTCTGCCTTAGCGGGGTCCATTTTCAACAATGTGATTCCCTGAGGGTTGTGGATTAGCTGACCTGGGCAGCCTTACCCTACCCGCCCGCCCTCCCCAGGTGTGCCTCTTTGAGGTCAATATAAACAGCGCTCCAGGCAGCAATAGCCCCTGAAGCTGTGCCTGACTCCATATTCTCTGCCTCGTCAGCAGTCTCAGGGCTTTGCTGGTGGGAGGGAATGAGGGGCCACAGCTTTGTGGGTGGCCCGGTGTGAGTGGGGTTCTGCTGGCCTTTCTGCAGGAGTTGCCAGGCTGCCGCCTGTAAAGAAGAAGTTGTGTCACCCATACCTTCCGCTGGAATTTCTCTCCGGACAGAGGTGAGGAAGGAAAAAAGCAGTGGTGTCCGGGACAGGAGGGGTATCTCAGGCAGGCCAATAGAAAGCTTCTGGAAGAGCGCTCGGGGCCAGGACCACACTGGCTGGCCTGCAGGCACCAAGTTGGCCTGCGTGCTGTCGCTGGTGTGGCTCCACGGTCCTTCCTCTAGGCTTTCAAGCCCTTGTACATATTCAGGTGTTTTACCTGGAAAGGGTGGGAACAGTTCAGCAGCAGCTGGCCTGGGGCTCAGCTCACGTTTACTCACAGATGCCTCGGCACGGTCCCCCAGCTTTGCAATGAGGACGCTCCTTGCGTCGGGGGTGGGTGGCTGGCTGTATGGGAGATGGTTCCCCACCTCTGACCAATTTCAGAATTGTTTACCGCTGGAGCAAGTGTCGTGATAGGGTTTTCCTCTGTATAACTCGTGGGTTCAATTTTTTTTTCTTTTATGGTTCAAGTTAGATTTTATTCCTCTTTTATGTATTTATAAATATAAGCATGGAAATAATTCATTCCTATAAATACATCTGTGTGACGGGAAGAATTTGTATTGTTTTATTTTTAAATTTTATTTTTTAAAATTTTGAAATTTAATTTCATTTATGTTTTTATACAGCAGGTTATTATTAGTTATGTATTTTATGCATATACATGTATACAGGTCAATGCCAAACTCCCAACTCATCCCACCACCACCACCCCATGGCTTCCCACACTTGGTGTCCATACGTTTGTTCTCTACCTCTGTGTCTCTATTTCTTCTCTGCAAACCAGTTCATCTGTACCATTTTTAGGCTCCACATATATGCATTAATATACAATATTTGTTTTCCTCTTTCTGACTTACTTCATTCTGTATGACAGTCTCTCGATCCATCGATGTCTCTACAAATGACCCAGTTTCATTCCTTTTTATGGCCGAGTAATATTCCATTTTATATATGTACCACATCTTTATCCACTCATCTGTCTGTGGGCATTTAGGTTGTTTCCATTACCTGGCTATTGTAAATAGTGCTGCAACGAACATTGTGCTGAATGTGCCTTTTTGAAATACGGTTTTCTCTGGGTATATGCCCAGAAGTGGGATTGCTGGATCAGATGGTAATTCTATTTCTAATTTTTTTAAGGAAACTCCATACTGTTCTCCATAGTGACTGTATCAATTTACATTCCCACCAATAGTGGAAGAGGGCTCCTTTTGTCCACACCCTCCCCAGAATTGGTTGGTTGTAGATTTTCTGATGATGCCGATTCTAACAAGTGTGAGGTGATACCTCATTGTAGTTTTGATTTGCATTTCTCTAATAATTAGTGCTGTTGAGCAGCTTTTCATGTGCGTCTTGGCCATCTCTGTGTCTCCTTTGAAGAAACGTCTCTTTAGATCTTCTGCCCATTTTTTTGGGGTTGTTTGTTTTTTTAATATTAAGCTGCATGAGCTGCTTATATATATTGGAGATTAAACCTGTGTCCATTGATTCGTTTGCAACGATTTTCACACATCCTGAGGGATGCCTTTTTCCATTCCCGTTTTTTTTAACAAAAAAGGAAAGAAAGGAAAAGAAGCAGAACACTAATGTGCGTAAAATATGCCTTTTGAAACGGTCGTTTTGAAATATGGACGTCCTTTGAATTTTTTGGTTGATATGTGACCCCAGGATTTGTTTTCAGGGCAGGTGTCATTTACAGGCCTGCAATGATTTTGAATATCAACTGACCATTAGCGTTGGGATTAAAGCTGCTGTTGTGTGAAACGGCCACAAGGTGGCAGCAGTTCACCCTTACCAAATCTGGTTACTAGGGCAAGAGAGCCTCAGTGGAAGTGGTGTTCTAGATTGGAGTTTAGAATGGAATGTACCAGGAGAAAGCCGCTCACGTTTGTCTCACTACTTCTTGTTCGTGTTTTTAATTTAATTTTTTATTTTTTATTACAGCAAGTTTGATTACAATGTTTGGCTTGTTGTAGGTGTGGAAGATGTGGTTCTTTTACACATATACAGATGACTGTTCTTCCTGGGATTCTTTTCCCATGTACGTTATGACAGAATGTTGAGTAGTCCTCTCTTGGTATTCTGTAGGTCTTTGGTGATTATATATGTCACCTGTGTTTGTATATGTCTGTTAACCCCGATATCGTAATGAAACCAATCCTCACACCTTTCCATTGGTGAACCATAAGTTTGTTTAATGAATCTGTGATTGCCCTTCTCCGTGGAAATATCTGCCCTGGTATCCATTTTTAGGTAACACCTATAGGTGATATGATATGATATGTGTCTTTCACTTTCTGACTTACTACAAGTCACGTGATTACTTCTAGACTCATCTACGGTGCTGCAAATGGCATTGTGTCCTTTTTTCCCTTGGCTTCTCTTGTGCCTTAGCGGGGTCCATTTTCAACAATGTGATTCCCTGAGGGTTGTGGATTAGCTGACCTGGGCAGCCTTACCCTGCCGGCCCGCCCTCCCCAGGTGTGCCTCTTTGAGGTCAATATAAACAGAGCTCCAGGCAGCAATAGCCCCTGAAGCTGTGCCTGCTTCCATATTCTCGGCCCCGTCAGCAGTCTCGGGGCTGTGCTGGTGGGAGGGAGTGAGGGGCCACAGCTTTGTGGGTGGCCCGGTGTGAGTGGGGTTCTGCTGGCCTTTCTGCAGGAGTTGCCAGGCTGCCGCCTGTAAAGAAGAGGATGTGTCACCCATACCTTCCGCTGGAATTTCTCTCCGGACAGAGGTGAGGAAGGAAAAAAGCAGTGGGGGCTGGGACAGGAGGGGTATCTCAGGCAGGGCAATGGAAAGCTTCTGGAAGAGCGCCAGGGACCAGAACCACCCTGGCTGGCCTGCAGGCACCAAGTTGGCCTGCGTGCTGTCGCTGGTGTGGCTCCACGGTCCTTCCTCTAGGCTTTCAAGCCCTTGTACATATTCAGGTGTTTTACCTGGAAACGGTGGGAACAGTTCAGCAGCAGCTGGCCTGGGGCTCAGCTCACGTTTACTCACAGATGCCTCGGCACGGTCCCCCAGCTTTGCAATGAGGACGCTCCTTGCGTGGGGGGTGGGTGGCTGGCTGTATGGGAGATGGTTCCCCACCTCTGACCAATTTCAGAATTGTTTACCGCTGGAGCAAGTGTCGTGATAGGGTTGTCCTCTGTATAACACGTGGGTTCAATTTTTTTTTCTTTTATAGTTCAAGTTAGATTTTATTCCTCTTTCATGTATTTATAAATATAAGCATGGAAATAATTCATTCCTATAAATACATCTGTGTGACGGGAAGAATTTTTATTGTTTTATTTTTAAATTTTATTTTTTAAAATTTTGAAATTTAATTTCATTTATGTTTTTATACAGCAGGTTATTATTAGTTATGTATTTTATGCATATACATGTATACAGGTCAATGCCAAACTCCCAACTCATCCCACCACCACCACCCCATGGCTTCCCACACTTGGTGTCCATACGTTTGTTCTCTACCTCTGTGTCTCTATTTCTTCCCTGCAAACCAGTTCATCTGTACCATTTTTAGGCTCCACATATATGCATTAATATACAATATTTGTTTTCCTCTTTCTGACTTACTTCATTCTGTATGACAGTCTCTCGATCCATCGATGTCTCTACAAATGACCCAGTTTCATTCCTTTTTATGGCCGAGTAATATTCCATTTTATATATGTACCACATCTTTATCCACTCATCTGTCTGTGGGCATTTAGGTTGCTTCCATTACCTGGCTATTGTAAGTAGTGCTGCAACGAACATTGTGCTGAATGTGCCTTTTTGTTTTTTTTTTTTTTTTTTTTTTTTTTTTTTTTTTTTTTTTTTTTTTTTTGCTGTACGTGGGCCTCTCACTGCTGTGGCCTCTCCCGTTGCGGAGCACAGGCTCCGGACACACAGGCTCCGCGGCCATGGCTCGCGGACCCAGCCGCTCCGCGGCATGTGGGATCCTCCGGGATCGGGGCACGAACCCGTGTCCCCCGCATCGGCAGGCGGACTCTCAACCACTGCGCCACCAGGGAAGCCCCTAAATGTGCCTTTTTGAAATACGGTTTTCTCTGGGTATATGCCCAGAAGTGGGATTGCTGGATCAGATGGTAATTCTATTTCTAATTTTTTTTAAGGAAACTCCATACTGTTCTCCATAGTGACTGTATCAATTTACATTCCCACCAATAGTGGAAGAGGGCTCCTTTTGTCCACACCCTCCCCAGAATTGGTTGTTTGTAGATTTTCTGATGATGCCGATTCTAACAGGTGTGAGGTGATACCTCATTGTAGTTTTGATTTGCATTTCTCCAATAATTAGTGCTGTTGAGCAGCTTTTCATGTGCGTCTTGGCCATCTCTGTGTCTCCTTTGAAGAAACGTCTCTTTAGATCTTCTGCCCATTTTTTTTGGGTTGTTTGTTTTTTTAATATTAAGCTGCATGAGCTGTTTATATATATTGGAGATTAAACCTGTGTCCATTGATTCATTTGCAACGATATTCACCCATCCTGAGGGATGCCTTTTTCCATTCCCGTTTTTTTTAACAAAAAAGGAAAGAAAGGAAAAGAAGCAGAACACTAATGTGCGTAAAATATGCCTTTTGAAATGGTCGTTTTGAAATATGGACGTCCTTTGAATTTTTTGGTCGATATGTGACCCCAGGATTTGTTTTCAGGGCAGGTGTCATTTACAGGCATGCAATGATTTTGAATATCAACTGACCATTAGCTTCGGGATTAAAGCTGCTGTTGTGTGAAACGGCCACAAGGTGGCAGCAGTTCACCCTTACCAAATCTGGTTACTAGGGCAAGATAGCCTCAGTGGAAGTGGTGTTCTAGATTGGAGTTTAGAATGGAATGTACCAGGAGAAAGCCGCTCACGTTTGTCTCACTACTTCTTGTTCGTGTTTTTAATTTAATTTTTTATTTTTTATTACAGCAAGTTTGATTACAATGTTTGGTTTGTTGTAGGTGTGGAAGATGTGGTTCTTTTACACATATACAGATGACTGTTCTTCCTGGGATTCTTTTCCCATGTACGTTATGACAGAATGTTGAGTAGTCCTCTCTTGGTATTCTGTAGGTCTTTGGTGATTATATATGTCACCTGTGTTTGGATATGTCTGTGAACCCCGATATAGTAATGAAACCAATCCTCACACCTTTCCATTGGTGAACCATAAGTTTGTTTCATGAATCTGTGATTGCCCTTCTCCGTGGAAATATCTGCCCTGGTATCCATTTTTAGGTAACACCTATAAGTGATATGATAGGATATGTGTCTTTCACTTTCTGACTTACTACAAGTCACGTGATTACTTTTAGACTCATCTACGGTGCTGCAAATGGCATTGTGTCCTTTTATCCCTTGGCTTCTCTTCTAACTTAGCGGGGTCCATTTTCAACAATGTGATTCCCTGAGGGTTGTGGATTAGCTGACCTGGGCAGCCTTACACTGCCGGCCCGCCCTCCCCAGGTGTGCCTCGTTGAGGTCAATATAAACAGAGCTCCAGGCAGCAATAGCCCCTGAAGCTGTGCCTGACTCCATATTCTCTGCCCCGTCAGCAGTCTCGGGGCTGTGCTGGTGGGAGGGAGTGAGGGCCCACAGCTTTGTGGGTGGCCCGGTGTGAGTGGGGTTCTGCTGGCCTTTCTGCAGGAGTTGCCAGGCTGCCGCCTGTAAAGAAGAGGATGTGTCACCCATACATTCCGCTGGAATTTCTCTCCGGACAGAGGTGAGGAAGGAAAAAAGCAGTGGGGGGCGGGACAGGAGGGGTATCTCAGGCAGGGCAATGGAAAGATTCTGGAAGAGCGCCGGGGGCCAGGACCAACCTGGCTGGCCTGCAGGCACCAAGTTGGCCTGCGTGCTGTCGCTGGTGTGGCTCCACGGTCCTTCCTCTAGGCTTTCAAGCCCTTGTACATATTCAGGTGTCTTACCTGGAAAGGGTGGGAACAGTTCAGCAGCAGCTGGCCTGGGGCTCAGCTCACGTTTACTCACAGATGCCTCGGCACTGTCCCCCAGCTTTGCAATGAGGACGCTCCTTGCGTCGGGGGTGGGTGGCTGGCTGTAGGGGAGATGGTTCCCCACCTCTGACCAATTTCAGAATTGTTTACCGCTGGAGCAAGTGTCGTGATAGGGTTGTCCTCTGTATAACTCGTGGGTTCAATTTTTTTTTCTTTTATGGTTCAAGTTAGATTTTATTCCTCTTTTATGTATTTATAAATATAAGCATAGAAATAATTCATTCCTATAAATACATCTGTGTGACGGGAAGAATATTTATTGTTATATTTTTAAATTTTATTTTTTAAAATTTTGAAATTTAATTTCATTTATGTTTTTATACAGCAGGTTATTATTAGTTATGTATTTTATGCATATACATGTATACAGGTCAATCCCAATCTCCCAACTCATCCCACCACCACCACCCCATGGCTTCCCACACTTGGTGTCCATACGTTTGTTCTCTACCTCTGTGTCTCTATTTCTTCCCTGCAAACCAGTTCATCTGTACCATTTTTAGGCTCCACATATATGCATTAATATACAATATTTGTTTTCCTCTTTCTGACTTACTTCATTCTGTATGACAGTCTCTCGATCCATCGATGTCTCTACAAATGACCCAGTTTCATTCCTTTTTATGGCCGAGTAATATTCCATTTTATATATGTACCACATCTTTATCCACTCATCTGTCTGTGGGCATTTAGGTTGCTTCCATTACCTGGCTATTGTAAATAGTGCTGCAACGAACATTGTGCTGAATGTGCCTTTTTGAAATACGGTTTTCTCTGGGTATATGCCCAGAAGTGGGATTGCTGGATCAGATGGTAATTCTATTTCTAGATTTTTTAAGGAAACTCCATACTGTTCTCCATAGTGACTGTATCAGTTTACATTCCCACCAATAGTGGAAGAGGGCTCCTTTTGTCCACACCCTCCCCAGAATTGGTTGTTTGTATATTTTCTGATGATGCCGATTCTAACAGGTGTGAGGTGATACCTCATTGTAGTTTTGATTTGCATTTCTCTAATAATTAGTGCAGTTGAGCAGCTTTTCTGTGCGTCTTGGCCATCTCTGTGTCTCCTTTGAAGAAACGTCTCTTTAGATATTCTGCCCATTTTTTTGGGGTTGTTTGTTTTTTTAATATTAAGCTGCCTAAGCTGTTTATATATATTGGAGATTAAACCTGTGTCCATTGATTCGTTTGCAACGATTTTCACCCATCCTGAGGGATGCCTTTTTCCATTCCCGTTTTTTTTAACAAAAAAGGAAAGAAAGGAAAAGAAGCAGAACACTAATGTGCGTAAAATATGCCTTTTGAAACGGTCGTTTTGAAATATGGACGTCCTTTGAATTTTTTGGTCGATATGTGACCCCAGGATTTGTTTTCAGGGCAGGTGTCATTTACAGGCCTGCAATGATTTTGAATATCAACTGACCATTAGCGTTGGGATTAAAGCTGCTGTTGTGTGAAACGGCCACAAGGTGGTAGCAGTTCACCCTTACCAAATCTGGTTACTAGGACAAGAGAGCCTCAGTGGAAGTGGTGTTCTAGATTGGAGTTTAGAATGGAATGTACCAGGAGAAAGCCGCTCACGTTTGTCTCACTACTTCTTGTTCGTGTTTTTAATTTAATTTTTTATTTTTTATTACAGCAAGTTTGATTACAATGTTTGGCTTGTTGTAGGTGTGGAAGATGTGGTTCTTTTACACATATACAGATGACTGTTCTTCCTGGGATTCTTTTCCCATGTACGTTATGACAGAATGTTGAGTAGTCCTCTCTTGGTATTCTCTAGGTCTTTGGTGATTATATATGTCACCTGTGTTTGGATATGTCTGTTAACCCCGATATCGTAATGAAACCAATCCTCACACCTTTCCATTGGTGAACCATAAGTTTGTTTAATGAATCTGTGATTGCCCTTCTCCGTGGAAATATCTGCCCTGGTATCCATTTTTAGGTAACACCTTTAGGTGAAATGATATGATATGTGTCTTTCAATTTCTGACTTACTACAAGTCACGTGATTACTTCTAGACTCATCTACGGTGCTGCAAATGGCATTGTGTCCTTTTTTCCCTTGGCTTCTCTTCTGCCTTAGCGGGGTCCATTTTCAACAATGTGATTCCCTGAGGGTTGTGGATTAGCTGACCTGGGCAGCCTTACCCTGCCGGCCCGCCCTCCCCAGGTGTGCCTCGTTGAGGTCAATATAAACAGAGCTCCAGGCAGCAATAGCCCCTGAAGCTGTGCCTGACTCCATATTCTCTGCCCCGTCAGCAGTCTCGGGGCTGTGCTGGTGTGAGGGAGTGAGGGGCCACAGCTTTGTGGGTGGCCCGGTGTGAGTGGGGTTCTGCTGGCCTTTCTGCAGGAGTTGCCAGGCTGCCGCCTGTAAAAAAGAGGATGTGTCACCCATACATTCCGCTGGAATTTCTCTCCGGACAGAGGTGAGGAAGGAAAAAAGCAGTGGGGGCTGGGACAGGAGGGGTATCTCAGGCAGGGCAATGGAAAGCTTCTGGAAGAGCGCCAGGGACCAGTACCACCCTGGCTGGCCTGCAGGCACCAAGTTGGCCTGCGTGCTGTCGCTGGTGTGGCTCCACGGTCCTTCCTCTAGGCTTTCAAGCCCTTGTACATATTCAGGTGTTTTACCTGGAAAGGGTGGGAACAGTTCAGCAGCAGCTGGCCTGGGGCTCAGCTCACGTTTACTCACAGATGCCTCGGCACGGTCCCCCAGCTTTGCAATGAGGACGCTCCTTGCATGGGGGGTGGGTTGCTGGCTGTATGGGAGATGATTCCCCACCTCTGACCAATTTCAGAATTGTTTACCGCTGGAGCAAGTGTCGTGATAGGGTTTTCCTCTGTATAACTCGTGGGTTCAGGATTTTTTTTTCTTTTATGGTTCAAGTTAGATTTTATTCCTCTTTTATGTATTCATTGATATAAGCATGGAAATAATTCATTCCTATAAATACATCTGTGTGACGGGAAGAACTTTTTTCTGTTTTATTTTTAAATTTTATTTTTTAAAATTTTGAAATTTAATTTCATTTATGTTTTTATACAGCAGGTTATTATTAGTTATGTATTTTATGCATATACCTGTATACAGGTCAATCCCAATCTCCCAACTCATCCCACCACCACCACCCCATGGCTTCCCACACTTGGTGTCCATACGTTTGTTCTCTACCTCTGTGTCTCTATTTCTTCCCTGCAAACCAGTTCATCTGTACCATTTTTAGGCTCCACATATATGCATTAATATACAATATTTGCTTTCCTCTTTCTGACTTACTTCATTCTGTATGACAGTCTCTCGATCCATTGATGTCTCTACAAATGACCAAGTTTCATTCCTTTTTATGGCCGAGTAATATTCCATTTTATATATGTACCACATCTTTATCCACTCATCTGTCTGTGGGCATTTAGGTTGCTTCCATTACCTGGCTATTGTAAATAGTGCTGCAACGAACATTGTGCTGAATGTGCCTTTTTGAAATACGGTTTTCTCTGGGTATATGCCCAGAAGTGGGATTGCTGGATCAGATGGTAATTCTATTTCTAATTTTTTTAAGGAAACTCCATACTGTTCTCCATAGTGACTGTATCAATTTACATTCCCACTAATAGTGGAAGAGGACTCCTTTTGTCCACACCCTCCCCAGAATTGGTTGTTTGTATATTTTCTGATGATGCCGATTCTAACAGGTGTGAGGTGAAACCTCATTGTAGTTTTGCTTTGCATTTCTCTAATAATTAGTGCTGTTGAGCAGCTTTTCATGTGCGTCTTGGCCATCTCTGTGTCTCCTTTGAAGAAACGTCTCTTTAGATCTTCTGCCCATTTTTTTTGGGTTGTTTGTTTTTTTAATATTAAGCTGCATGAGCTGTTTATATATATTGGAGATTAAACCTGTGTCCATTGATTCATTTGCAACGATTTTCACCCATCCTGAGGGATGCCTTTTTCCATTCCCGTTTTTTTTAACAAAAAAGGAAAGAAAGGAAAAGAAGCAGAACACTAATGTGCGTAAAATATGCCTTTTGAAACGGTCGTTTTGAAATATGGACGTCCTTTGAATTTTTTGGTCGATATGTGACCCCAGGATTTGTTTTCAGGGCAGGTGTCATTTACAGGCCTGCAATGATTTTGAATATCAACTGACCATTAGCGTTGTGATTAAAGCTGTTGTTGTGTGAAACGGCCACAAGGTGGCAGCATTTCACCCTTACCAAATCTGGTTACTAGGGCAAGAGAGCCTCAGTGGAAGTGGTGTTCTAGATTGGAGTTTAGAATGGAATGTGCCAGGAGAAAGCCCCTCACGTTTGTCTCACTACTTCTTGTTCGTGTTTTTAATTAAATTTTTTATTTTTTCTTACAGCAAGTTTGATTACAACGTTTGGCTTGTTGTAGGTGTGGAAGATGTGGTTCTTTTACACATATACACATGTCTGTTCTTTCTGGGATCCTTTTCCCATGTACGTTATGACAGAATGTTGAGTAGTCCTCTCTTGGTATTCTGTAGGTGTTTGGTGATTATATATGTCACCTGTGTTTGTAGATGTCTGTTAACCCCGATATAGTAATGAAACCAATCCTCACACCTTTCCTTTGGTGAACCATAAGTTTGTTTAATGAATCTGTGATTGCCCTTCTCCGTGGAAATATCTGCCCTGGTATCCATTTTTAGGTAACACCTATAAGTGATATGATATGATATGTGTCTTTCACTTTCTGACTTACTACAAGTCACGTGATTACTTCTAGACTCATCTACGGTGCTGCAAATGGCATTGTGTCCTTTTTTCCCTTGGCTTCTCTTCTGCCTTAGCGGGGTCCATTTTCAACAATGTGATTCCCTGAGGGTTGTGGATTAGCTGACCTGGGCAGCCTTACCCTGCCCGCCCGCCCTCCCCAGGTGTGCCTCTTTGAGGTCAATATAAACAGCGCTCCAGGCAGCAATAGCCCCTGAAGCTGTGCCTGACTCCATATTCTCTGCCTCGTCAGCAGTCTCAGGGCTTTGCTGGTGGGAGGGAATGAGGGGCCACAGCTTTGTGGGTGGCCCGGTGTGAGTGGGGTTCTGCTGGCCTTTCTGCAGGAGTTGCCAGGCTGCCGCCTGTAAAGAAGAAGTTGTGTCACCCATACCTTCCGCTGGAATTTCTCTCCGGACAGAGGTGAGGAAGGAAAAAAGCAGTGGTGTCCGGGACAGGAGGGGTATCTCAGGCAGGCCAATAGAAAGCTTCTGGAAGAGCGCTCGGGGCCAGGACCACACTGGCTGGCCTGCAGGCACCAAGTTGGCCTGCGTGCTGTCGCTGGTGTGGCTCCACGGTCCTTCCTCTAGGCTTTCAAGCCCTTGTACATATTCAGGTGTTTTACCTGGAAAGGGTGGGAACAGTTCAGCAGCAGCTGGCCTGGGGCTCAGCTCACGTTTACTCACAGATGCCTCGGCACGGTCCCCCAGCTTTGCAATGAGGACGCTCCTTGCGTCGGGGGTGGGTGGCTGGCTGTATGGGAGATGGTTCCCCACCTCTGACCAATTTCAGAATTGTTTACCGCTGGAGCAAGTGTCGTGATAGGGTTTTCCTCTGTATAACTCGTGGGTTCAATTTTTTTTTCTTTTATGGTTCAAGTTAGATTTTATTCCTCTTTTATGTATTTATAAATATAAGCATGGAAATAATTCATTCCTATAAATACATCTGTGTGACGGGAAGAATTTGTATTGTTTTATTTTTAAATTTTATTTTTTAAAATTTTGAAATTTAATTTCATTTATGTTTTTATACAGCAGGTTATTATTAGTTATGTATTTTATGCATATACATGTATACAGGTCAATGCCAAACTCCCAACTCATCCCACCACCACCACCCCATGGCTTCCCACACTTGGTGTCCATACGTTTGTTCTCTACCTCTGTGTCTCTATTTCTTCTCTGCAAACCAGTTCATCTGTACCATTTTTAGGCTCCACATATATGCATTAATATACAATATTTGTTTTCCTCTTTCTGACTTACTTCATTCTGTATGACAGTCTCTCGATCCATCGATGTCTCTACAAATGACCCAGTTTCATTCCTTTTTATGGCCGAGTAATATTCCATTTTATATATGTACCACATCTTTATCCACTCATCTGTCTGTGGGCATTTAGGTTGCTTCCATTACCTGGCTATTGTAAATAGTGCTGCAACGAACATTGTGCTGAATGTGCCTTTTTGAAATACGGTTTTCTCTGGGTATATGCCCAGAAGTGGGATTGCTGGATCAGATGGTAATTCTATTTCTAATTTTTTTAAGGAAACTCCATACTGTTCTCCATAGTGACTGTATCAATTTACATTCCCACCAATAGTGGAAGAGGGCTCCTTTTGTCCACACCCTCCCCAGAATTGGTTGGTTGTAGATTTTCTGATGATGCCGATTCTAACAGGTGTGAGGTGATACCTCATTGTAGTTTTGATTTGCATTTCTCTAATAATTAGTGCTGTTGAGCAGCTTTTCATGTGCGTCTTGGCCATCTCTGTGTCTCCTTTGAAGAAACGTCTCTTTAGATCTTCTGCCCATTTTTTTGGGGTTGTTTGTTTTTTTAATATTAAGCTGCATGAGCTGCTTATATATATTGGAGATTAAACCTGTGTCCATTGATTCGTTTGCAACGATTTTCACACATCCTGAGGGATGCCTTTTTCCATTCCCGTTTTTTTTAACAAAAAAGGAAAGAAAGGAAAAGAAGCAGAACACTAATGTGCGTAAAATATGCCTTTTGAAACGGTCGTTTTGAAATATGGACGTCCTTTGAATTTTTTGGTCGATATGTGACCCCAGGATTTGTTTTCAGGGCAGGTGTCATTTACAGGCCTGCAATGATTTTGAATATCAACTGACCATTAGCGTTGGGATTAAAGCTGCTGTTGTGTGAAACGGCCACAAGGTGGCAGCAGTTCACCCTTACCAAATCTGGTTACTAGGGCAAGAGAGCCTCAGTGGAAGTGGTGTTCTAGATTGGAGTTTAGAATGGAATGTACCAGGAGAAAGCCGCTCACGTTTGTCTCACTACTTCTTGTTCGTGTTTTTAATTTAATTTTTTATTTTTTATTACAGCAAGTTTGATTACAATGTTTGGCTTGTTGTAGGTGTGGAAGATGTGGTTCTTTTACACATATACAGATGACTGTTCTTCCTGGGATTCTTTTCCCATGTACGTTATGACAGAATGTTGAGTAGTCCTCTCTTGGTATTCTCTAGGTCTTTGGTGATTATATATGTCACCTGTGTTTGGATATGTCTGTTAACCCCGATATCGTAATGAAACCAATCCTCACACCTTTCCATTGGTGAACCATAAGTTTGTTTAATGAATCTGTGATTGCCCTTCTCCGTGGAAATATCTGCCCTGGTATCCATTTTTAGGTAACACCTTTAGGTGAAATGATATGATATGTGTCTTTCACTTTCTGACTTACTACAAGTCACGTGATTACTTCTAGACTCATCTACGGTGCTGCAAATGGCATTGTGTCCTTTTTTCCCTTGGCTTCTCTTCTGCCTTACCGGGGTCCATTTTCAACAATGTGATTCCCTGAGGGTTGTGGATTAGCTGACCTGGGCAGCCTTACCCTGCCGGCCCGCCCTCCCCAGGTGTGCCTCATTGAGGTCAATATAAACAGAGCTCCAGGCAGCAATAGACCCTGAAGCTGTGCCTGACTCCATATTCTCTGCCCCGTCAGCAGTCTCGGGGCTGTGCTGGTGTGAGGGAGTGAGGGGCCACAGCTTTGTGGGTGGCCCGGTGTGAGTGGGGTTCTGCTGGCCTTTCTGCAGGAGTTGCCAGGCTGCCGCCTGTAAAAAAGAGGATGTGTCACCCATACATTCCGCTGGAATTTCTCTCCGGACAGAGGTGAGGAAGGAAAAAAGCAGTGGGGGCCGGGACAGGAGGGGTATCTCAGGCAGGGCAATGGAAAGCTTCTGGAAGAGCGCCAGGGACCAGTACCACCCTGGCTGGCCTGCAGGCACCAAGTTGGCCTGCGTGCTGTCGCTGGTGTGGCTCCACGGTCCTTCCTCTAAGCTTTCAAGCCCTTGTACATATTCAGGTGTTTTACCTGGAAAGGGTGGGAACAGTTCAGCAGCAGCTGGCCTGGGGCTCAGCTCACGTTTACTCACAGATGCCTTGGCACGGTCCCCCAGCTTTGCAATGAGGACGCTCCTTGCGTGGGGGGTGGGTTGCTGGCTGTATGGGAGATGATTCCCCACCTCTGACCAATTTCAGAATTGTTTACCGCTGGAGCAAGTGTCGTGATAGGGTTTTCCCCTGTATAACTCGTGGGTTCAGGATTTTTTTTTCTTTTATGGTTCAAGTTAGATTTTATTCCTCTTTTATATATTCATTGATATAAGCATGGAAATAATTCATTCCTATAAATACATCTGTGTGACGGGAAGAACTTTTTTCTGTTTTATTTTTAAATTTTATTTTTTAAAATTTTGAAATTTAATTTCATTTATGTTTTTATACAGCAGGTTATTATTGGTTATGTATTTTATGCATATACCTGTATACAGGTCAATCCCAATCTCCCAACTCATCCCACCACCACCACCCCATGGCTTCCCACACTTGGTGTCCATACGTTTGTTCTCTACCTCTGTGTCTCTATTTCTTCCCTGCAAACCAGTTCATCTGTACCATTTTTAGGCTCCACATATATGCATTAATATACAATATTTGTTTTCCTCTTTCTGACTTACTTCATTCTGTATGACAGTCTCTCGATCCATTGATGTCTCTACAAATGACCAAGTTTCATTCCTTTTTATGGCCGAGTAATATTCCATTTTATATATGTACCACATCTTTATCCACTCATCTGTCTGTGGGCATTTAGGTTGCTTCCATTACCTGGCTATTGTAAATAGTGCTGCAACGAACATTGTGCTGAATGTGCCTTTTTGAAATACGGTTTTCTCTGGGTATATGCCCAGAAGTGGGATTGCTGGATCAGATGGTAATTCTATTTCTAATTTTTTTTAAGGAAACTCCATACTGTTCTCCATAGTGACTGTATCAATTTACATTCCCACTAATAGTGGAAGAGGACTCCTTTTGTCCACACCCTCCCCAGAATTGGTTGTTTGTATATTTTCTGATGATGCCGATTCTAACAGGTGTGAGGTGATACCTCATTGTAGTTTTGCTTTGCATTTCTCTAATAATTAGTGCTGTTGAGCAGCTTTTCATGTGCGTCTTGGTCATCTCTGTGTCTCCTTTGAAGAAACGTCTCTTTAGATCTTCTGCCCATTTTTTTTGGGTTGTTTGTTTTTTTTAATATTAAGCTGCATAAGCTGTTTATATATATTGGAGATTAAACCTGTGTCCATTGATTCGTTTGCAACGATTTTCACGCATCCTGATGGATGCCTTTTTCCATTCCCGTTTTTTTTAACAAAAAAGGAAAGAAAGGAAAAGAAGCAGAACACTAATGTGCGTAAAATATGCCTTTTGAAATGGTCGTTTTGAAATATGGACGTCCTTTGAATTTTTTGTTCGATATGTGACCCCAGGATTTGTTTTCAGGGCAGGTGTCATTTACAGGCCTGCAATGATTTTGAATATCAACTGACCATTAGCGTTGGGATTAAAGCTGCTGTTGTGTGAAACGGCCACAAGGTGGCAGCAGTTCACCCTTACCAAATCTGGTTACTAGGGCAAGAGAGCCTCAGTGGAAGTGGTGTTCTAGATTGGAGTTTAGAATGGAATGTACCAGGAGAAAGCCGCTCACGTTTGTCTCACTACTTCTTGTTCGTGTTTTTAATTTAATTTTTTATTTTTTATTACAGCAAGTTTGATTACAATGTTTGGCTTGTTGTAGGTGTGGAAGATGTGGTTCTTTTACACATATACAGATGACTGTTCTTCCTGGGATTCTTTTCCCATGTACGTTATGACAGAATGTTGAGTAGTCCTCTCTTGGTATTCTCTAGGTCTTTGGTGATTATATATGTCACCTGTGTTTGGATATGTCTGTTAACCCCGATATCGTAATGAAACCAATCCTCACACCTTTCCATTGGTGAACCATAAGTTTGTTTAATGAATCTGTGATTGCCCTTCTCCGTGGAAATATCTGCCCTGGTATCCATTTTTAGGTAACACCTATAGGTGATATGATATGATATGTGTCTTTCACTTTCTGACTTACTACAAGTCACGTGATTACTTCTAGACTCATCTACGGTGCTGCAAATGGCATTGTGTCCTTTTTTCCCTTGGCTTCTCTTGTGCCTTAGCGGGGTCCATTTTCAACAATGTGATTCCCTGAGGGTTGTGGATTAGCTGACCTGGGCAGCCTTACCCTGCCGGCCCGCCCTCCCCAGGTGTGCCTCGTTGAGGTCAATATAAACAGAGCTCCAGGCAGCAATAGCCCCTGAAGCTGTGCCTGACTCCATATTCTCTGCCCCGTCAGCAGTCTCGGGGCTGTGCTGGTGGGAGGGAGTGAGGGGCCACAGCTTTGTGGGTGGCCCGGTGTGAGTGGGGTTCTGCTGGCCTTTCTGCAGGAGTTGCCAGGCTGCCGCCTGTAAAGAAGAGGATGTGTCACCCATACCTTCCGCTGGAATTTCTCTCCGGACAGAGGTGAGGAAGGAAAAAAGCAGTGGGGGCTGGGACAGGAGGGGTATCTCAGGCAGGGCAATGGAAAGCTTCTGGAAGAGCGCCAGGGACCAGAACCACCCTGGCTGGCCTGCAGGCACCAAGTTGGCCTGCGTGCTGTCGCTGGTGTGGCTCCATGGTCCTTCCTCTAGGCTTTCAAGCCCTTGTACATATTCAGGTGTTTTACCTGGAAACGGTGGGAACAGTTCAGCAGCAGCTGGCCTGGGGCTCAGCTCACGTTTACTCACAGATGCCTCGGCACGGTCCCCCAGCTTTGCAATGAGGACGCTCCTTGCGTGGGGGGTGGGTGGCTGGCTGTATGGGAGATGGTTCCCCACTTCTGACCAATTTCAGAATTGTTTACCGCTGGAGCAAGTGTCGTGATAGGGTTTTCCTCTGTATAACACGTGGGTTCAATTTTTTTTTCTTTTATAGTTCAAGTTAGATTTTATTCCTCTTTCATGTATTTATAAATATAAGCATGGAAATAATTCATTCCTATAAATACATCTGTGTGACGGGAACAATTTTTATTGTTTTATTTTTAAATTTTATTTTTTAAAATTTTGAAATTTAATTTCATTTATGTTTTTATACAGCAGGTTATTATTAGTTATGTATTTTATGCATATACATGTATACAGGTCAATGCCAAACTCCCAACTCATCGCACCACCACCACCCCATGGCTTCCCACACTTGGTGTCCATACGTTTGTTCTCTACCTCTGTGTCTCTATTTCTTCTCTGCAAACCAGTTCATCTGTACCATTTTTAGGCTCCACATATATGCATTAATATACAATATTTGTTTTCCTCTTTCTGACTTACTTCATTCTGTATGACAGTCTCTCGATCCATCGATGTCTCTACAAATGACCCAGTTTCATTCCTTTTTATGGCCGAGTAATATTCCATTTTATATATGTACCACATCTTTATCCACTCATCTGTCTGTGGGCATTTAGGTTGCTTCCATTACCTGGCTATTGTAAATAGTGCTGCAACGAACATTGTGCTGAATGTGCCTTTTTGAAATACGGTTTTCTCTGGGTATATGCCCAGAAGTGGGATTGCTCGATCAGATGCTAATTCTATTTCTAATTTTTTTAAGGAAACTCCATACTGTTCTCCATAGTGACTGTATCAATTTACATTCCCACCAATAGTGGAAGAGGGCTCCTTTTGTCCACACCCTCCCCAGAATTGGTTGTTTGTAGATTTTCTGATGATGCCGATTCTAACAGGTGTGAGGTGATACCTCATTGTAGTTTTGATTTGCATTTCTCTAATAATTAGTGCTGTTGAGCAGCTTTTCATGTGCGTCTTGGCCATCTCTGTGTCTCCTTTGAAGAAACGTCTCTTTAGATCTTCTGCCCATTTTTTTGGGGTTGTTTGTTTTTTTAATATTAAGCTGCATGAGCTGCTTATATATATTGGAGATTAAACCTGTGTCCATTGATTCGTTTGCAACGATTTTCACACATCCTGAGGGATGCCTTTTTCCATTCCCGTTTTTTTTAACAAAAAAGGAAAGAAAGGAAAAGAAGCAGAACACTAATGTGCGTAAAATATGCCTTTTGAAACGGTCGTTTTGAAATATGGACGTCCTTTGAATTTTTTGTTCGATATGTGACCCCAGGATTTGTTTTCAGGGCAGGTGTCATTTACAGGCCTGCAATGATTTTGAATATCAACTGACCATTAGCGTTGGGATTAAAGCTGCTGTTGTGTGAAACGGCCACAAGGTGGCAGCAGTTCACCCTTACCAAATCTGGTTACTAGGGCAAGAGAGCCTCAGTGGAAGTGGTGTTCTAGATTGGAGTTTAGAATGGAATGTACCAGGAGAAAGCCGCTCACGTTTGTCTCACTACTTCTTGTTCGTGTTTTTAATTTATTTTTTTATTTTTTATTACAGCAAGTTTGATTACAATGTTTGGCTTGTTGTAGGTGTGGAAGATGTGGTTCTTTTACACATATACAGATGACTGTTCTTCCTGGGATTCTTTTCCCATGTACGTTATGACAGAATGTTGAGTAGTCCTCTCTTGGTATTCTCTAGGTCTTTGGTGATTATATATGTCACCTGTGTTTGGATATGTCTGTTAACCCCGATATCGTAATGAAACCAATCCTCACACCTTTCCATTGGTGAACCATAAGTTTGTTTAATGAATCTGTGATTGCCCTTCTCCGTGGAAATATCTGCCCTGGTATCCATTTTTAGGTAACACCTTTAGGTGAAATGATATGATATGTGTCTTTCACTTTCTGACTTACTACAAGTCACGTGATTACTTCTAGACTCATCTACGGTGCTGCAAATGGCATTGTGTCCTTTTTTCCCTTGGCTTCTCTTCTGCCTTAGCGGGGTCCATTTTCAACAATGTGATTCCCTGAGGGTTGTGGATTAGCTGACCTGGGCAGCCTTACCCTGCCGGCCCGCCCTCCCCAGGTGTGCCTCATTGAGGTCAATATAAACAGAGCTCCAGGCAGCAATAGCCCCTGAAGCTGTGCCTGACTCCATATTCTCTGCCCCGTCAGCAGTCTCGGGGCTGTGCTGGTGTGAGGGAGTGAGGGGCCACAGCTTTGTGGGTGGCCCGGTGTGAGTGGGGTTCTGCTGGCCTTTCTGCAGGAGTTGCCAGGCTGCCGCCTGTAAAGAAGAGGATGTGTCACCCATACATTCCGCTGGAATTTCTCTCCGGACAGAGGTGAGGAAGGAAAAAAGCAGTGGGGGCCGGGACAGGAGGGGTATCTCAGGCAGGGCAATGGAAAGCTTCTGGAAGAGCGCCAGGGACCAGTACCACCCTGGCTGGCCTGCAGGCACCAAGTTGGCCTGCGTGCTGTCGCTGGTGTGGCTCCACGGTCCTTCCTCTAGGCTTTCAAGCCCTTGTACATATTCAGGTGTTTTACCTGGAAAGGGTGGGAACAGTTCAGCAGCAGCTGGCCTGGGGCTCAGCTCACGTTTACTCACAGATGCCTTGGCACGGTCCCCCAGCTTTGCAATGAGGACGCTCCTTGCGTGGGGGGTGGGTTACTGGCTGTATGGGAGATGATTCCCCACCTCTGACCAATTTCAGAATTGTTTACCGCTGGAGCAAGTGTCGTGATAGGGTTTTCCCCTGTATAACTCGTGGGTTCAGGATTTTTTTTTCTTTTATGGTTCAAGTTAGATTTTATTCCTCTTTTATATATTCATTGATATAAGCATGGAAATAATTCATTCCTATAAATACATCTGTGTGACGGGAAGAACTTTTTTCTGTTTTATTTTTAAATTTTATTTTTTAAAATTTTGAAATTTAATTTCATTTATGTTTTTATACAGCAGGTTATTATTAGTTATGTATTTTATGCATATACCTGTATACAGGTCAATCCCAATCTCCCAACTCATCCCACCACCACCACCCCATGGCTTCCCACACTTGGTGTCCATACGTTTGTTCTCTACCTCTGTGTCTCTATTTCTTCCCTGCAAACCAGTTCATCTGTACCATTTTTAGGCTCCACATATATGCATTAATATACAATATTTGTTTTCCTCTTTCTGACTTACTTCATTCTGTATGACAGTCTCTCGATCCATTGATGTCTCTACAAATGACCAAGTTTCATTCCTTTTTATGGCCGAGTAATATTCCATTTTATATATGTACCACATCTTTATCCACTCATCTGTCTGTGGGCATTTAGGTTGCTTCCATTACCTGGCTATTGTAAATAGTGCTGCAACGAACATTGTGCTGAATGTGCCTTTTTGAAATACGGTTTTCTCTGTGTATATGCCCAGAAGTGGGATTGCTGGATCAGATGGTAATTCTATTTCTAATTTTTTTTAAGGAAACTCCATACTGTTCTCCATAGTGACTGTATCAATTTACATTCCCACTAATAGTGGAAGAGGACTCCTTTTGTCCACACCCTCCCCAGAATTGGTTGTTTGTATATTTTCTGATGATGCCGATTCTAACAGGTGTGAGGTGATACCTCATTGTAGTTTTGCTTTGCATTTCTCTAATAATTAGTGCTGTTGAGCAGCTTTTCATGTGCGTCTTGGCCATCTCTGTGTCTCCTTTGAAGAAACGTCTCTTTAGATCTTCTGCCCATTTTTTTTGGGTTGTTTGTTTTTTTAATATTAAGCTGCATGAGCTGTTTATATATATTGGAGATTAAACCTGTGTCCATTGATTCATTTGCAACGATTTTCACCCATCCTGAGGGATGCCTTTTTCCATTCCCGTTTTTTTTAACAAAAAAGGAAAGAAAGGAAAAGAAGCAGAACACTAATGTGCGTAAAATATGCCTTTTGAAACGGTCGTTTTGAAATATGGACGTCCTTTGAATTTTTTGGTCGATATGTGACCCCAGGATTTGTTTTCAGGGCAGGTGTCATTTACAGGCCTGCAATGATTTTGAATATCATCTGACCATTAGCGTTGGGATTAAAGCTGCTGTTGTGTGAAACGGCCACAAGGTGGCAGCAGTTCACCCTTACCAAATCTGGTTACTAGGGCAAGAGAGCCTCAGTGGAAGTGGTGTTCTAGATTGGAGTTTAGAATGGAATATGCCAGGAGAAAGCCCCTCACGTTTGTCTCACTACTTCTTGTTCGTGTTTTTAATTTAATTTTTTATTTTTTATTACAGCAAGTTTGATTACAATGTTTGGCTTGTTGTAGGTGTGGAAGATGATGTTCTTTTACACATATACAGATGTCTGTTCTTCCTGGGATCCTTTTCCCATGTACGTTATGACAGAATGTTGAGTAGTCCTCTCTTGGTATTCTGTAGGTCTTTGGTGATTATATATGTCACCTGTGTTTGTATATGTCTGTTAACCCCGATATCGTAATGAAACCAATCCTCACACCTTTCCATTGGTGAACCATAAGTTTGTTTAATGAATCTGTGATTGCCCTTCTCCGTGGAAATATCTGCCCTGGTATCCATTTTTAGGTAACACCTATAAGTGATATGATAGGATATGTGTCTTTCACTTTCTGACTTACTACAAGTCACGTGATTACTTCTAGACTCATCTACGGTGCTGCAAATGGCATTGTGTCCTTTTTTCCCTTGGCTTCTCTTCTGCCTTAGCGGGGTCCATTTTCAACAATGTGATTCCCTGAGGGTTGTGGATTAGCTGACCTGGGCAGCCTTACCCTGCCGGACCACCCTCCCCAGGTGTGCCTCGTTGAGGTCAATATAAACAGAGCTCCAGGCAGGAATAGCCCCTGAAGCTGTGCCTGCCTCCATATTCTCGGCCCCGTCAGCAGTCTCGGGGCTGTGCTGGTGGGAGGGAGTGAGGGGCCACAGCTTTGTGGGTGGCCCGGTGTGAGTGGGGTTCTGCTGGCCTTTCTGCAGGAGTTGCCAGGCTGCCGCCTGTAAAGAAGAGGATGTGTCACCCATACCTTCCGCTGGAATTTCTCTCCGGACAGAGGTGAGGAAGGAAAAAAGCAGTGGGGGCTGGGACAGGAGGGGTATCTCAGGCAGGGCAATGGAAAGCTTCTGCAAGAGCGCCAGGGACCATTATGACCCTGGCTGGCCTGCAGGCACCAAGTTGGCCTGCGTGCTGTCGCTGGTGTGGCTCCACGGTCCTTCCTCTAGGCTTTCAAGCCCTTGTACATATTCAGGTGTTTTACCTGGAAAGGGTGGGAACAGTTCAGCAGCAGCTGGCCTGGGGCTCAGCTCACGTTTACTCACAGATGCCTCGGCACGGTCCCCCAGCTTTGCAATGAGGACGCTCCTTGCGTGGGGGGTGGGTGGCTGGCTGTATGGGAGATGGTTCCCCACCTCTGACCAATTTCAGAATTGTTTACCGCTGGAGCAAGTGTCGTGATAGCGTTTTCCTCTGTATAACTCGTGGGTTCAATTTTTTTTTTATTTTACGGTTCAAGTTAGATTTTATTCCTCTTTCATGTATTTATAAATATAAGCATGGAAATAATTCATTCCTATAAATACATCTGTGTGACGGGAAGAATTTTTATTGTTTTATTTTTAAATTTTATTTTTTAAAATTTTGAAATTTAATTTCATTTATGTTTTTATACAGCAGGTTATTATTAGTTATGTATTTTATGCATATACATGTATACAGGTCAATCCCAATCTCCCAACTCATCCCACCACCACCACCCCATGGCTTCCCACACTTGGTGTCCATACGTTTGTTCTCTACCTCTGTGTCTCTATTTCTTCCCTGCAAACCAGTTCATCTGTACCATTTTTAGGCTCCACATATATGCATTAATATACAATATTTGTTTTCCTCTTTCTGACTTACTTCATTCTGTATGACAGTCTCTCGATCCATCGATGTCTCTACAAATGACCCAGTTTCATTCCTTTTTATGGCCGAGTAATATTCCATTTTATATATGTACCACATCTTTATCCACTCATCTGTCTGTGGGCATTTAGGTTGCTTCCATTACCTGGCTATTGTAAATAGTGCTGCAACGAACATTGTGCTGAATGTGCCTTTTTGAAATACGGTTTTCTCTGGGTATATGCCCAGAAGTGGGATTGCTGGATCAGATGGTAATTCTATTTCTAATTTTTTTAAGGAAACTCCATACTGTTCTCCATAGTGACTGTATCAATTTACATTCCCACCAATAGTGGAAGAGTGCTCCTTTTGTCCACACCCTCCCCAGAATTGGTTGTTTGTAGATTTTCTGATGAGGCCGATTCGAACAGGTGTGAGGAGATACCTCATTGTAGTTTTGCTTTGCATTTCTCTAATAATTAGTGCTGTTGAGCAGCTTTTCATTTGCGTCTTGGCCATCTCTGTGTGTCCTTTGAAGAAACGTCTCTTTAGATCTTCTGCCCATTTTTTTTGGGTTGTTTGTTTTTTTAATATTAAGCTGCATGAGCTGTTTATATATATTGGAGATTAAACCTGTGTCCATTGATTCATTTGCAACGATTTTCACCCATCCTGAGGGATGCCTTTTTCCATTCCCGTTTTTTTTAACAAAAAAGGAAAGAAAGGAAAAGAAGCAGAACACTAATGTGCGTAAAATATGCCTTTTGAAACGGTCGTTTTGAAATATGGACGTCCTTTGAATTTTTTGGTCGATATGTGACCCCAGGATTTGTTTTCAGGGCAGGTGTCATTTACAGGCCTGCAATGATTTTGAATATCAACTGACCATTAGCGTTGGGATTAAAGCTGATGTTGTGTGAAAAGGCCACAAGGTGGCAGCAGTTCACCCTTACCAAATCTGGTTACTAGGGCAAGAGAGCCTCAGTGGAAGTGGTGTTCTAGATTGGAATTTAGAATGGAATGTGCCAGGAGAAAGACCCTCACGTTTGTCTCACTACTTCTTATTCGTGTTTTTAATTTAATTTTTTATTTTTTATTACAGCAAGTTTGATTACAATGTTTGGCTTGTTGTAGGTGTGGGCGATGTGGTTCTTTTACACATATACAGATGACTGTTCTTCCTGGGATTCTTTTCCCATGTACGTTATGACAGAATGTTGAGTAGTCCTCTCTTGGTATTCTCTAGGTCTTTGGTGATTATATATGTCACCTGTGTTTGGATATGTCTGTTAACCCCGATATCGTAATGAAACCAATCCTCACACCTTTCCATTGGTGAACCATAAGTTTGTTTAATGAATCTGTGATTGCCCTTCTCCGTGGAAATATCTGCCCTGGTATCCATTTTTAGGTAACACCTATAAGTGATATGATAGGATATGTGTCTTTCACTTTCTGACTTACTACAAGTCACGTGATTACTTCTAGACTCATCTACGGTGCTGCAAATGGCATTGTGTCCTTTTTTCCCTTGGCTTCTCTTCTGCCTTAGCGGGGTCCATTTTCAACAATGTGATTCCCTGAGGGTTGTGGATTAGCTGACCTGGGCAGCCTTACCCTGCCGGCCCGCCCTCCCCAGGTGTGCCTCGTTGAGGTCAATATAAACAGAGCTCCAGGCAGCAATAGCCCCTGAAGCTGTGCCTGCTTCCATATTCTCGGCCCCGTCAGCAGTCTCGGGGCTGTGCTGGTGGGAGGGAGTGAGGGGCCACAGCTTTGTGGGTGGCCCGGTGTGAGTGGGGTTCTGCTGGCCTTTCTGCAGGAGTTGCCAGGCTGCCGCCTGTAAAGAAGAGGATGTGTCACCCATACATTCCGCTGGAATTTCTCTCCGGACAGAGGTGAGGAAGGAAAAAAGCAGTGGGGGCTGGGACAGGAGGGGTATCTCAGGCAGGGCAATGGAAAGCTTCTGGAAGAGCGCCAGGGACCAGTACGACCCTGGCTGGCCTGCAGGCACCAAGTTGGCCTGCGTGCTGTCGCTGGTGTGGCTCCACGGTCCTTCCTCTAGGCTTTCAAGCCCTTGTACATATTCAGGTGTTTAACCTGGAAAGGGTGGGAACAGTTCAGCAGCAGCTGGCCTGGGGCTCAGCTCACGTTTACTCACAGATGCCTCGGCACGGTCCCCCAGCTTTGCAATGAGGACGCTCCTTGCGTGGGGGGTGGGTGGCTGGCTGTATGGCAGATGGTTCCCCACCTCTGACCAATTTCAGAATTGTTTACCGCTGGAGCAAGTGTCGTGATAGGGTTTTCCTCTGTATAACTCGTGGGTTCAATTTTTTTTTCTTTTATGGTTCAAGTTAGATTTTATTCCTCTTTCATGTATTTATAAATATAAGCATGGAAATAATTCATTCCTATAAATACATCTGTGTGACGGGAAGAATTTTTATTGTTTTATTTTTAAATTTTATTTTTTAAAATTTTGAAATTTAATTTCATTTATGTTTTTATACAGCAGGTTATTATTAGTTATGTATTTTATGCATATACATGTATACAGGTCAATCCCAATCTCCCAACTCATCCCACCACCACCACCCCATGGCTTCCCACACTTGGTGTCCATACGTTTGTTCTCTACCTCTGTGTCTCTATTTCTTCCCTGCAAACCAGTTCATCTGTACCATTTTTAGGCTCCACATATATGCCTTAATATACAATATTTGTTTTCCTCTTTCTGACTTACTTCATTCTGTATGACAGTCTCTCGATCCATCGATGTCTCTACAAATGACCCAGTTTCATTCCTTTTTATGGCCGAGTAATATTCCATTTCATATATGTACCACATCTTTATCCATTCATCTGTCTGTGGGCATTTAGGTTGCTTCCTTTACCTGGCTATTGTAAATAGTGCTGCAATGAATATTGTGGTGAATGTGCCTTTTTGATTTACGGTTTTCTCTGGGTATATGCCCAGAAGTGGGATTGCTGGATCAGATGGTAATTCTATTTCTAGTTTTTTTAAGGAAACTCCATACTGTTCTCCATAGTGACTGTATCAATTTACATTCCCACCAATAGAGGAAGAGGGCTCCTTTTGTCCACACCCTCCCCAGAATTGGTTGTTTGTAGATTTTCTGATGATGCCGATTCTAACAGGTGTGAGGGGAAACCTCAATGTAGTTTTGATTTGCATTTCTCTGATAATTAGTGCTGTTGAGCAGCTTTTCATGTGCGTCTAGGCCATCTCTGTGTGTCCTTTGAAGAAACGTCTCTTTAGATCTTCTGGCCATTTTTTTGGGTTGTTTGATTTTTTTAATATTAAGCTGCATGAGCTGTTTATATATATTGGAGATTAAACCTCTGTCCATTGATTCATCTGCAACGATTTTCGCCCATTCTGAGGGATGCCTTTATCCATTCCCTTTTTTTTTTAACAAAAAAGGAAAGAAAGGAAAAGAAGCAGAAAACTAATGTGCGTAAAATATGCCTTTTGAAACGGACGTTTTGAAATATGGACGTCCTTTGAATATTTTGGTCGATATGTGACCCCAGGATTTGTTTTCAGGGCAGGTGTCATTTACAGGCCTGCAATGATTTTGAATATCAACTGACCATTAGCGTTGGGATTAAAGCTGCTGTTGTGCGAAACGGCCACAAGGTGGCAGCATTTCACCCTTACCAAATCTGGTTACCTGGGCAAGAGAGCCTCAGTGGAAGTCGTGTTCTAGATTGGAATTTAGAATGGAATGTGCCAGGAGAAAGCCCCTCACGTTTGTCTCACTACTTCTTGTTCGTGTTTTTAATTTAATTTTTTATTTTTTCTTACAGCAAGTTTGATTACAACGTTTGGCTTGTTGTAGGTGTGGAACATGTGGTTCTTTTACACATATACACATGTCTGTTCTTCCTGGGATCCTTTTCCCATGTACGTTATGACAGAATGTTGAGTAGTCCTCTCTTGGTATTCTGTAGGTGTTTGGTGATTATATATGTCACCTGTGTTTGTAGATGTCTGTTAACCCCGATATCGTAATGAAACCAATCCTCACACATTTCCATTGGTGAACCATAAGTTTGTTTAATGAATCTGTGATTGCCCTTCTCCGTGGAAATATCTGCCCTGGTATCCATTTTTAGGTAACACCTATAAGTGATATGATATGATATGTGTCTTTCACTTTCTGACTTACTACAAGTCACGTGATTACTTCTAGACTCATCTACGGTGCTGCAAATGGCATTGTGTCCTTTTTTCCCTTGGCTTCTCTTCTGCCTTAGCGGGGTCCATTTTCAACAATGTGATTCCCTGAGGGTTGTGGATTAGCTGACCTGGGCAGCCTTACCCTGCCCGCCCGCCCTCCCCAGGTGTGCCTCTTTGAGGTCAATATAAACAGCGCTCCAGGCAGCAATAGCCCCTGAAGCTGTGCCTGACTCCATATTCTCTGCCTCGTCAGCAGTCTCAGGGCTTTGCTGGTGGGAGGGAATGAGGGGCCACAGCTTTGTGGGTGGCCCGGTGTGAGTGGGGTTCTGCTGGCCTTTCTGCAGGAGTTGCCAGGCTGCCGCCTGTAAAGGAGAGGTTGTGTCACCCATACCTTCCGCTGAAATTTCTCTCCGGACAGAGGTGAGGAAGGAAAAAAGCAGTGGTGTCCGGGACAGGAGGGGTATCTCAGGCAGGCCAATAGAAAGCTTCTGGAAGAGCGCTCGGGGCCAGGACCACACTGGCTGGCCTGCAGGCACCAAGTTGGCCTGCGTGCTGTCGCTGGTGTGGCTCCACGGTCCTTCCTCTAGGCTTTCAAGCCCTTGTACATATTCAGGTGTTTTACCTGGAAAGGGTGGGAACAGTTCAGCAGCAGCTGGCCTGGGGCTCAGCTCACGTTTACTCACAGATGCCTCGGCACGGTCCCCCAGCTTTGCAATGAGGACGCTCCTTGCGTCGGGGGTGGGTGGCTGGCTGTATGGGAGATGGTTCCCCACCTCTGACCAATTTCAGAATTGTTTACCGCTGGAGCAAGTGTCGTGATAGGGTTTTCCTCTGTATAACTCGTGGGTTCAATTTTTTTTTCTTTTATGGTTCAAGTTAGATTTTATTCCTCTTTTATGTATTTATAAATATAAGCATGGAAATAATTCATTCCTATAAATACATCTGTGTGACGGGAAGAATTTTTATTGTTTTATTTTTAAATTTTATTTTTTAAAATTTTGAAATTTAATTTCATTTATGTTTTTATACAGCAGGTTATTATTAGTTATGTATTTTATGCATATACATGTATACAGGTCAATCCCAATCTCCCAACTCATCCCACCACCACCACCCCATGGCTTCCCACACTTGGTGTCCATACGTTTGTTCTCTACGTCTGTGTCTCTATTTCTTCCCTGCAAACCAGTTCATCTGTACCATTTTTAGGCTCCACATATATGCATTAATATACAATATTTGTTTTCCTCTTTCTGACTTACTTCATTCTGTATGACAGTCTCTCGATCCATCGATGTCTCTACAAATGACCCAGTTTCATTCCTTTTTATGGCCGAGTAATATTCCATTTTATATATGTACCACATCTTTATCCACTCATCTGTCTGTGGGCATTTAGGTTGCTTCCATTACCTGGCTATTGTAAATAGTGCTGCAACGAACATTGTGCTGAATGTGCCTTTTTGAAATACGGTTTTCTCTGGGTATATGCCCAGAAGTGGGATTGCTGGATCAGATGGTAATTCTATTTCTAGATTTTTTAAGGAAACTCCATACTGTTCTCCATAGTGACTGTATCAATTTACATTCCCACCAATAGTGGAAGAGGGCTCCTTTTGTCCACACCCTCCCCAGAATTGGTTGTTTGTATATTTTCTGATGATGCCGATTCTAACAGGTGTGAGGTGATACCTCATTGTAGTTTTGATTTGCATTTCTCTAATAATTAGTGCTGTTGAGCAGCTTTTCTCTGCGTCTTGGCCATCTCTATGTCTCCTTTGAAGAAACGTCTCTTTAGATCTTCTGCCCATTTTTTTTGGGTGGTTTGTTTTTTTTAATATTAAGCTGCATAAGCTGTTTATATATATTGGAGATTAAACCTCTGTCCATTGATTCGTTTGCAACGATTTTCACGCATCCTGAGGGATGCCTTTTTCCATTCCCGTTTTTTTTAACAAGAAAGGAAAGAAATGAAAAGAAGCAGAACACTAATGTGCGTAAAATATGCCTTTTGAAATGGTCGTTTTGAAATATGGACGTCCTTTGAATTTTTTGTTCGATATGTGACCCCAGGATTTGTTTTCAGGGCAGGTGTCATTTACAGGCCTGCAATGATTTTGAATATCAACTGACCATTAGCGTTGGGATTAAAGCTGCTGTTGTGTGAAACGGCCACAAGGTGGCAGCAGTTCACCCTTACCAAATCTGGTTACTAGGGCAAGAGAGCCTCAGTGGAAGTGGTGTTCTAGATTGGAGTTTAGAATGGAATGTACCAGGAGAAAGCCGCTCACGTTTGTCTCACTACTTCTTGTTCGTGTTTTTAATTTAATTTTTTATTTTTTATTACAGCAAGTTTGATTACAATGTTTGGCTTGTTGTAGGTGTGGAAGATGTGGTTCTTTTACACATATACAGATGACTGTTCTTCCTGGGATTCTTTTCCCATGTACGTTATGACAGAATGTTGAGTAGTCCTCTCTTGGTATTCTGTAGGTCTTTGGTGATTATATATGTCACCTGTGTTTGTATATGTCTGTTAACCCCGATATCGTAATGAAACCAATCCTCACACCTTTCCATTGGTGAACCATAAGTTTGTTTAATGAATCTGTGATTGCCCTTCTCCGTGGAAATATCTGCCCTGGTATCCATTTTTAGGTAACACCTATAGGTGATATGATATGATATGTGTCTTTCACTTTCTGACTTACTACGTCACGTGATTACTTCTAGACTCATCTACGGTGCTGCAAATGGCATTGTGTCCTTTTTTCCCTTGGCTTCTCTTGTGCCTTAGCGGGGTCCATTTTCAACAATGTGATTCCCTGAGGGTTGTGGATTAGCTGACCTGGGCAGCCTTACCCTGCCGGCCCGCCCTCCCCAGGTGTGCCTCGTTGAGGTCAATATAAACAGAGCTCCAGGCAGCAATAGCCCCTGAAGCTGTGCCTGACTCCATATTCTCTGCCCCGTCAGCAGTCTCGGGGCTGTGCTGGTGGGAGGGAGTGAGGGGCCACAGCTTTGTGGGTGGCCCGGTGTGAGTGGGGTTCTGCTGGCCTTTCTGCAGGAGTTGCCAGGCTGCCGCCTGTAAAGAAGAGGATGTGTCACCCATACCTTCCGCTGGAATTTCTCTCCGGACAGAGGTGAGGAAGGAAAAAAGCAGTGGGGGCTGGGACAGGAGGGGTATCACAGGCAGGGCAATGGAAAGCTTCTGGAAGAGTGCCAGGGACCAGAACCACCCTGGCTGGCCTGCAGGCACCAAGTTGGCCTGCGTGCTGTCGCTGGTGTGGCTCCATGGTCCTTCCTCTAGGCTTTCAAGCCCTTGTACATATTCAGGTGTTTTACGTGGAAACGGTGGGAACAGTTCAGCAGCAGCTGGCCTGGGGCTCAGCTCACGTTTACTCACAGATGCCTCGGCACGGTCCCCCAGCTTTGCAATGAGGACGCTCCTTGCGTGGGGGGTGGGTGGCTGGCTGTATGGGAGATGGTTCCCCACCTCTGACCAATTTCAGAATTGTTTACCGCTGGAGCAAGTGTCGTGATAGGGTTGTCCTCTGTATAACACGTGGGTTCAATTTTTTTTTCTTTTATAGTTCAAGTTAGATTTTATTCCTCTTTCATGTATTTATAAATATAAGCATGGAAATAATTCATTCCTATAAATACATCTGTGTGACGGGAAGAATTTTTATTGTTTTATTTTTAAATTTTATTTTTTAAAATTTTGAAATTTAATTTCATTTATGTTTTTATACAGCAGGTTATTATTAGTTATGTATTTTATGCATATACATGTATACAGGTCAATGCCAAACTCCCAACTCATCCCACCACCACCACCCCATGGCTTCCCACACTTGGTGTCCATACGTTTGTTCTCTACCTCTGTGTCTCTATTTCTTCCCTGCAAACCAGTTCATCTGTACCATTTTTAGGCTCCACATATATGCATTAATATACAATATTTGTTTTCCTCTTTCTGACTTACTTCATTCTGTATGACAGTCTCTCGATCCATCGATGTCTCTACAAATGACCCAGTTTCATTCCTTTTTATGGCCGAGTAATATTCCATTTTATATATGTACCACATCTTTATCCACTCATCTGTCTGTGGGCATTTAGGTTGCTTCCATTACCTGGCTATTGTAAGTAGTGCTGCAACGAACATTGTGCTGAATGTGCCTTTTTTTTTTTTTTTTTTGCTGTACGTGGGCCTCTCACTGCTGTGGCCTCTCCCGTTGCGGAGCACAGGCTCCGGACACACAGGCTCCGCGGCCATGGCTCGCGGACCCAGCCGCTCCGCGGCATGTGGGATCCTCCGGGATCGGGGCACGAACCCGTGTCCCCCGCATCGGCAGGCGGACTCTCAACCACTGCGCCACCAGGGAAGCCCCTAAATGTGCCTTTTTGAAATACGGTTTTCTCTGGGTATATGCCCAGAAGTGGGATTGCTGGATCAGATGGTAATTCTATTTCTAATTTTTTTTAAGGAAACTCCATACTGTTCTCCATAGTGACTGTATCAATTTACATTCCCACCAATAGTGGAAGAGGGCTCCTTTTGTCCACACCCTCCCCAGAATTGGTTGTTTGTAGATTTTCTGATGATGCCGATTCTAACAGGTGTGAGGTGATACCTCATTGTAGTTTTGATTTGCATTTCTCTAATAATTAGTGCTGTTGAGCAGCTTTTCATGTGCGTCTTGGCCATCTCTGTGTCTCCTTTGAAGAAACGTCTCTTTAGATCTTCTGCCCATTTTTTTTCGGTTGTTTGTTTTTTTAATATTAAGCTGCATGAGCTGCTTATATATATTGGAGATTAAACCTGTGTCCATTGATTCATTTGCAACGATTTTCACCCATCCTGAGGGATGCCTTTTTCCATTCCCGTTTTTTTTAACAAAAAAGGAAAGAAAGGAAAAGAAGCAGAACACTAATGTGCGTAAAATATGCCTTTTGAAACGGTCGTTTTGAAATATGGACGTCCTTTGAATTTTTTGGTCGATATGTGACCCCAGGATTTGTTTTCAGGGCAGGTGTCATTTACAGGCCTGCAATGATTTTGAATATCATCTGACCATTAGCGTTGGGATTAAAGCTGCTGTTGTGTGAAACGGCCACAAGTGGCAGCAGTTCACCCTTACCAAATCTGGTTACTAGGGCAAGAGAGCCTCAGTGGAAGTGGTGTTCTAGATTGGAGTTTAGAATGGAATGTGCCAGGAGAAAGCCCCTCACGTTTGTCTCACTACTTCTTGTTCGTGTTTTTAATTTAATTTTTTATTTTTTATTACAGCAAGTTTGATTACAATGTTTGGCTTGTTGTAGGTGTGGAAGATGTGGTTCTTTTACACATATACAGATGTCTGTTCTTCCTGGGATCCTTTTCCCATGTACGTTATGACAGAATGTTGAGTAGTCCTCTCTTGGTATTCTGTAGGTCTTTGGTGATTATATATGTCACCTGTGTTTGTATATGTCTGTTAACCCCGATATCGTAATGAAACCAATCCTCACACCTTTCCATTGGTGAACCATAAGTTTGTTTCATGAATCTGTGATTGCCCTTCTCTGTGGAAATATCTGCCCTGGTATCCATTTTTAGGTAACACCTATAAGTGATATGATAGGATATGTGTCTTTCACTTTCTGACTTACTACAAGTCACGTGATTACTTCTAGACTCATCTACGGTGCTGCAAATGGCATTGTGTCCTTTTTTCCCTTGGCTTCTCTTCTGCCTTAGCGGGGTCCATTTTCAACAATGTGATTCCCTGAGGGTTGTGGATTAGCTGACCTGGGCAGCCTTACCCTGCCGGCCCAACCTCCCCAGGTGTGCCTCGTTGAGGTCAATATAAACAGAGCTCCAGGCAGCAATAGCCCCTGAAGCTGTGCCTGCCTCCATATTCTCGGCCCCGTCAGCAGTCTCGGGGCTGTGCTGGTGGGAGGGAGTGAGGGGCCACAGCTTTGTGGGTGGCCCGGTGTGAGTGGGGTTCTGCTGGCCTTTCTGCAGGAGTTGCCAGGCTGCCGCCTGTAAAGAAGAGGATGTGTCACCCATACATTCCGCTGGAATTTCTCTCCGGACAGAGGAGAGGAAGGAAAAAAGCAGTGGGGGCTGGGACAGGAGGGGTATCTCAGGCAGGGCAATGGAAAGCTTCTGCAAGAGCGCCAGGGACCAGTACCACCCTGGCTGGCCTGCAGGCACCAAGTTGGCCTGCGTGCTGTCGCTGGTGTGGCTCCACGGTCCTTCCTCTAGGCTTTCAAGCCCTTGTACATATTCAGGTGTTTTACCTGGAAAGGGTGGGAACAGTTCAGCAGCAGCTGGCCTGGGGCTCAGCTCACGTTTACTCACAGATGCCTCGGCACGGTCCCCAAGCTTTGCAATGAGGACGCTCCTTGCGTGGGGGGTGGGTGGCTGGCTGTATGGGAGATGGTTCCCCACCTCTGACCAATTTCAGAATTGTTTACCGCTGGAGCAAGTGTCGTGATAGGGTTTTCCTCTGTATAACTCGTGGGTCCAATTTTTTTTTATTTTACGGTTCAAGTTAGATTTTATTCCTCTTTCATGTATTTATAAATATAAGCATGGAAATAATTCATTCCTATAAATACATCTGTGTGACGGGAATAATTTTTATTGTTTTATTTTTAAATTTTATTTTTTAAAATTTTGAAATTTAATTTCATTTATGTTTTTATACAGCAGGTTATTATTAGTTATGTATTTTATGCATATACATGTATACAGGTCAATCCCAATCTCCCAACTCATCCCACCACCACCACCCCATGGCTTCCCACACTTGGTGTCCATACGTTTGTTCTCTACGTCTGTGTCTCTATTTCTTCCCTGCAAACCAGTTCATCTGTACCATTTTTAGGCTCCACATATATGCATTAATATACAATATTTGTTTTCCTCTTTCTGACATACTTCATTCTGTATGACAGTCTCTCGATCCATCGATGTCTCTACAAATGACCCAGTTTCATTCCTTTTTATGGCCGAGTAATATTCCATTTTATATATGTACCACATCTTTATCCACTCATCTGTCTGTGGGCATTTAGGTTGCTTCCATTACCTGGCTATTGTAAATAGTGCTGCAACGAACATTGTGCTGAATGTGCCTTTTTGAAATACGGTTTTCTCTGGGTATATGCCCAGAAGTGGGATTGCTGGATCAGATGGTAATTCTATTTCTAATTTTTTTAAGGAAACTCCATACTGTTCTCCATAGTGACTGTATCAATTTACATTCCCACCAATAGTGGAAGAGGGCTCCTTTTGTCCACACCCTCCCCAGAATTGGTTGTTTGTAGATTTTCTGATGAGGCCGATTCTAACAGGTGTGAGGAGATACCTCATTGTAGTTTTGCTTTGCATTTCTCTAATAATTAGTGCTGTTGAGCAGCTTTTCATGTGTGTCTTGGCCATCTCTGTGTGTCCTTTGAAGAAACGTCTCTTTAGATCTTCTGCCCATTATTTTTGGGTTGTTTGTTTTTTTAATATTAAGCTGCATGAGCTGTTTATATATATTGGAGATTAAACCTCTGTCCATTGATTCGTCTGCAACGATTTTCGCCCATTCTGAGGGATGCCTTTTTCCATTCCCGTGTTTTTTAACAAAAAAGGAAAGAAAGGAAAAGAAGCAGAACACTAATGTGCGTAAAATATGCCTTTTGAAACGGTCGTTTTGAAATATGGACGTCCTTTGAATTTTTTGGTCGATATGTGACCCCAGGATTTGTTTTCAGGGCAGGTGTCATTTACAGGCCTGCAATGATTTTGAATATCAACTGACCATTAGTGTTGGGATTAAAGCTGCTGTTGTGTGAAAAGGCCACAAGGTGGCAGCAGTTCACCCTTACCAAATCTGGTTACTAGGGCAAGAGAGCCTCAGTGGAAGTGGTGTTCTAGATTGGAGTTTAGAATGGAATGTGCCAGGAGAAAGCCCCTCACGTTTGTCTCACTACTTCTTGTTCGTGTTTTTAATTTAATTTTTTATTTTTTCTTACAGCAAGTTTGATTACAATGTTTGGCTTGTTAGGTGTGGAAGATGTGGTTCTTTTACACATATACACATGTCTGTTCTTCCTGGGATCCTTTTCCCATGTACGTTATGACAGAATGTTGAGTAGTCCTCTCTTGGTATTCTGTAGGTCTTTGGTGATTATATATGTCACCTGTGTTTGTATATGTATGTTAACCCCGATATCGTAATGAAACCAATACTAACACCTTTCCATTGGTGAACCATAAGTCTGTTTAATGTATCTGTGATTGCCCTTCTCCGTGGAAATATCTGCCCTGGTATCCATTTTTAGGTAACACCTATAAGTGATATGATAGGATATGTGTCTTTCATTTTCTGACTTACTACAAGTCACGTGCTTACTTCTAGACTCATCTACGGTGCTGCAAATGGCATTGTGTCCTTTTTTCCCTTGGCTTCTCTTCTGCCTTAGCGGGGTCCATTTTCAACAATGTGATTCCCTGAGGGTTGTGGATTAGCTGACCTGGGCAGCCTTAAACTGCCGGCCCGCCCTCCCCAGGTGTGCCTCGTTGAGGTCAATATAAACAGCGCTCCAGGCAGCAATAGCCCCTGAAGCTGTGCCTGCTTCCATATTCTCTGCCCCGTCAGCAGTCTCGGGGCTGTGCTGGTGGGAGGGAGTGAGGGGCCACAGCTTTGTGGGTGGCCCGGTGTGAGTGGGGTTCTGCTGGCCTTTCTGCAGGAGTTGCCAGGCTGCCGCCTGTAAAGAAGAGGATGTGTCACTCATACCTTCCGCTGGAATTTCTCTCCGGACAGAGGTGAGGAAGGAAAAAGCAGTGGGGGCCGGGACAGGAGGGGTATCTCAGGCAGGGCAATGGAAAGCTTCCGGAATCGCGCCCGGGGCCAGGACCACCCTGGCTGGCCTGCAGGCACCAAGTTGTCCTGTGTGCTGTCACTGGTGTGGCTCCACGGTCCTTCCTCTAGGCTTTCAAGCCCTTGTACATATTCAGGTGTTTTACCTGGAAAGGGTGGGAACAGTTCAGCAGCAGCTGGCCTGGGGCTCAGCTCACGTTTACTCACAGATGCCTCGGCACGGTCCCCCAGCTTTGCAATGAGGACGCTCCTTGCGTGGGGGGTGGGTTGATGGCTGTATGGGAGATGGTTCCCCACATCTGACCAATTTCAGAATTGTTTACCACTGGAGCAAGTGCCCTGATAGGGTTTTCCTCTGTATAACTCATGGGTTCAGGTTTTTTTTTCTTTTATGGTTCAAGTTAGATTTTATTCCTCTTTTATGTATTTATAGATATAAGCATGGAAATAATTCATTCCTATAAATACATCTGTGTGACGGGAAGAACTTTTTTCTGTTTTATTTTTAAATTTTAGTTTTTAAAATTTTGAAATTTAATTTTATTTATTTTTTTATACAGCACGTTATTATTAGTTATGTATTTTATGCATATACATGTACACAGGTCAATCCCAAACTCCCAACTCATCCCACCACCACCACCCCATGGCTTCCCACACTTGGTGTCCATACGTTTGTTCTCTACCTCTGTGTCTCTATTTCTGCCCTGCAAACCAGTTCATCTGTACCATTTTTAGGCTCCACATATATGCATTAATATACAATATTTGTTTTCCTCTTTCTGACTTTCTTCATTCTGTATGACACTCTCTCGATCCATCGATGTCTCTACAAATGACCCAGTTTCATTCCTTTTTATGGCCGAGTAATATTCCATTTCATATATGTACCACATCTTTATCCATTCATCTGTCTGTGGGCATTTAGGTTGCTTCCATTACCTGGCTATTGTAAATAGTGCTGCAACGAACATTGTGGTGAATGTGCCTTTTTGTTTTTCGGTTTTCTCTGGGTATATGCCCAGAAGTGGGATTGCTGGATCAGATGCTAATTCTATTTCTAGTTTTTTTAAGGAAACTCCATACTGTTCTCCATAGTGACTGTATCAATTTACATTCCCACCAATAGTGGAAGAGGGCTCCTTTTGTCCACACCCTCCCCAGAATTGGTTGTTTGTAGATTTTCTGATGATGCCGATTCTAACAGGTGTGAGGTGAAACCTCATTGTAGTTTTGATTTGCATTTCTCTGATAATTAGTGCTGTTGAGCAGCTTTTCATGTGCGTCTTGGCCATCTCTGTGTCTCCTTTGAAGAAACGTCTCTTTAGATCTTCTGCCCATTTTTGTATTGGGTTGTTTGTTTTTTTTAATATTAAGCTGCAAGAGTTGTTTATATATATTGGAGATTAAACCTCTGTCCATTGATTCGTCTGCAACGATTTTCGCCCATTCTGAGGGATGCCTTTTTCCATTCCCGTTTTTTTTAACAAAAAAGGAAAGAAAGGAAAAGAAGCAGAACACTAATGTGCGTAAAATATGCCTTTTGAAACGGTCGTTTTGAAATATGGACGTCCTTTGAATATTTTGGTTGATATGTGACCCCAGGATTTGTTTTCAGGGCAGGTGTCATTTACAGGCCTGCAATGATTTTGAATATCAACTGACCATTAGCTTTGGGATTAAAGCTGCTGTTGTGTGAAACGGCCACAAGTTGGCAGCAGTTCACCCTTACCAAATCTGGTTACTAGGGCAAGAGAGCCTCAGTGGAAGTGGTGTTCTAGATTGGAGTTTAGAATGGAATGTGCCAGGAGAAAGCCCCTCACGTTTGTCTCACTACTTCTTGTTCGTGTTTTTAATTTAATTTTTTATTTTTTATTACAGCAAGTTTGATTACAATGTTTGGCTTGTTGTAGGTGTGGAAGATGTGGTTCTTTTACACATATACACATGTCTGTTCTTCCTGGGATCCTTTTCCCATGTACGTTATGACAGAATGTTGAGTAGTCTTCTCTTGGTATTCCGTAGGTCTTTGGTGATTATATATGTCACCTGTGTTTGTATATGTCTGTTAACCCCGATATCGTAATGAAACCAATCCTCACACCTTTCCATTGGTGAACCATAAGTTTGTTTAATGAATCTGTGATTGCCCTTCTCCGTGGAAATATCTGCCCTGGTATCCATTTTTAGGTAACACCTATAAGTGATATGATATGATATGTGTCTTTCACTTTCTGACTTACTACAAGTCACGTGATTACTTCTAGACTCATCTACGGTGCTGCAAATGGCATTGTGTCCTTTTTTCCCTTGGCTTCTCTTCTGCCTTAGCGGGGTCCATTTTCAACAATGTGATTCACTGAGGGTTGTGGATTAGCTGACCTGGGCAGCCTTACCCTGCCGGCCCGCCCTCCCCAGGTGTGCCTCGTTGAGGTCAATATAAACAGCGCTCCAGGCAGCAATAGCCCCTGAAGCTGTGCCTGACTCCATATTCTCTGCCCCGTCAGCAGTCTCGGGGCTGTGCTGCTGGGAGGGAGTGAGGGGCCACAGCTTTGTGGGTGGCCCGGTGTGAGTGGGGTTCTGCTGGCCTTTCTGCAGGAGTTGCCAGGCTGCCGCCTGTAAAGAAGAGGTTGTGTCACCCATACCTTCCGCTGGAATTTCTCTCCGGACAGAGGTGAGGAAGGAAAAAAGCAGTGGTGTCCGGGACAGGAGGGGTATATCAGGCAGGCCAATAGAAAGCTTCTGGAAGAGCGCTCGGGGCCAGGACCACACTGGCTGGCCTGCAGGCACCAAGTTGGCCTGCGTGCTGTCGCTGGTGTGGCTCCACGGTCCTTCCTCTAGGCTTTCAAGCCCTTGTACATATTCAGGTGTTTTACCTGGAAAGGGTGGGAACAGTTCAGCAGCAGCTGGCCTGGGGCTCAGCTCACGTTTACTCACAGATGCCTCGGCACGGTCCCCCAGCTTTGCAATGAGGACGCTCCTTGCGTCGGGGGTGGGTGGCTGGCTGTATGGGAGATGGTTCCCCACCTCTGACCAATTTCAGAATTGTTTACCGCTGGAGCAAGTGTCGTGATAGGGTTTTCCTCTGTATAACTCGTGGGTTCAATTTTTTTTTCTTTTATGGTTCAAGTTAGATTTTATTCCTCTTTTATGTATTTATAAATATAAGCATGGAAATAATTCATTCCTATAAATACATCTGTGTGACGGGAAGAATTTTTATTGTTTTATTTTTAAATTTTATTTTTTAAAATTTTTAAATTTAATTTCATTTATGTTTTTATACAGCAGGTTATTATTAGTTATGTATTTTATGCATATACATGTATACAGGTCAATCCCAATCTCCCAACTCATCCCACCACCACCACCCCATGGCTTCCCACACTTGGTGTCCATACGTTTGTTCTCTACGTCTGTGTCTCTATTTCCTCCCTGCAAACCAGTTCATCTGTACCATTTTTAGGCTCCACATATATGCATTAATATACAATATTTGTTTTCCTCTTTCTGACTTACTTCATTCTGTATGACAGTCTCTCGATCCATCGATGTCTCTACAAATGACCCAGTTTCATTCCTTTTTATGGCCGAGTAATATTCCATTTTATATATGTACCACATCTTTATCCACTCATCTGTCTGTGGGCATTTAGGTTGCTTCCATTACCTGGCTATTGTAAATAGTGCTGCAACGAACATTGTGCTGAATGTGCCTTTTTGAAATACGGTTTTCTCTGTGTATATGCCCAGAAGTGGGATTGCTGGATCAGATGGCAATTCTATTTCTAGATTTTTTAAGGAAACTCCATACTGTTCTCCATAGTGACTGTATCAATTTACATTCCCACCAATAGTGGAAGAGGGCTCCTTTTGTCCACACCCTCCCCAGAATTGGTTGTTTGTATATTTTCTGATGATGCCGATTCTAACAGGTGTGAGGTGATACCTCATTGTAGTTTTGATTTGCATTTCTCTAATAATTAGTGCTGTTGAGCAGCTTTTCTCTGCGTCTTGGCCATCTCTGTGTCTCCTTTGAAGAAACGTCTCTTTAGATCTTCTGCCCATTTTTTTTGGGTTGTTTGTTTTTTTTAATATTAAGCTGCATAAGCTGTTTATATATATTGGAGATTAAACCTGTGTCCATTGATTCGTTTGCAACGATTTTCACGCATCCTGAGGGATGCCTTTTTCCATTCCCGTTTTTTTTAACAAAAAAGGAAAGAAAGGAAAAGAAGCAGAACACTAATGTGCGTAAAATATGCCTTTTGAAATGGTCGTTTTGAAATATGGACGTCCTTTGAATTTTTTGTTCGATATGTGACCCCAGGATTTGTTTTCAGGGCAGGTGTCATTTACAGGCCTGCAATGATTTTGAATATCAACTGACCATTAGCGTTGGGATTAAAGCTGCTGTTGTGTGAAACGGCCACAAGGTGGCAGCAGTTCACCCTTACCAAATATGGTTACTAGGGCAAGAGAGCCTCAGTGGAAGTGGTGTTCTAGATTGGAGTTTAGAATGGAATGTACCAGGAGAAAGCCGCTCACGTTTGTCTCACTACTTCTTGTTCGTGTTTTTAATTTAATTTTTTATTTTTTATTACAGCAAGTTTGATTACAATGTTTGGCTTGTTGTAGGTGTGGAAGATGTGGTTCTTTTACACATATACAGATGACTGTTCTTCCTGGGATTCTTTTCCCATGTACGTTATGACAGAATGTTGAGTAGTCCTCTCTTGGTATTCTGTAGGTCTTTGGTGATTATATATGTCACCTGTGTTTGTATATGTCTGTTAACCCCGATATCGTAATGAAACCAATCCTCACACCTTTCCATTGGTGAACCATAAGTTTGTTTAATGAATCTGTGATTGCCCTTCTCCGTGGAAATATCTGCCCTGGTATCCATTTTTAGGTAACACCTATAGGTGATATGATATGATATGTGTCTTTCACTTTCTGACTTACTACAAGTCACGTGATTACTTCTAGACTCATCTACGGTGCTGCAAATGGCATTGTGTCCTTTTTTCCCTTGGCTTCTCTTGTGCCTTAGCGGGGTCTATTTTCAACAATGTGATTCCCTGAGGGTTGTGGATTAGCTGACCTGGGCAGCCTTACCCTGCCGGCCCGCCCTCCCCAGGTGTGCCTCGTTGAGGTCAATATAAACAGAGCTCCAGGCAGCAATAGCCCCTGAAGCTGTGCCTGACTCCATATTCTCTGCCCCGTCAGCAGTCTCGGGGCTGTGCTGGTGGGAGGGAGTGAGGGGCCACAGCTTTGTGGGTGGCCCGGTGTGAGTGGGGTTCTGCTGGCCTTTCTGCAGGAGTTGCCAGGCTGCCGCCTGTAAAGAAGAGGATGTGTCACCCATACCTTCCGCTGGAATTTCTCTCCGGACAGAGGTGAGGAAGGAAAAAAGCAGTGGGGGCTGGGACAGGAGGGGTATCTCAGGCAGGGCAATGGAAAGCTTCTGGAAGAGCGCCAGGGACCAGAACCACCCTGGCTGGCCTGCAGGCACCAAGTTGGCCTGCGTGCTGTCGCTGGTGTGGCTCCACGGTCCTTCCTCTAGGCTTTCAAGCCCTTGTACATATTCAGGTGTTTTACCTGGAAACGGTGGGAACAGTTCAGCAGCAGCTGGCCTGGGGCTCAGCTCACGTTTACTCACAGATGCCTCGGCACGGTCCCCCAGCTTTGCAATGAGGACGCTCCTTGCGTGGGGGGTGGGTGGCTGGCTGTATGGGAGATGGTTCCCCACCTCTGACCAATTTCAGAATTGTTTACCGCTGGAGCAAGTGTCGTGATAGGGTTGTCCTCTGTATAACACGTGGGTTCAATTTTTTTTTCTTTTATAGTTCAAGTTAGATTTTATTCCTCTTTCATGTATTTATAAATATAAGCATGGAAATAATTCATTCCTATAAATACATCTGTGTGACGGGAATAATTTTTATTGTTTTATTTTTAAATTTTATATTTTAAAATTTTGAAATTTAATTTCATTTATGTTTTTATACAGCAGGTTATTATTAGTTATGTATTTTATGCATATACATGTATACAGGTCAATGCCAAACTCCCAACTCATCCCACCACCACCACCCCATGGCTTCCCACACTTGGTGTCCATACGTTTGTTCTCTACCTCTGTGTCTCTATTTCTTCTCTGCAAACCAGTTCATCTGTACCATTTTTAGGCTCCACATATATGCATTAATATACAATATTTGTTTTCCTCTTTCTGACTTACTTCATTCTGTATGACAGTCTCTCGATCCATCGATGTCTCTACAAATGACCCAGTTTCATTCCTTTTTATGGCCGAGTAATATTCCATTTTATATATGTACCACATCTTTATCCACTCATCTGTCTGTGGGCATTTAGGTTGCTTCCATTACCTGGCTATTGTAAATAGTGCTGCAACGAACATTGTGCTGAATGTGCCTTTTTGAAATACGGTTTTCTCTGGGTATATGCCCAGAAGTGGGATTGCTGGATCAGATGGTAATTCTATTTCTAATTTTTTTAAGGAAACTCCATACTGTTCTCCATAGTGACTGTATCAATTTACATTCCCACCAATAGTGGAAGAGGGCTCCTTTTGTCCACACCCTCCCCAGAATTGGTTGTTTGTAGATTTTCTGATGATGCCGATTCTAACAGGTGTGAGGTGATACCTCATTGTAGTTTTGATTTGCATTTCTCCAATAATTAGTGCTGTTGAGCAGCTTTTCATGTGCGTCTTGGCCATCTCTGTGTCTCCTTTGAAGAAACGTCTCTTTAGATCTTCTGCCCATTTTTTTTGGGTTGTTTGTTTTTTTAATATTAAGCTGCATGAGCTGTTTATATATATTGGAGATTAAACCTGTGTCCATTGATTCATTTGCAACGATTTTCACCCATCCTGAGGGATGCCTTTTTCCATTCCCGTTTTTTTTAACAAAAAAGGAAAGAAAGGAAAAGAAGCAGAACACTAATGTGCGTAAAATATGCCTTTTGAAATGGTCGTTTTGAAATATGGACGTCCTTTGAATTTTTTGGTCGATATGTGACCCCAGGATTTGGTTTCAGGGCAGGTGTCATTTACAGGCATGCAATGATATTGAATATCAACTGACCATTAGCTTTGGGATTAAAGCTGCTGTTGTGTGAAACGGCCACAAGGTGGCAGCAGTTCACCCTTACCAAATCTGGTTACTAGGGCAAGAGAGCCTCAGTGGAAGTGGTGTTCTAGATTGGAGTTTAGAATGGAATGTACCAGGAGAAAGCCGCTCACGTTTGTCTCACTACTTCTTGTTCGTGTTTTTAATTTAATTTTTTATTTTTTATTACAGCAAGTTTGATTACAATGTTTGGTTTGTTGTAGGTGTGGAAGATGTGGTTCTTTTACACATATACAGATGACTGTTCTTCCTGGGATTCTTTTCCCATGTACGTTATGACAGAATGTTGAGTAGTCCTCTCTTGGTATTCTGTAGGTCTTTGGTGATTATATATGTCACCTGTGTTTGGATATGTCTGTGAACCCCGATATAGTAATGAAACCAATCCTCACACCTTTCCATTGGTGAACCATAAGTTTGTTTCATGAATCTGTGATTGCCCTTCTCCGTGGAAATATCTGCCCTGGTATCGATTTTTAGGTAACACCTATAAGTGATATGATAGGATATGTGTCTTTCAATTTCTGACTTACTACAAGTCACGTGATTACTTTTAGACTCATCTACGGTGCTGCAAATGGCATTGTGTCCTTTTATCCCTTGGCTTCTCTTCTGCCTTAGCGGGGTCCATTTTCAACAATGTGATTCCCTGAGGGTTGTGGATTAGCTGACCTGGGCAGCCTTACACTGCCGGCCCGCCCTCCCCAGGTGTGCCTCGTTGAGGTCAATATAAACAGAGCTCCAGGCAGCAATAGCCCCTGAAGCTGTGCCTGACTCCATATTCTCTGCCCCGTCAGCAGTCTCGGGGCTGTGCTGGTGGGAGGGAGTGAGGGCCCACAGCTTTGTGGGTGGCCCGGTGTGAGTGGGGTTCTGCTGGCCTTTCTGCAGGAGTTGCCAGGCTGCCGCCTGTAAAGAAGAGGATGTGTCACCCATACATTCCGCTGGAATTTCTCTCCGGACAGAGGTGAGGAAGGAAAAAAGCAGTGGGGGGCGGGACAGGAGGGGTATCTCAGGCAGGGCAATGGAAAGATTCTGGAAGAGCGCCGGGGGCCAGGACCAAACTGGCTGGCCTGCAGGCACCAAGTTGGCCTGCGTGCTGTCGCTGGTGTGGCTTCACGGTCCTTCCTCTAGGCTTTCAAGCCCTTGTACATATTCAGGTGTCTTACCTGGAAAGGGTGGGAACAGTTCAGCAGCAGCTGGCCTGGGGCTCAGCTCACGTTTACTCACAGATGCCTCGGCACTGTCCCCCAGCTTTGCAATGAGGACGCTCCTTGCGTCGGGGGTGGGTGGCTGGCTGTATGGGAGATGGTTCCCCACCTCTGACCAATTTCAGAATTGTTTACCGCTGGAGCAAGTGTCGTGATAGGGTTTTCCTCTGTATAACTCGTGGGTTCAGGATTTTTTTTTCTTTTATGGTTCAAGTTAGATTTTATTCCTCTTTTATGTATTCATTGATATAAGCATGGAAATAATTCATTCCTATAAATACATCTGTGTGACGGGAAGAACTTTTTTCTGTTTTATTTTTAAATTTTATTTTTTAAAATTTTGAAATTTAATTTCATTTATGTTTTTATACAGCAGGTTATTATTAGTTATGTATTTTATGCATATACCTGTATACAGGTCAATCCCAATCTCCCAACTCATCCCACCACCACCACCCCATGGCTTCCCACACTTGGTGTCCATACGTTTGTTCTCTACCTCTGTGTCTCTATTTCTTCCCTGCAAACCAGTTCATCTGTACCATTTTTAGGCTCCACATATATGCATTAATATACAATATTTGTTTTCCTCTTTCTGACTTACTTCATTCTGTATGACAGTCTCTCGATCCATTGATGTCTCTACAAATGACCAAGTTTCATTCCTTTTTATGGCCGAGTAATATTCCATTTTATATATGTACCACATCTTTATCCACTCATCTGTCTGTGGGCATTTAGGTTGCTTCCATTACCTGGCTATTGTAAATAGTGCTGCAACGAACATTGTGCTGAATGTGCCTTTTTGAAATACGGTTTTCTCTGGGTATATGCCCAGAAGTGGGATTGCTGGATCAGATGGTAATTCTATTTCTAATTTTTTGAAGGAAACTCCATACTGTTCTCCATAGTGACTGTATCAATTTACATTCCCACTAATAGTGGAAGAGGACTCCTTTTGTCCACACCCTCCCCAGAATTGGTTGTTTGTATATTTTCTGATGATGCCGATTCTAACAGGTGTGAGGTGAAACCTCATTGTAGTTTTGCTTTGCATTTCTCTAATAATTAGTGCTGTTGAGCAGCTTTTCATGTGCGTCTTGGCCATCTCTGTGTCTCCTTTGAAGAAACGTCTCTTTAGATCTTCTGCCCATTTTTTTTGGGTTGTTTGTTTTTTTAATATTAAGCTGCATGAGCTGTTTATATATATTGGAGATTAAACCTGTGTCCATTGATTCATTTGCAACGATTTTCACCCATCCTGAGGGATGCCTTTTTCCATTCCCGTTTTTTTTAACAAAAAAGGAAAGAAAGGAAAAGAAGCAGAACACTAATGTGCGTAAAATATGCCTTTTGAAACGGTCGTTTTGAAATATGGACGTCCTTTGAATTTTTTGGTCGATATGTGACCCCAGGATTTGTTTTCAGGGCAGGTGTCATTTACAGGCCTGCAATGATTTTGAATATCAACTGACCATTAGCGTTGTGATTAAAGCTGTTGTTGTGTGAAACGGCCACAAGGTGGCAGCATTTCACCCTTACCAAATCTGGTTACTAGGGCAAGAGAGCCTCAGTGGAAGTGGTGTTCTAGATTGGAGTTTAGAATGGAATGTGCCAGGAGAAAGGCCCTCACGTTTGTCTCACTACTTCTTGTTCGTGTTTTTAATTTAATTTTTTATTTTTTCTTACAGCAAGTTTGATTACAACGTTTGGCTTGTTGTAGGTGTGGAAGATGTGGTTCTTTTACACATATACACATGTCTGTTCTTTCTGGGATCCTTTTCCCATGTACGTTATGACAGAATGTTGAGTAGTCCTCTCTTGGTATTCTGTAGGTGTTTGGTGATTATATATGTCACCTGTGTTTGTAGATGTCTGTTAACCCCGATATCGTAATGAAACCAATCCTCACACCTTTCCTTTGGTGAACCATAAGTTTGTTTAATGAATCTGTGATTGCCCTTCTCCGTGGAAATATCTGCCCTGGTATCCATTTTTAGGTAACACCTATAAGTGATATGATATGATATGTGTCTTTCACTTTCTGACTTACTACAAGTCACGTGATTACTTCTAGACGCATCTACGGTGCTGCAAATGACATTGTGTCCTTTTTTCCCTTGGCTTCTCTTCTGCCTTAGCGGGGTCCATTTTCAACAATGTGATTCCCTGAGGGTTGTGGATTAGCTGACCTGGGCAGCCTTACCCTGCCCGCCCGCCCTCCCCAGGTGTGCCTCTTTGAGGTCAATATAAACAGCGCTCCAGGCAGCAATAGCCCCTGAAGCTGTGCCTGACTCCATATTCTCTGCCTCGTCAGCAGTCTCAGGGCTTTGCTGGTGGGAGGGAATGAGGGGCCACAGCTTTGTGGGTGGCCCGTTGTGAGTGGGGTTCTGCTGGCCTTTCTGCAGGAGTTGCCAGGCTGCCGCCTGTAAATAAGAAGTTGTGTCACCCATACCTTCCGCTGGAATTTCTCTCCGGACAGAGGTGAGGAAGGAAAAAAGCAGTGGTGTCCGGGACAGGAGGGGTATCTCAGGCAGGCCAATAGAAAGCTTCTGGAAGAGCGCTCGGGGCCAGGACCACACTGGCTGGCCTGCAGGCACCAAGTTGGCCTGCGTGCTGTCGCTGGTGTGGCTCCACGGTCCTTCCTCTAGGCTTTCAAGCCCTTGTACATATTCAGGTGTTTTACCTGGAAAGGGTGGGAACAGTTCAGCAGCAGCTGGCCTGGGGCTCAGCTCACGTTTACTCACAGATGCCTCGGCACGGTCCCCCAGCTTTGCAATGAGGACGCTCCTTGCGTCGGGGGTGGGTGGCTGGCTGTATGGGAGATGGTTCCCCACCTCTGACCAATTTCAGAATTGTTTACCGCTGGAGCAAGTGTCGTGATAGGGTTTTCCTCTGTATAACTCGTGGGTTCAATTTTTTTTTCTTTTATGGTTCAAGTTAGATTTTATTCCTCTTTTATGTATTTATAAATATAAGCATGGAAATAATTCATTCCTATAAATACATCTGTGTGACGGGAAGAATTTGTATTGTTTTATTTTTAAATTTTATTTTTTAAAATTTTGAAATTTAATTTCATTTATGTTTTTATACAGCAGGTTATTATTAGTTATGTATTTTATGCATATACATGTATACAGGTCAATCCCAATCTCCCAACTCATCCCACCACCACCACCCCATGGCTTCCCACACTTGGTGTCCATACGTTTGTTCTCTACGTCTGTGTCTCTATTTCTTCCCTGCAAACCAGTTCATCTGTACCATTTTTAGGCTCCACATATATGCATTAATATACAATATTTGTTTTCCTCTTTCTGACTTACTTCATTCTGTATGACAGTCTCTCGATCCATCGATGTCTCTACAAATGACCCAGTTTCATTCATTTTTATGGCCGAGTAATATTCCATTTTATATATGTACCACATCTTTATCCACTCATCTGTCTGTGGGCATTTAGGTTGCTTCCATTACCTGGCTATTGTAAATAGTGCTGCAACGAACATTGTGCTGAATGTGCCTTTTTGAAATACGGTTTTCTCTGGGTATATGCCCAGAAGTGGGATTGCTGGATCAGATGGTAATTCTATTTCTAATTTTTTTAAGGAAACTCCATACTGTTCTCCATAGTGACTGTATCAATTTACATTCCCACCAATAGTGGAAGAGGGCTCCTTTTGTCCACACCCTCCCCAGAATTGGTTGTTTGTATATTTTCTGATGATGCCGATTCTAACAGGTGTGAGGTGATACCTCATTGTAGTTTTGATTTGCATTTCTCTAATAATTAGTGCTGTTGAGCAGCTTTTCTCTGCGTCTTGGCCATCTGTGTGTCTCCTTTGAAGAAACGTCTCTTTAGATCTTCTGCCCATTTTTTTGGGGTTGTTTGTTTTTTTAATATTAAGCTGCATGAGCTGCTTATATATATTGGAGATTAAACCTGTGTCCATTGATTCGTTTGCAACGATTTTCACACATCCTGAGGGATGCCTTTTTCCATTCCCGTTTTTTTTAACAAAAAAGGAAAGAAAGGAAAAGAAGCAGAACACTAATGTGCGTAAAATATGCCTTTTGAAACGGTCGTTTTTAAATATGGACGTCCTTTGAATTTTTTGGTCGATATGTGACCCCAGGATTTGTTTTCAGGGCAGGTGTCATTTACAGGCCTGCAATGATTTTGAATATCAACTGACCATTAGCGTTGGGATTAAAGCTGCTGTTGTGTGAAACGGCCACAAGGTGGCAGCAGTTCACCCTTACCAAATCTGGTTACTAGGGCAAGAGAGCCTCAGTGGAAGTGGTGTTCTAGATTGGAGTTTAGAATGGAATGTACCAGGAGAAAGCCGCTCACGTTTGTCTCACTACTTCTTGTTCGTGTTTTTAATTTAATTTTTTATTTTTTATTACAGCAAGTTTGATTACAATGTTTGGCTTGTTGTAGGTGTGGAAGATGTGGTTCTTTTACACATATACAGATGACTGTTCTTCCTGGGATTCTTTTCCCATGTACGTTATGACAGAATGTTGAGTAGTCCTCTCTTGGTATTCTGTAGGTCTTTGGTGATTATATATGTCACCTGTGTTTGTATATGTCTGTTAACCCCGATATCGTAATGAAACCAATCCTCACACCTTTCCATTGGTGAACCATAAGTTTGTTTAATGAATCTGTGATTGCCCTTCTCCGTGGAAATATCTGCCCTGGTATCCATTTTTAGGTAACACCTATAGGTGATATGATATGATATGTGTCTTTCACTTTCTGACTTACTACAAGTCACGTGATTACTTCTAGACTCATCTACGGTGCTGCAAATGGCATTGTGTCCTTTTTTCCCTTGGCTTCTCCTGTGCCTTAGCGGGGTCTATTTTCAACAATGTGATTCCCTGAGGGTTGTGGATTAGCTGACCTGGGCAGCCTTACCCTGCCGGCCCGCCCTCCCCAGGTGTGCCTCGTTGAGGTCAATATAAACAGAGCTCCAGGCAGCAATAGCCCCTGAAGCTGTGCCTGACTCCATATTCTCTGCCCCGTCAGCAGTCTCGGGGCTGTGCTGGTGGGAGGGAGTGAGGGGCCACAGCTTTGTGGGTGGCCCGGTGTGAGTGGGGTTCTGCTGGACTTTCTGCAGGAGTTGCCAGGCTGCCGCCTGTAAAGAAGAGGATGTGTCACCCATACCTTCCGCTGGAATTTCTCTCCGGACAGAGGTGAGGAAGGAAAAAAGCAGTGGGGGCTGGGACAGGAGGGGTATCTCAGGCAGGGCAATGGAAAGCTTCTGGAAGAGCGCCAGGGACCAGAACCACCCTGGCTGGCCTGCAGGCACCAAGTTGGCCTGCCTGCTGTCGCTGGTGTGGCTCCACGGTCCTTCTTCTAGGCTTTCAAGCCCTTGTACATATTCAGGTGTTTTACCTGGAAACGGTGGGAACAGTTCAGCAGCAGCTGGCCTGGGGCTCAGCTCACGTTTACTCACAGATGCCTCGGCATGGTCCCCCAGCTTTGCAATGAGGACGCTCCTTGCGTGGGGGGTGGGTGGCTGGCTGTATGGGAGATGGTTCCCCACCTCTGACCAATTTCAGAATTGTTTACCGCTGGAGCAAGTGTCGTGATAGGGTTGTCCTCTGTATAACACGTGGGTTCAATTTTTTTTTCTTTTATAGTTCAAGTTAGATTTTATTCCTCTTTCATGTATTTATAAATATAAGCATGGAAATAATTCATTCCTATAAATACATCTGTGTGACGGGAATAATTTTTATTGTTTTATTTTTAAATTTTATTTTTTAAAATTTTGAAATTTAATTTCATTTATGTTTTTATACAGCAGGTTATTATTAGTTATGTATTTTATGCATATACATGTATACAGGTCAATGCCAAACTCCCAACTCATCCCACCACCACCACCCCATGGCTTCCCACACTTGGTGTCCATACGTTTGTTCTCTACCTCTGTGTCTCTATTTCTTCTCTGCAAACCAGTTCATCTGTACCATTTTTAGGCTCCACATATATGCATTAATATACAATATTTGTTTTCCTCTTTCTGACTTACTTCATTCTGTATGACAGTCTCTCGATCCATCGATGTCTCTACAAATGACCCAGTTTCATTCCTTTTTATGGCCGAGTAATATTCCATTTTATATATGTACCACATCTTTATCCACTCATCTGTCTGTGGGCATTTAGGTTGCTTCCATTACCTGGCTATTGTAAATAGTGCTGCAACGAACATTGTGCTGAATGTGCCTTTGTGAAATACGGTTTTCTCTGGGTATATGCCCAGAAGTGGGATTGCTGGATCAGATGGTAATTCTATTTCTAATTTTTTTAAGGAAACTCCATACTGTTCTCCATAGTGACTGTATCAATTTACATTCCCACCAATAGTGGAAGAGGGCTCCTTTTGTCCACACCCTCCCCAGAATTGGTTGTTTGTAGATTTTCTGATGATGCCGATTCTAACAGGTGTGAGGTGATACCTCATTGTAGTTTTGATTTGCATTTCTCCAATAATTAGTGCTGTTGAGCAGCTTTTCATGTGCGTCTTGGCCATCTCTGTGTCTCCTTTGAAGAAACGTCTCTTTAGATCTTCTGCCCATTTTTTTTGGGTTGTTTGTTTTTTTAATATTAAGCTGCATGAGCTGTTTATATATATTGGAGATTAAACCTGTGTCCATTGATTCATTTGCAACGATTTTCACCCATCCTGAGGGATGCCTTTTTCCATTCCCGTTTTTTTTAACAAAAAAGGAAAGAAAGGAAAAGAAGCAGAACACTAATGTGCGTAAAATATGCCTTTTGAAATGGTCGTTTTGAAATATGGACGTCCTTTGAATTTTTTGGTCGATATGTGACCCCAGGATTTGGTTTCAGGGCAGGTGTCATTTACAGGCATGCAATGATTTTGAATATCAACTGACCATTAGCTTTGGGATTAAAGCTGCTGTTGTGTGAAACGGCCACAAGGTGGCAGCAGTTCACCCTTACCAAATCTGGTTACTAGGGCAAGAGAGCCTCAGTGGAAGTGGTGTTCTAGATTGGAGTTTAGAATGGAATGTACCAGGAGAAAGCCGCTCACGTTTGTCTCACTACTTCTTGTTCGTGTTTTTAATTTAATTTTTTATTTTTTATTACAGCAAGTTTGATTACAATGTTTGGTTTGTTGTAGGTGTGGAAGATGTGGTTCTTTTACACATATACAGATGACTGTTCTTCCTGGGATTCTTTTCCCATGTACGTTATGACAGAATGTTGAGTAGTCCTCTCTTGGTATTCTGTAGGTCTTTGGTGATTATATATGTCACCTGTGTTTGGATATGTCTGTGAACCCCGATATAGTAATGAAACCAATCCTCACACCTTTCCATTGGTGAACCATAAGTTTGTTTCATGAATCTGTGATTGCCCTTCTCCGTGGAAATATCTGCCCTGGTATCGACTTTTAGGTAACACCTATAAGTGATATGATAGGATATGTGTCTTTCACTTTCTGACTTACTACAAGTCACGTGATTACTTTTAGACTCATCTACGGTGCTGCAAATGGCATTGTGTCCTTTTATCCCTTGGCTTCTCTTCTGCCTTAGCGGGGTCCATTTTCAACAATGTGATTCCCTGAGGGTTGTGGATTAGCTGACCTGGGCAGCCTTACACTGCCGGCCCGCCCTCCCCAGGTGTGCCTCGTTGAGGTCAATATAAACAGAGCTCCAGGCAGCAATAGCCCCTGAAGCTGTGCCTGACTCCATATTCTCTGCCCTGTCAGCAGTCTCGGGGCTGTGCTGGTGGGAGGGAGTGAGGGCCCACAGCTTTGTGGGTGGCCCGGTGTGAGTGGGGTTCTGCTGGCCTTTCTGCAGGAGTTGCCAGGCTGCCGCCTGTAAAGAAGAGGATGTGTCACCCATACATTCCGCTGGAATTTCTCTCCGGACAGAGGTGAGGAAGGAAAAAAGCAGTGGGGGGCGGGACAGGAGGGGTATCTCAGGCAGGGCAATGGAAAGATTCTGGAAGAGCGCCGGGGGCCAGGACCAACCTGGCTGGCCTGCAGGCACCAAGTTGGCCTGCGTGCTGTCGCTGGTGTGGCTCCACGGTCCTTCTTCTAGGCTTTCAAGCCCTTGTACATATTCAGGTGTCTTACCTGGAAAGGGTGGGAACAGTTCAGCAGCAGCTGGCCTGGGGCTCAGCTCACGTTTACTCACAGATGCCTCGGCACTGTCCCCCAGCTTTGCAATGAGGACGCTCCTTGCGTCGGGGGTGGGTGGCTGGCTGTATGGGAGATGGTTCCCCACCTCTGACCAATTTCAGAATTGTTTACCGCTGGAGCAAGTGTCGTGATAGGGTTTTCCTCTGTATAACTCGTGGGTTCAATTTTTTTTTCTTTTATGGTTCAAGTTAGATTTTATTCCTCTTTTATGTATTTATAAATATAAGCATAGAAATAATTCATTCCTATAAATACATCTGTGTGACGGGAAGAATATTTATTGTTATATTTTTAAATTTTATTTTTTAAAATTTTGAAATTTAATTTCATTTATGTTTTTATACAGCAGGTTATTATTAGTTATGTATTTTATGCATATACATGTATACAGGTCAATCCCAATCTCCCAACTCATCCCACCACCACCACCCCATGGCTTCCCACACTTGGTGTCCATACGTTTGTTCTCTACCTCTGTGTCTCTATTTCTTGCCTGCAAACCAGTTCATCTGTACCATTTTTAGGCTCCACATATATGCATTAATATACAATATTTGTTTTCCTCTTTCTGACTTACTTCATTCTGTATGACAGTCTCTCGATCCATCGATGTCTCTACAAATGACCCAGTTTCATTCCTTTTTATGGCCGAGTAATATTCCATTTTATATATGTACCACATCTTTATCCACTCATCTGTCTGTGGGCATTTAGGTTGCTTCCATTACCTGGCTATTGTAAATAGTGCTGCAACGAACATTGTGCTGAATGTGCCTTTTTGAAATACGGTTTTCTCTGGGTATATGCCCAGAAGTGGGATTGCTGGATCAGATGGTAATTCTATTTCTAGATTTTTTAAGGAAACTCCATACTGTTCTCCATAGTGACTGTATCAATTTACATTCCCACCAATAGTGGAAGAGGGCTCCTTTTGTCCACACCCTCCCCAGAATTGGTTGTTTGTATATTTTCTGATGATGCCGATTCTAACAGGTGTGAGGTGATACCTCATTGTAGTTTTGATTTGCATTTCTCTAATAATTAGTGCAGTTGAGCAGCTTTTCTGTGCGTCTTGGCCATCTCTGTGTCTCCTTTGAAGAAACGTCTCTTTAGATCTTCTGCCCATTTTTTTGGGGTTGTTTGTTTTTTTAATATTAAGCTGCATTAGCTGTTTATATATATTGGAGATTAAACCTGTGTCCATTGATTCGTTTGCAACGATTTTCACCCATCCTGAGGGATGCCTTTTTCCATTCCCGTTTTTTTTAACAAAAAAGGAAAGAAAGGAAAAGAAGCAGAACACTAATGTGCGTAAAATATGCCTTTTGAAACGGTCGTTTTGAAATATGGACGTCCTTTGAATTTTTTGGTCGATATGTGACCCCAGGATTTGTTTTCAGGGCAGGTGTCATTTACAGGCCTGCAATGATTTTGAATATCAACTGACCATTAGCGTTGGGATTAAAGCTGCTGTTGTGTGAAACGGCCACAAGGTGGTAGCAGTTCACCCTTACCAAATCTGGTTACTAGGGCAAGAGAGCCTCAGTGGAAGTGGTGTTCTAGATTGGAGTTTAGAATGGAATGTACCAGGAGAAAGCCGCTCACGTTTGTCTCACTACTTCTTGTTCGTGTTTTTAATTTAATTTTTTATTTTTTATTACAGCAAGTTTGATTACAATGTTTGGCTTGTTGTAGGTGTGGAAGATGTGGTTCTTTTACACATATACAGATGACTGTTCTTCCTGGGATTCTTTTCCCATGTACGTTATGACAGAATGTTGAGTAGTCCTCTCTTGGTATTCTCTAGGTCTTTGGTGATTATATATGTCACCTGTGTTTGGATATGTCTGTTAACCCCGATATCGTAATGAAACCAATCCTCACACCTTTCCATTGGTGAACCATAAGTTTGTTTAATGAATCTGTGATTGCGCTTCTCCGTGGAAATATCTGCCCTGGTATCCATTTTTAGGTAACACCTATAAGTGATATGATAGGATATGTGTCTTTCACTTTCTGACTTACTACAAGTCACGTGATTACTTCTAGACTCATCTACGGTGCTGCAAATGGCATTGTGTCCTTTTTTCCCTTGGCTTCTCTTCTGCCTTAGCGGGGTCCATTTTCAACAATGTGATTCCCTGAGGGTTGTGGATTAGCTGACCTGGGCAGCCTTACCCTGCCGGCCCGCCCTCCCCAGGTGTGCCTCGTTGAGGTCAATATAAACAGAGCTCCAGGCAGCAATAGCCCCTGAAGCTGTGCCTGACTCCATATTCTCTGCCCCGTCAGCAGTCTCGGGGCTGTGCTGGTGTGAGGGAGTGAGGGGCCACAGCTTTGTGGGTGGCCCGGTGTGAGTGGGGTTCTGCTGGCCTTTCTGCAGGAGTTGCCAGGCTGCCGCCTGTAAAAAAGAGGATGTGTCACCCATACATTCCGCTGGAATTTCTCTCCAGACAGAGGTGAGGAAGGAAAAAAGCAGTGGGGGCTGGGACAGGAGGGGTATCTCAGGCAGGGCAATGGAAAGCTTCTGGAAGAGCGCCAGGGACCAGTAACACCCTGGCTGGCCTGCAGGCACCAAGTTGGCCTGCGTGCTGTCGCTGGTGTGGCTCCACGGTCCTTCCTCTAGGCTTTCAAGCCCTTGTACATATTCAGGTGTTTTACCTGGAAAGGGTGGGAACAGTTCAGCAGCAGCTGGCCTGGGGCTCAGCTCACGTTTACTCACAGATGCCTCGGCACGGTCCCCCAGCTTTGCAATGAGGACGCTCCTTGCATGGGGGGTGGGTTGCTGGCTGTATGGGAGATGATTCCCCACCTCTGACCAATTTCAGAATTGTTTACCGCTGGAGCAAGTGTCGTGATAGGGTTTTCCTCTGTATAACTCGTGGGTTCATGATTTTTTTTTCTTTTATGGTTCAAGTTAGATTTTATTCCTCTTTTATGTATTCATTGATATAAGCATGGAAATAATTCATTCCTATAAATACATCTGTGTGACGGGAAGAACTTTTTTCTGTTTTATTTTTAAATTTTATTTTTTAAAATTTTGAAATTTAATTTCATTTATGTTTTTATACAGCAGGTTATTATTAGTTATGTATTTTATGCATATACCTGTATACAGGTCAATCCCAATCTCCCAACTCATCCCACCACCACCACCCCATGGCTTCCCACACTTGGTGTCCATACGTTTGTTCTCTACCTCTGTGTCTCTATTTCTTCCCTGCAAACCAGTTCATCTGTACCATTTTTAGGCTCCACATATATGCATTAATATACAATATTTGTTTTCCTCTTTCTGACTTACTTCATTCTGTATGACAGTCTCTCGATCCATTGATGTCTCTACAAATGACCAAGTTTCATTCCTTTTTATGGCCGAGTAATATTCCATTTTATATATGTACCACATCTTTATCCACTCATCTGTCTGTGGGCATTTAGGTTGCTTCCATTACCTGGCTATTGTAAATAGTGCTGCAACGAACATTGTGCTGAATGTGCCTTTTTGAAATACGGTTTTCTCTGGGTATATGCCCAGAAGTGGGATTGCTGGATCAGATGGTAATTCTATTTCTAATTTTTTTAAGGAAACTCCATACTGTTCTCCATAGTGACTGTATCAATTTACATTCCCACTAATAGTGGAAGAGGACTCCTTTTGTCCACACCCTCCCCAGAATTGGTTGTTTGTATATTTTCTGATGATGCCGATTCTAACAGGTGTGAGGTGAAACCTCATTGTAGTTTTGCTTTGCATTTCTCTAATAATTAGTGCTGTTGAGCAGCTTTTCATGTGCGTCTTGGCCATCTCTGTGTCTCCTTTGAAGAAACGTCTCTTTAGATCTTCTGCCCATTTTTTTTGGGTTGTTTGTTTTTTTAATATTAAGCTGCATGAGCTGTTTATATATATTGGAGATTAAACCTGTGTCCATTGATTCATTTGCAACGATTTTCACCCATCCTGAGGGATGCCTTTTTCCATTCCCGTTTTTTTTAACAAAAAAGGAAAGAAAGGAAAAGAAGCAGAACATTAATGTGCGTAAAATATGCCTTTTGAAACGGTCGTTTTGAAATATGGACGTCCTTTGAATTTTTTGGTCGATATGTGACCCCAGGATTTGTTTTCAGGGCAGGTGTCATTTACAGGCCTGCAATGATTTTGAATATCAACTGACCATTAGCGTTGTGATTAAAGCTGTTGTTGTGTGAAACGGCCACAAGGTGGCAGCATTTCACCCTTACCAAATCTGGTTACTAGGGCAAGAGAGCCTCAGTGGAAGTGGTGTTCTAGATTGGAGTTTAGAATGGAATGTGCCAGGAGAAAGCCCCTCACGTTTGTCTCACTACTTCTTGTTCGTGTTTTTAATTTAATTTTTTATTTTTTCTTACAGCAAGTTTGATTACAACGTTTGGCTTGTTGTAGGTGTGGAAGATGTGGTTCTTTTACACATATACACATGTCTGTTCTTTCTGGGATCCTTTTCCCATGTACGTTATGACAGAATGTTGAGTAGTCCTCTCTTGGTATTCTGTAGGTGTTTGGTGATTATATATGTCACCTGTGTTTGTAGATGTCTGTTAACCCCGATATCGTAATGAAACCAATCCTCACACCTTTCCTTTGGTGAACCATAAGTTTGTTTAATGAATCTGTGATTGCCCTTCTCCGTGGAAATATCTGCCCTGGTATCCATTTTTAGGTAACACCTATAAGTGATATGATATGATATGTGTCTTTCACTTTCTGACTTACTACAAGTCACGTGATTACTTCTAGACTCATCTACGGTGCTGCAAATGGCATTGTGTCCTTTTTTCCCTTGGCTTCTCTTCTGCCTTAGCGGGGTCCATTTTCAACAATGTGATTCCCTGAGGGTTGTGGATTAGCTGACCTGGGCAGCCTTACCCTGCCCGCCCGCCCTCCCCAGGTGTGCCTCTTTGAGGTCAATATAAACAGCGCTCCAGGCAGCAATAGCCCCTGAAGCTGTGCCTGACTCCATATTCTCTGCCTCGTCAGCAGTCTCAGGGCTTTGCTGGTGGGAGGGAATGAGGGGCCACAGCTTTGTGGGTGGCCCGGTGTGAGTGGGGTTCTGCTGGCCTTTCTGCAGGAGTTGCCAGGCTGCCGCCTGTAAAGAAGAAGTTGTGTCACCCATACCTTCCGCTGGAATTTCTCTCCGGACAGAGGTGAGGAAGGAAAAAAGCAGTGGTGTCCGGGACAGGAGGGGTATCTCAGGCAGGCCAATAGAAAGCTTCTGGAAGAGCGCTCGGGGCCAGGACCACACTGGCTGGCCTGCAGGCACCAAGTTGGCCTGCGTGCTGTCGCTGGTGTGGCTCCACGGTCCTTCCTCTAGGCTTTCAAGCCCTTGTACATATTCAGGTGTTTTACCTGGAAAGGGTGGGAACAGTTCAGCAGCAGCTGGCCTGGGGCTCAGCTCACGTTTACTCACAGATGCCTCGGCACGGTCCCCCAGCTTTGCAATGAGGACGCTCCTTGCGTGGGGGGTGGGTGGCTGGCTGTATGGGAGATGGTTCCCCACCTCTGACCAATTTCAGAACTGTTTACCGCTGGAGCAAGTGTCGTGATAGGGTTTTCCTCTGTATAACTCGTGGGTTCAATTTTTTTTTCTTTTATGGTTCAAGTTAGATTTTATTCCTCTTTTATGTATTTATAAATATAAGCATGGAAATAATTCATTCCTATAAATACATCTGTGTGACGGGAAGAATTTGTATTGTTTTATTTTTAAATTTTATTTTTTAAAATTTTGAAATTTAATTTCATTTATGTTTTTATACAGCAGGTTATTATTAGTTATGTATTTTATGCATATACATGTATACAGGTCAATCCCAATCTCCCAACTCATCCCACCACCACCACCCCATGGCTTCCCACACTTGGTGTCCATACGTTTGTTCTCTACGTCTGTGTCTCTATTTCTTCCCTGCAAACCAGTTCATCTGTACCATTTTTAGGCTCCACATATATGCATTAATATACAATATTTGTTTTCCTCTTTCTGACTTACTTCATTCTGTATGACAGTCTCTCGATCCATCGATGTCTCTACAAATGACCCAGTTTCATTCCTTTTTATGGCCGAGTAATATTCCATTTTATATATGTACCACATCTTTATCCACTCATCTGTCTGTGGGCATTTAGGTTGCTTCCATTACCTGGCTATTGTAAATAGTGCTGCAACGAACATTGTGCTGAATGTGCCTTTTTGAAATACGGTTTTCTCTGTGTATATGCCCAGAAGTGGGATTGCTGGATCAGATGGTAATTCTATTTCTAGATTTTTTAAGGAAACTCCATACTGTTCTCCATAGTGACTGTATCAATTTACATTCCCACCAATAGTGGAAGAGGGCTCCTTTTGTCCACACCCTCCCCAGAATTGGTTGTTTGTATATTTTCTGATGATGCCGATTCTAACAGGTGTGAGGTGATACCTCATTGTAGTTTTGATTTGCATTTCTCTAATAATTAGTGCTGTTGAGCAGCTTTTCTCTGCGTCTTGGCCATCTGTGTGTCTCCTTTGAAGAAACGTCTCTTTAGATCTTCTGCCCATTTTTTTTGGGTTGTTTGTTTTTTTTAATATTAAGCTGCATAAGCTGTTTATATATATTGGAGATTAAACCTGTGTCCATTGATTCGTTTGCAACGATTTTCACGCATCCTGAGGGATGCCTTTTTCCATTCCCGTTTTTTTTAACAAAAAAGGAAAGAAAGGAAAAGAAGCAGAACACTAATGTGCGTAAAATATGCCTTTTGAAATGGTCGTTTTGAAATATGGACGTCCTTTGAATTTTTTGTTCGATATGTGACCCCAGGATTTGTTTTCAGGGCAGGTGTCATTTACAGGCCTGCAATGATTTTGAATATCAACTGACCATTAGCGTTGGGATTAAAGCTGCTGTTGTGTGAAACGGCCACAAGGTGGCAGCAGTTCACCCTTACCAAATCTGGTTACTAGGGCAAGAGAGCCTCAGTGGAAGTGGTGTTCTAGATTGGAGTTTAGAATGGAATGTACCAGGAGAAAGCCGCTCACGTTTGTCTCACTACTTCTTGTTCGTGTTTTTAATTTAAGTTTTTATTTTTTATTACAGCAAGTTTGATTACAATGTTTGGCTTGTTGTAGGTGTGGAAGATGTGGTTCTTTTACACATATACAGATGACTGTTCTTCCTGGGATTCTTTTCCCATGTACGTTATGACAGAATGTTGAGTAGTCCTCTCTTGGTATTCTGTAGGTCTTTGGTGATTATATATGTCACCTGTGTTTGTATATGTCTGTTAACCCCGATATCGTAATGAAACCAATCCTCACACCTTTCCATTGGTGAACCATAAGTTTGTTTAATGAATCTGTGATTGCCCTTCTCCGTGGAAATATCTGCCCTGGTATCCATTTTTAGGTAACACCTATAGGTGATATGATATGATATGTGTCTTTCACTTTCTGACTTACTACAAGTCACGTGATTACTTCTAGACTCATCTACGGTGCTGCAAATGGCATTGTGTCCTTTTTTCCCTTGGCTTCTCTTGTGCCTTAGCGGGGTCCATTTTCAACAATGTGATTCCCTGAGGGTTGTGGATTAGCTGACCTGGGCAGCCTTACCCTGCCGGCCCGCCCTCCCCAGGTGTGCCTCGTTGAGGTCAATATAAACAGAGCTCCAGGCAGCAATAGCCCCTGAAGCTGTGCCTGACTCCATATTCTCTGCCCCGTCAGCAGTCTCGGGGCTGTGCTGGTGGGAGGGAGTGAGGGGCCACAGCTTTGTGGGTGGCCCGGTGTGAGTGGGGTTCTGCTGGCCTTTCTGCAGGAGTTGCCAGGCTGCCGCCTGTAAAGAAGAGGATGTGTCACCCATACCTTCCGCTGGAATTTCTCTCCGGACAGAGGTGAGGAAGGAAAAAAGCAGTGGGGGCTGGGACAGGAGGGGTATCTCAGGCAGGGCAATGGAAAGCTTCTGGAAGAGCGCCAGGGACCAGAACCACCCTGGCTGGCCTGCAGGCACCAAGTTGGCCTGCGTGCTGTCGCTGGTGTGGCTCCACGGTCCTTCCTCTAGGCTTTCAAGCCCTTGTACATATTCAGGTGTTTTACCTGGAAACGGTGGGAACAGTTCAGCAGCAGCTGGCCTGGGGCTCAGCTCACGTTTACTCACAGATGCCTCGGCACGGTCCCCCAGCTTTGCAATGAGGACGCTCCTTGCGTGGGGGGTGGGTGGCTGGCTGTATGGGAGATGGTTCCCCACCTCTGACCAATTTCAGAATTGTTTACCGCTGGAGCAATTGTCGTGATAGGGTTGTCCTCTGTATAACACGTGGGTTCAATTTTTTTTTCTTTTATAGTTCAAGTTAGATTTTATTCCTCTTTCATGTATTTATAAATATAAGCATGGAAATAATTCATTCCTATAAATACATCTGTGTGACGGGAATAATTTTTATTGTTTTATTTTTAAATTTTATTTTTTAAAATTTTGAAATTTAATTTCATTTATGTTTTTATACAGCAGGTTATTATTAGTTATGTATTTTATGCATATACATGTATACAGGTCAATGCCAAACTCCCAACTCATCCCACCACCACCACCCCATGGCTTCCCACACTTGGTGTCCATACGTTTGTTCTCTACCTCTGTGTCTCTATTTCTTCTCTGCAAACCAGTTCATCTGTACCATTTTTAGGCTCCACATATATGCATTAATATACAATATTTGTTTTCCTCTTTCTGACTTACTTCATTCTGTATGACTGTCTCTCGATCCATCGATGTCTCTACAAATGACCCAGTTTCATTCCTTTTTATGGCCGAGTAATATTCCATTTTATATATGTACCACATCTTTATCCACTCATCTGTCTGTGGGCATTTAGGTTGCTTCCATTACCTGGCTATTGTAAATAGTGCTGCAACGAACATTGTGCTGAATGTGCCTTTTTGAAATACGGTTTTCTCTGGGTATATGCCCAGAAGTGGGATTGCTGGATCAGATGGTAATTCTATTTCTAATTTTTTTAAGGAAACTCCATACTGTTCTCCATAGTGACTGTATCAATTTACATTCCCACCAATAGTGGAAGAGGGCTCCTTTTGTCCACACCCTCCCCAGAATTGGTTGTTTGTAGATTTTCTGATGATGCCGATTCTAACAGGTGTGAGGTGATACCTCATTGTAGTTTTGATTAGCATTTCTCCAATAATTAGTGCTGTTGAGCAGCTTTTCATGTGCGTCTTGGCCATCTCTGTGTGTCCTTTGAAGAAACGTCTCTTTAGATCTTCTGCCCATTTTTTTTGGGTTGTTTGTTTTTTTAATATTAAGCTGCATGAGCTGTTTATATATATTGGAGATTAAACCTGTGTCCATTGATTCATTTGCAACGATTTTCACCCATCCTGAGGGATGCCTTTTTCCATTCCCGTTTTTTTTAACAAAAAAGGAAAGAAAGGAAAAGAAGCAGAACACTAATGTGCGTAAAATATGCCTTTTGAAATGGTCGTTTTGAAATATGGACGTCCTTTGAATTTTTTGGTCGATATGTGACCCCAGGATTTGTTTTCAGGGCAGGTGTCATTTACAGGCATGCAATGATTTTGAATATCAACTGACCATTAGCTTTGGGATTAAAGCTGCTGTTGTGTGAAACGGCCACAAGGTGGCAGCAGTTCACCCTTACCAAATCTGGTTACTAGGGCAAGAGAGCCTCAGTGGAAGTGGTGTTCTAGATTGGAGTTTAGAATGGAATGTACCAGGAGAAAGCCGCTCACGTTTGTCTCACTACTTCTTGTTCGTGTTTTTAATTTAATTTTTTATTTTTTATTACAGCAAGTTTGATTACAATGTTTGGCTTGTTGTAGGTGTGGAAGATGTGGTTCTTTTACACATATACAGATGACTGTTCTTCCTGGGATTCTTTTCCCATGTACGTTATGACAGAATGTTGAGTAGTCCTCTCTTGGTATTCTCTAGGTCTTTGGTGATTATATATGTCACCTGTGTTTGGATATGTCTGTTAACCCCGATATCGTAATGAAACCAATCCTCACACCTTTCCATTGGTGAACCATAAGTTTGTTTAATGAATCTGTGATTGCCCTTCTCCGTGGAAATATCTGCCCTGGTATCCATTTTTAGGTAACACCTTTAGGTGAAATGATATGATATGTGTCTTTCACTTTCTGACTTACTACAAGTCACGTGATTACTTCTAGACTCATCTACGGTGCTGCAAATGGCATTGTGTCCTTTTTTCCCTTGGCTTCTCTTCTGCCTTAGCGGGGTCCATTTTCAACAATGTGATTCCCTGAGGGTTGTGGATTAGCTGACCTGGGCAGCCTTACCCTGCCGGCCCGCCCTCCCCAGGTGTGCCTCGTTGAGGTCAATATAAACAGAGCTCCAGGCAGCAATAGCCCCTGAAGCTGTGCCTGACTCCATATTCTCTGCCCCGTCAGCAGTCTCGGGGCTGTGCTGGTGTGAGGGAGTGAGGGGCCACAGCTTTGTGGGTGGCCCGGTGTGAGTGGGGTTCTGCTGGCCTTTCTGCAGGAGTTGCCAGGCTGCCGCCTGTAAAAAAGAGGATGTGTCACCCATACATTCCGCTGGAATTTCTCTCCGGACAGAGGTGAGGAAGGAAAAAAGCAGTGGGGGCCGGGACAGGAGGGGTATCTCAGGCAGGGCAATGGAAAGCTTCTGGAAGAGCGCCAGGGACCAGTACCACCCTGGCTGGCCTGCAGGCACCAAGTTGGCCTGCGTGCTGTCGCTGGTGTGGCTCCACGGTCCTTCCTCTAGGCTTTCAAGCCCTTGTACATATTCAGGTGTTTTACCTGGAAAGGGTGGGAACAGTTCAGCAGCAGCTGGCCTGGGGCTCAGCTCACGTTTACTCACAGATGCCTTGGCACGGTCCCCCAGCTTTGCAATGAGGACGCTCCTTGCGTGGGGGGTGGGTTGCTGGCTGTATGGGAGATGGTTCCCCACCTCTGACCAATTTCAGAATTGTTTACCACTGGAGCAAGTGCCCTGATAGGGTTTTCCTCTGTATTATTCGTGGGTTCAGGTTTTTTTCTCTTTTATGTTTCAAGTTAGATTTTATTCCTCTTTTATGTATTTATAGATATAAGCATGGAAATAATTCATTCCTATAAATACATCTGTGTGCCGGGAAGAACTTTTTTCTGTTTTATTTTTAAATTTTATATTTTAAAATTTAGAAATTTAATTTTATTTATTTTTTATACAGCACGTTATTATTAGTTATGTAGTTTATGCATATACATGTATACAGTTCAATCCCAAACTCCCAACTCATCCCACCACCACCACCCCATGGCTTCCCACACTTGGTGTCCATACGTTTGTTCTCTACCTCTGTGTCTCTATTTCTTCCCTGCAAACCAGTTCATCTGTACCATTTTTAGGCTCCACATATATGCGTTAATATACAATATTTGTTTTCCTCTTTCTGACTTACTTCATTCTGTATGACAGTCTCTCGATCCATCGATGTCTCTACAAATGACCCAGGTTCATTCGTTTTTATGGCCGAGTAATATTCCATTTTATATATGTACCACATCATTATCCATTCATCTGTCTGTGGGCATTTAGTTTGCTTCCATTACCTGGCTATTGTAAATAGTGCTGCAACGAACATTGTGGTGAATGTGCCTTTTTGAAATACTGTTTTCTCTGGGTATATGCCCAGAAGTGGGATTGCTGGATCAGATGGTAATTCTATTTCTAGTTTTTTTAAGGAAACACCATACTGTTCTCCATAGTGACTGTACCAATTTACATTCCCACCAATAGTGGAAGAGGGCTCCTTTTGTCCACACCCTCCCCAGAATTGGTTGTTTGTAGATTTTCTGATGATGCCGATTCTAACAGGTGTGAGGTGATACCTCATTGTAGTTTTGATTTGCATTTCTCCAATAATTAGTGCTGTTGAGCAGCTTTTCATGTGCGTCTTGGCCATCTCTGTGTCTCCTTTGAAGAAACGTCTCTTTAGATCTTCTGCCCATTTTTTTGGGTTGTTTGTTTTTTTAATATTAAGCTGCATGAGCTGTTTATATATATTGGAGATTAAACCTCTGTCCATTGATTCGTCTGCAACGATTTTCGCCCATTCTGAGGGATGCCTTTTTCCATTCCCGTGCTTTTTAACAAAAAAAGGAAAGAAAGGAAAAGAAGCAGAACACTAATGTGCGTAAAATATGCGTTTTGAAACGGTCGTTTTGAAATATGGACGTCCTTTGTATTTTTTGGTCGATATGTGACCCCAGGATTTGTTTTCAGGGCAGGTGTCATTTACAGGCCTGCAATGAATTTGAATATCAACTGACCATTAGCGCTGGGATTAAAGCTGCTGTTGTGTGAAACGGCCACAAGGTGGCAGCAGTTCACCCTTACCAAATCTGGTTACTAGGGCAAGAGAGCCTCAGTGGAAGTGGTGTTCTAGATTGGAGTTTAGAATGGAATGTGCCAGGAGAAAGACCCTCACGTTTGTCTCACTACTTCTTGTTCGTGTTTTTAATTTAATTTTTTATTTTTTATTACAGCAAGTTTGATTACAATGTTTGGCTTGTTGTAGGTGTGGAAGATGTGGTTCTTTTACACATATACAGATGTCTGTTCTTCCTGGGATCCTTTTCCCATGTACGTTATGACAGAATGTTGAGTAGTCCTCTCTTGGTATTCTGTAGGTCTTTGGTGATTATATATGTCACCTGTGTTTGTATATGTCTGTTAACCCCGATATCGTAATGAAACAAATCCTCACACCTTTCCATTGGTGAAATATAAGTTTGTTTAATGAAACTGTGATTGCCCTTCTCCGTGGAAATATCTGCCCTGGTATCCATTTTTAGGTAACACCTATAAGTGATATGATATGTGTCTTTCACTTTCTGACTTACTACAAGTCACGTGATTACTTCTAGACTCATCTACGGTGCTGCAAATGGCATTGTGTCCTTTTTTCCCTTGGCTTCTCTTCTGCCTTAGCGGGGTCCATTTTCAACAATGTGATTCCCTGAGGGTTGTGGATTAGCTGACCTGGGCAGCCTTACCCTGCCGGCCCGCCCTCCCAAGGTGTGCTTCATTGAGGTCAATATAAGCAGCGCTCCAGGCAGCAATAGCCCCTGAAGCTGTACCTGACTCCATATTCTCTGCCCCGTCAGCAGTCTCGGGGCTGTGCTGGTGGGAGGGAGTGAGGGGCCACAGCTTTGTGGGTGGCCTGGTGTGAGTGGGGTTCTGCTGGCCTTTCTGCAGGAGTTGCCAGGCTGCCGCCTGTAAAGAAGAGGATGTGTCACCCATACCTTCCGCTGGAATTTCTCTCCGGACAGAGGTGAGGAAGGAAAAAAGCAGTGGGGGCCGGGATAGGAGGGGTATCTCAGGCAGGGCAATGGAAATCTTCTGGAAGAGCGCCTGGGGCCAGGCCCACGCTGGCTGGCCTTCAGGCACCAAGTTGGCCTGCGTGCTGTCGCTGGTGTGGCTCCACGGTCCTTCCTCTAGGCTTTCAAGCCCTTGTACATATTCAGGTGATTTACCTGGTAAGGGTGGGAACAGATCAGCAGCAGCTGGCCTGGGGCTCAGCTCACGTTTACTCACAGATGCCTCGGCACGGTCCCTCAGCTTTTCAATGAGGACGCTCCTTGTGTGTGGGGTGTGTGGCTGGCTGTATGGGAAATGGTTCCCCACCTCTGACCAATTTCAGAATTGTTTATCGCTGGAGCAAGTGCCGTGATAGGGTTTTCCTCTGTATAACTCGTGGGTTCAATTTTTTTTTCTATTATGGTTCAAGTTATATTTTATTCCTCTTTTATGTATTTATAGATATAAGCATGGAAATAATTCATTCCTATAAATATATCTGTGTGACGGGAAGAACTTTTTTCTGTTTTATTTTTAAATTTTATATTTTAAAATTTTGAAGTTTAATTTTATTTATTTTTTATACAGCACGTTATTATTAGTTATGTAGTTTATGCATATACATGTATACAGTTCAATCCCAAACTCCCAACTCATCCCACCACCACCACCCCATGGCTTCCCACACTTGGTGTCCATACGTTTGTTCTCTACCTCTGTGTCTCTATTTCTTCCCTGCAAACCAGTTCATCTGTACCATTTTTAGGCTCCACATATATGCGTTAATATACAATATTTGTTTTCCTCTTTCTGACTTACTTCATTCTGTATGACAGTCTCTCGATCCATCGATGTCTCTACAAATGACCCAGTTTCATTCCTTTTTATGGCCGAGTAATATTCCATTTTATATATGTACCACATCATTATCCATTCATCTGTCTGTGGGCATTTAGTTTGCTTCCATTACCTGGCTATTGTAAATAGTGCTGCAACGAACATTGTGGTGAATGTGTCTTTTTGAAATACTGTTTTCTCTGGGTATATGCCCAGAAGTGGGATTGCTGGATCAGATGGTAATTCTATTTCTAGTTTTTTTAAGGAAACACCATACTGTTCTCCATAGTGACTGTACCAATTTACATTCCCACCAATAGTGGAAGAGTGCTCCTTTTGTCCACACCCTCCCCAGAATTGGTTGTTTGTAGATTTTCTGATGATGCCGATTCTAACAGGTGTGAGGTGATACCTCATTGTAGTTTTGATTTGCATTTCTCCAATAATTAGTGCTGTTGAGCAGCTTTTCATGTGCGTCTTGGCCATCTCTGTGTCTCCTTTGAAGAAACGTCTCTTTAGATCTTCTGCCCATTTTTTTGGGTTGTTTGTTTTTTTAATATTAAGCTGCATGAGCTGTTTATATATATTGGAGATTAAACCTCTGTCCATTGATTCGTCTGCAACGATTTTCGCCCATTCTGAGGGATGCCTTTTTCCATTCCCGTGCTTTTTAACAAAAAAGGAAAGAAAGGAAAAGAAGCAGAACACTAATGTGCGTAAAATATGCGTTTTGAAACGGTCGTTTTGAAATATGGACGTCCTTTGAATATTTTGGTCGATATGTGACCCCAGGATTTGTTTTCAGGGCAGGTGTCATTTACAGGCCTGCAATGATTTTGAATATCAACTGACCATTAGCGTTGGGATTAAAGCTGCTGTTGTGTGAAACGGCCACAAGGTGGCAGCAGTTCACCCTTAACAAATCTGGTTACTAGGGCAAGAGAGCCTCAGTGGAAATGGTGTTCTAGATTGGAGTTTAGAATGGAATGTGCCAGGAGAAAGCCCCTCACGTTTGTCTCACTACATCTTGTTCGTGTTTTTAATTTAATTTTTTATTTTTTATTACAGCAAGTTTGATTACAATGTTTGGCTTGTTGTAGGTGTGGAAGATATGGTTCTTTTACACATATACAGATGTCTGTTCTTCCTGGGATCCTTTTCCCATGTACGTTATGACAGAATGTTGAGTAGTCCTCTCTTGGTATTCTGTAGGTCTTTGGTGATTATATATGTCACCTGTGTTTGTATATGTCTGTTAACCCCGATATCGTAATGAAACCAATCCTCACACCTTTCCATTGGTGAACCATAAGTTTGTTTAATGAATCTGTGATTGCCCTTCTCCGTGGAAATATCTGCCCTGGTATCCATTTTTAGGTAACACCTATAAGTGATATGATATGATATGTGTCTTTCACTTTCTGACTTACTACAAGTCACGTGATTACTTCTAGACTCATCTACGGTGCTGCAAATGGCATTGTGTCCTTTTTTCCCTTGGCTTCTCTTCTGCCTTAGCGGGGTCCATTTTCAACAATGTGATTCCCTGAGGGTTGTGGATTAGCTGACCTGGGCAGCCTTACCCTGCCGGCCCGCCCTCCCAAGGTGTGCCTCATTGAGGTCAATATAAACAGCGCTCCAGGCAGCAATAGCCCCTGAAGCTGTGCCTGACACCATATTCTCTGCCCTGTCAGCAGTCTCGGGGCTGTGCTGGTGGGAGGGAGTGAGGGGCCTCAGCTTTGTGGGTGGCCCAGTGTGAGTGGGGTTCTGCTGGCCTTTCTGCAGGAGTTGCCAGGCTGCCGCCTGTAAACAAGAGGATGTGTCACCCATACCTTCCGCTGGAATTTCTCTCCAGACAGAGGTGAGGAAGGAAAAAAGCAGTGGGGTCCGGGACAGGAGGGGTATCTCAGGCATGGCAATGGAAAGCTTCTGGAAGAGCGCCCGGGTCCATGACCACCCTGGCTGGCCTGCAGGCACAAAGTTGGCCTGCGTGCTGTCGCTGGTGTGGCTCTACGGTCCTTCCTCTAGGCTTTCAAGCCCTTGTACATATTCAGGTGTTTTACCTGGAAAGGGTGGGAACAGTTCAGCAGCAGCTGGCCTGGGGCTCAGCTCACGTTTACTCACAGATGCCTCGGCACGGTCCCCCAGCTTTGCAATGAGGATGCTCCTTGCGTGGGGGGTGGGTTGATGGCTGTATGGGAGATGGTTCCCCACCTCTGACCAATTTCAGAATTGTTTACCACTGGAGCAAGTGCCCTGATAGGGTTTTCCTCTGTATAATTCGTGGGTACAGGTTTTTTTCTCTTTTATGTTTCAAGTTAGATTTTATTCCTCTTTTATGTATTTATAGATATAAGCATGGAAATAATTCATTCCTATAAATACATCTGTTTGCCGGGAAGAACTTTTTTCTGTTTTATTTTTAAATTTTATATTTTAAAATTTAGAAATTTAATTTTATTTATTTTTTATACAGCACGTTATTATTAGTTATGTAGTTTATGCATATACATGTATACAGTTCAATCCCAAACTCCCAACTCATCCCACCACCACCACCCCATGGCTTCCCACACTTGGTGTCCATACGTTTGTTCTCTACCTCTGTGTCTCTATTTCTTCCCTGCAAACCAGTTCATCTGTACCATTTTTAGGCTCCACATATATGCGTTAATATACAATATTTGTTTTCCTCTTTCTGACTTACTTCATTCTGTATGACAGTCTCTCGATCCATCGATGTCTCTACAAATGACCCAGGTTCATTCCTTTTTATGGCCGAGTAATATTCCATTTTATATATGTACCACATCATTATCCATTCGTCTGTCTGTGGGCATTTAGTTTGCTTCCATTACCTGGCTATTGTAAATAGTGCTGCAACGAACATTGTGGTGAATGTGCCTTTTTGAAATACTGTTTTCTCTGGGTATATGCCCAGAAGTGGGATTGCTGGATCAGATGGTAATTCTATTTCTAGTTTTTTTTAAGGAAACACCATACTGTTCTCCATAGTGACTGTACCAATTTACATTCCCACCAATAGTGGAAGAGGGCTCCTTTTGTCCACACCCTCCCCAGAATTGGTTGTTTGTAGATTTTCTGATGATGCCGATTCTAACAGGTGTGAGGTGATACCTCATTGTAGTTTTGATTTGCATTTCTCCAATAATTAGTGCTGTTGAGCAGCTTTTCATGTGCGTCTTGGCCATCTCTGTGTCTCCTTTGAAGAAACGTCTCTTTAGATCTTCTGCCCATTTTTTTGGGTTGTTTGTTTTTTTAATATTAAGCTGCATGAGCTGTTTATATATATTGGAGATTAAACCTCTGTCCATTGATTCGTCTGCAACGATTTTCGCCCATTCTGAGGGATGCCTTTTTCCATTCCCGTGCTTTTTAACAAAAAAGGAAAGAAAGGAAAAGAAGCAGAACACTAATGTGCGTAAAATATGCGTTTTGAAACGGTCGTTTTGAAATATGGACGTCCTTTGAATATTTTGGTCGATATGTGACCCCAGGATTTGTTTTCAGGGCAGGTGTCATTTACAGGCCTGCAATGAATTTGAATATCAACTGACCATTAGCGTTGGGATTAAAGCTGCTGTTGTGTGAAACGGCCACAAGGTGGCAGCAGTTCACCCTTACCAAATCTGGTTACTAGGGCAAGAGAGCCTCAGTGGAAGTGGTGTTCTAGATTGGAGTTTAGAATGGAATGTGCCAGGAGAAAGACCCTCACGTTTGTCTCACTACTTCTTGTTCGTGTTTTTAATTTAATTTTTTATTTTTTATTACAGCAAGTTTGATTACAATGTTTGGCTTGTTGTAGGTGTGGAAGATGTGGTTCTTTTACACATATACAGATGTCTGTTCTTCCTGGGATCCTTTTCCCATGTACGTTATGACAGAATGTTGAGTAGTCCTCTCTTGGTATTCTGTAGGTCTTTGGTGATTATATATGTCACCTGTGTTTGTATATGTCTGTTAACCCCGATATCGTAATGAAACAAATCCTCACACCTTTCCATTGGTGAAATATAAGTTTGTTTAATGAAACTGTGATAGCCCTTCTCCGTGGAAATATCTGCCCTGGTATCCATTTTTAGGTAACACCTATAAGTGATATGATATGTGTCTTTCACTTTCTGACTTACTACAAGTCACGTGATTACTTCTAGACTCATCTACGGTGCTGCAAATGGCATTGTGTCCTTTTTTCCCTTGGCTTCTCTTCTGCCTTAGCGGGGTCCATTTTCAACAATGTGATTCCCTGAGGGTTGTGGATTAGCTGACCTGGGCAGCCTTACCCTGCCGGCCCGCCCTCCCAAGGTGTGCTTCATTGAGGTCAATATAAACAGCGCTCCAGGCAGCAATAGCCCCTGAATCTGTGCCTGACTCCATATTCTCTGCCCCGTCAGCAGTCTCGGGGCTGTGCTGGTGGGAGGGAGTGAGGGGCCACAGCTTTGTGGGTGGCCCGGTGTGAGTGGGGTTCTGCTGGCCTTTCTGCAGGAGTTGCCAGGCTGCCGCCTGTAAACAAGAGGATGTGTCACCCATACCTTCCGCTGGAATTTCTCTCCGGACAGAGGTGAGGAAGGAAAAAAGCAGTGGGGTCCGGGACAGGAGGGGTATCTCAGGCATGGCAATGGAAAGCTTCTGGAAGAGCGCCCGGGTCCATGACCACCCTGGCTGCCCTGCAGGCAACAAGTTGGCCTGCGTGCTGTCGCTGGTGTGGCACCACGGTCCTTCCTCTAGGCTTTCAAGCCCTTGTACATATTCAGGTGTTTTACCTGGAAAGGGTGGGAACAGTTCAGCAGCAGCTGGCCTGGGGCTCAGCTCACGTTTCCTCACAGATGACTCGGCACGGTCCCCCAGCTTTGCAATGAGGACGCTCCTTGCGTGGGGGGTGGGTTGCTGGCTGTATGGGAGATGATTCCCCACCTCTGACCTATTTCAGAATTGTTTACCACTGGAGCAAGTGCCCTGATAGGGTTTTCCTCTGTATAACTCGTGGGTTCAGGATTTTTTTTTTTCTTTTATGGTTCAAGTTAGATTTTATTCCTCTTTTATGTATTTATAGATATAAGCATGGAAATAATTCATTCCTATAAATACATCTGTGTGACGGGAAGAACTTTTTTCTGTTTTATTTTTAAATTTTATATTTTAAAATTTTGAAATTTAATTTTATTTATTTTTTATACACCACGTTATTATTAGTTATGTATTTTATGCATATACATGTATACAGGTCAATCCCAAACTCCCAACTCATCCCACCACCACCACCCCATGGCTTCCCACACTTGGTGTCCATACGTTTGTTCTCTAACTCTGTGTCTCTACTTCTTCCATGCAAACCAGTTCATCTGTACCATTTTTAGGCTCCACATATATGCGTTAATATACAATATTTGTTTTCCTCTTTCTGACTTACTTCATTCTGTATGACAGTCTCTCGATCCATCGATGTCTCTACAAATGACCCAGTTTCATTCCTTTTTATGGCCGAGTAATATTCCATTTTATATATGTACCACATCTTTATCCATTCATCTGTCTGTGGGCATTTAGGTTGCTTCCATTACCTGGCTATTGTAAATAGTGCTGCAACGAACATTGTGGTGAATGTGCCTTTTTGAAATACGGTTTTCTCTGGGTATATGCCCAGAAGTGGGATTGCTGGATCAGATGGTAATTCTATTTCTAGTTTTTTTAAGGAAACTCCATACTGTTCTCCATAGTGACTGTATCAATTTACATTCCCACCAATAGTGGAAGAGGGCACCTTTTGTCCACACCCTCCCCAGAATTGGTTGTTTGTAGATTTTCTGATGATGCCGATTCTAACAGGTGTGAGGTGATACCTCATTGTAGTTTTGATTTGCATTTCTCCAATAATTAGTGCTGTTGAGCAGCTTTTCATGTGCGTCTTGGCCATCTCTGTGTCTCCTTTGAAGAAACGTCTCTTTAGATCTTCTGCCCATTTTTTTGGGTTGTTTGTTTTTTTAATATTAAGCTGCATGAGCTGTTTATATATATTGGAGATTAAACCTCTGTCCATTGATTCGTCTGCAACGATTTTCGCCCATTCTGAGGGATGCCTTTTTCCATTCCCGTGTTTTTTAACAAAAAAGGAAAGAAAGGAAAAGAAGCAGAACACTAATGTGCGTAAAATATGCCTTTTGAAACGGTCGTTTTGAAATATGGACGTCCTTTGAATTTTTTGGTCGATATGTGACCCCAGGATTTGTTTTCAGGGCAGGTGTCATTTACAGGCCTGCAATGATTTTGAATATCAACTGACCATTAGCGTTGGGATAAAGCTGCTGTTGTGTGAAACGGCCACAAGGTGGCAGCAGTTCACACTTACCATATCTGGTTACTAGGGCAAGAGAGCCTCAGTGGAAATGGTGTTCTAGATTGGAGTTTAGAATGGAATGTGCCAGGAGAAAGCCCCTCACGTTTGTCTCACTACTTCTTGTTCGTGTTTTTAATTTAATTTTTTATTTTTTATTACAGCAAGTTTGATTACAATGTTTGGCTTGTTGTAGGTGTGGAAGATATGGTTCTTTTACACATATACAGATGTCTGTCCTTCCTGGGATCCTTTTCCCATGTACGTTATGACAGAATGTTGAGTAGTCCTCTCTTGGTATTCTGTAGGTCTTTGGTGATTATATATGTCACCTGTGTTTGTATATGTCTGTTAACCCCAATATCGTAATGAAACCAATCCTCACACCTTTCCATTGGTGAACCATAAGTTTGTTTAATGAATCTGTGATTGCCCTTCTCCGTGGAAATATCTGCCCTGGTATCCATTTTTAGGTAACACCTATAAGTGATATGATATGATATGTGTCTTTCACTTTCTGACTTACTACAAGTCACGTGATTACTTCTAGACTCATCTACGGTGCTACAAATGGCATTGTGTCCCTTTTTCCCTTGGCTTCTCTTCTGCCTTAGCGGGGTCCATTTTCAACAATGTGATTCCCTGAGGGTTGTGGATTAGCTGACCTGGGCAGCCTTACCCTGCCGGCCCGCCCTCCCCAGGTGTGCCTCGTTGAGGTCAATATAAACAGCGCTCCAGGCAGCAATAGCCCCTGAAGCTGTGCCTGACACCATATTTTCTGCCTCGTCATCAGTCTCGGGGCTGTGCTGGTGGGAGGGAGTGAGGGGCCACAGCTTTGTGGGTGGCCCGGTGTGAGTGGGGTTCTGCTGGCCTTTCTGCAGGAGTTGCCAGGCTGCCGCCTCTAAAGAAGAGGATGTGTCACCCATACCTTCTGCTGGAATTTCTCTCCGGACAGAGGTGAGGAAGGAAAAAAGCAGTGGGGGCCGGACAGGAGGGGTATCATAGGCAGGGCAATGGAAAGCTTCTGGAAGAGCGCCCGAGGCCAGGACCACCCTGGCTGGCCTGCAGGCACCAATTTGGCCAGCGTGCTGTCGCTGGTGTGGCTCCACGGTCCTTCCTCTAGGCTTTCAAGCCCTTCTACATATTCAGGTGTTTTACCTGGAAAGGGTGGGAACAGTTCAGCAGCAGCTGGCCTGGGGCTCAGCTCACGTTTACTCACAGATGCCTCGGCACGGTCCCCCACCTTTGCAATGAGGATGCTCCTTGCGTGGGGTGTGGGTTGCTGGCTCTATGGGAGATGGTTCCCCACCTCTGACCAATTTCAGAATTGTTTACCGCTGGAGCAAGTGCCGTAATAGCGTATTCCTCTGTATAACTCGTGGGTTCACTTTTTTTTTCTTTTATGGTTCAAGTTAGATTTTATTCCTCTTTTACGTATTTATAGATATAAGCATGGAAATAATTCATTCCTATAAATACATCTGTGTGACGGGAAGAACTTTTTTCTGTTTTATTTTTAAATTTTATTTTTTAAAATTTTGAAATTTAATTTTATTTATTTTTTTATACACCACGTTATTATTAGTTATGTATTTTATGCATATACATGTATACAGGTCAATCCCAAACTCCCAACTCATCCCACCACTACCACCCCATGGCTTCCCACACTTGGTGTCCATACGTTTGTTCTCTACCTCTGTATCTCTATTTCTTCCCTGCAAACCAGTTCATCTGTACCATTTTTAGGCTCCACATATATGCGTTAATATACAATATTTGTTTTCCTCTTTCTAACTTACTTCATTCTGTATGACAGTCTCTCGATCCATCGATGTCTCTACAAATGACCCAGTTTCATTCCTTTTTATGGCCGAGTAATATTCCATTTTATATATGTACCACATCTTTATCCATTCATCTGTCTGTGGGCATTTAGGTTGCTTCCATTACCTGGCTATTGTAAATAGTGCTGCAACGAACATTGTGGTGAATGTGCCTTTTTGAAATACGGTTTTCTCTGGGTATATGCCCAGAAGTGGGATTGCTGGATCAGATGGTAATTCTATTTCTAGTTTTTTTAAGGAAACTCCATACTGTTCTCCATAGTGACTGTATCAATTTACATTCCCACCAATAGTGGAAGAGGGCTCCTTTTGTCCACACCCTCCCCAGAATTGGTTGTTTGTAGATTTTCTGATGATGCCGATTCTAACAGGTGTGAGGTGAAACCTCATTGTAGTTTTGATTTGCATTTCTCCAATAATTAGTGCTGTTGAGCAGCTTTTCATGTGCGTCTTGGCCATCTCTGTGTCTCCTTTGAAGAAACGTCTCTTTAGATCTTCTGCCCATTTTTTTTGGGTTGTTTGTTTTTTTAATATTAAGCTGCATGAGCTGTTTATATATATTGGAGATTAATCCTCTGTCCATTGATTCGTCTGCAACGATTTTCGCCCATTCTGAGGGATGCCTTTTTCCATTCCCGTGTTTTTTAACAAAAAAGGAAAGAAAGGAAAAGAAGCAGAACACTAATGTGCTTAAATATGCCTTTTGAAACGGTCGTTTTGAAATATGGACGTCCTTTGAATTTTTTGGTCGATATGTGACCCCAGGATTTGTTTTCAGGGCAGGTGTCATTTACAGGCCTGCAATGATTTTGAATATCAACTGACCATTAGCGTTGGGATTAAAGCTGCTGTTGTGTGAAACGGCCACAAGGTGGCAGCAGTTCACACTTACCATATCTGGTTACTAGGGCAAGAGAGCCTCAGTGGAAATGGTGTTCTAGATTGGAGTTTAGAATGGAATGTGCCAGGAGAAAGCCCCTCACGTTTGTCTCACTACTTCTTGTTCGTGTTTTTAATTTAATTTTTTATTTTTTCTTACAGCAAGTTTGATTACAATGTTTGGCTTGTTGTAGGTGTGGAAGATGTGGTTCTTTTACACATATACAGATGTCTGTTCTTCCTGGGATCCTTTTCCCATGTACGTTATGACAGAATGTTGAGTAGTCCTCTCTTGGTATTCTGTAGGTCTTTGGTGATTATATATGTCACCTGTGTTTGTATATGTCTGTTAACCCCAATATCGTAATGAAACCACTCCTCACACCTTTCCATTGGTGAACCATAAGTTTGTTTAACGAATCTGTGATTGCCCTTCTCCGTGGAAATATCTGCCCTGGTATCCATTTTTAGGTAACACCTATAAGTGATATGATATGATATGTGTCTTTCACTTTCTGACTTACTACAAGTCACGTGATTACTTCTAGACTCATCTACGGTGCTACAAATGGCATTGTGTCCCTTTTTCCCTTGGCTTCTCTTCTGCCTTAGCGGGGTCCATTTTCAACAATGTGATTCCCTGAGGGTTGTGGATTAGCTGACCTGGGCAGCCTTACCCTGCCGGCCCGCTCTCCCCAGGTGTGCCTCGTTGAGGTCAATATAAACAGCGCTCCAGGCAGCAATAGCCCCTGAAGCTGTGCCTGACACCATATTCTCTGCCGCGTCAGCAGTCTCGGGGCTGTGCTGGTGGGAGGGAGTGAGGGGCCACAGCTTTGTGGGTGGCCCGGTGTGAGTGGGGTTCTGCTGGCCTTTCTGCAGGAGTTGCCAGGCTGCCGCCTGTAAAGAAGAGGATGTGTCACCCATACTTTCTGCTGGAATTTCTCTCCGGACAGAGGTGAGGAAGGAAAAAAGCAGTGGGGGCCGGACAGGAGGCGTATCACAGGCAGGGGAATGGAAAGCTTCTGGAAGAGAGCCCGAGGCCAGGACCACCCTGGCTGGCCTGCAGGCACCAAGTTGGCCTGCGTGCTGTCCCTGGTGTGGCTCCACGGTCCTTCCTCTAGGCTTTCAAGCCCTTGTACATATTCAGGTGTTTTACCTGGAAAGGGTGGGAACAGTTCAGCAGCAGCTGGCCTGGGGCTCAGCTCACGTTTACTCAGAGATGCCTCGGCACGGTCCCCCAGCTTTGCAATGAGGATGCTCCTTGCGTGGGGGGTGGGTTGATGGCTGTATGGGAGATGGTTCCCCACCTGTGACCAATTTCAGAATTGTTTACCACTGGAGCAAGTGCCCTGATAGGGTTTTCCTCTCTATAACTCGTGGGTTCAGGTTTTTTTCTCTTTTATGGTTCAAGTTAGATTTTATTCCTCTTTTATGTATTTATAGATATAAGCATGGAAATAATTCATTCCTATAAATACATCTGTGTGACGGGAAGAACTTTTTTCTGTTTTATTTTTAAATTTTATATTTTAAAATTTTGAAATTTAATTTTATTTATTTTTTATACACCACGTTATTATTAGTTATGTATTTTATGCATATACATGTATACAGGTCAATCCCAAACTCCCAACTCATCCCACCACCACCACCCCATGGCTTCCCACACTTGGTGTCCATACGTTTGTTCTCTACCTCTGTGTCTCTACTTCTTCCCTGCAAACCAGTTCATCTGTACCATTTTTAGGCTCCACATATATGCATTAATATACAATATTTGTTTTCCTCTTTCTGACTTACTTCATTCTGTATGACAGTCTCTCGATCCATCGATGTCTCTACAAATGACCCAGTTTCATTCCTTTATATGGCCGAGTAATATTCCATTTTATATATGTACCACATCTTTATCCATTCATGTGTCTGTGGGCATTTAGGTTGCTTCCATTACCTGGCTATTGTAAATAGTGCTGCAACGAACATTGTGGTGAATGTGCCTTTTTGAAATACGGTTTTCTCTGGGTATATGCCCAGAAGTGGGATTGCTGGATCAGATGGTAATTCTATTTCTAGTTTTTTTAAGGAAACTCCATACTGTTCTCCATAGTGACTGTATCAATTTACATTCCCACCAATAGTGGAAGAGGGCTCCTTTTGTCCACACCCTCCCCAGAATTGGTTGTTTGTAGATTTTCTGATGATGCCGATTCTAACAGGTGTGAGGTGATACCTCATTGTAGTTTTGATTTGCATTTCTCTAATAATTAGTGCTGTTGAGCAGCTTTTCTGTGCGTCTTGGCCATCTCTGTGTCTCCTTTGAAGAAACGTCTCTTTAGATCTTCTGCCCATTTTTTGGGGGGTTGTTTGTTTTTTTAATATTAACCTGCATGAGCTGTTTATATATATTGGAGATTAAACCTCTGTACATTGATTCGTCTGCAACGATTTTCAGCCATTCTGAGGGATGCTTTTTTCCATTCCCGTTTTTTTTTAACAAAAAAGGGAAGAAAGGAAAAGAAGCAGAACACTAATGTGCCTAAAATATGCCTTTTGAAACGGTCGTTTTGAAATACGGACGTCCTTTGAATTTTTTGGTCGATATGTGACCCCAGGATTTGTTTTCAGGGCAGGTGTCATTTACAGTCCTGCAATGATTTTGAATATCAACTGACCATTAGCGTTGGGATTAAAGCTGCTGTTGCGTGAAACGGCCACAAGGTGGCAGCAGTTCACCCTTACCAAATCTGGTTACTAGGGCAGGAGAGCCTCAGTGGAAGTGGTGTTCTAGATTGGAGTTTAGAATGGAATGTGCCAGGAGAAAGCCCCTCACGTTTGTCTCACTACTTCTTGTTCGTGTTTTTAATTTAATTTTTTATTTTTTATTACAGCAAGTTTGATTACAATGTTTGGCTTGTTGCAGGTGTGGAAGATGTGGTTCTTTTACACATATACACATGTCTGTTCTTCCTGGGATCCTTTTCCCATGTACGTTATGACAGAATGTTGAGTAGTCCTCTCTTGGTATTCTGTAGGTTTTTGGTGATTATATATGTCACCTGTGTTTGTATATGTCTGTTAACCCCGATATCGTAATGAAACCAATCCTCACACCTTTCCATTGGTGAACCATAAGTTTGTTTAATGAATCTGTGATTGCCCTTCTCCGTGGAAATATCTGCCCTGGTATCCATTTTTAGGTAACACCTATAAGTGATATGATATGATATGTGTCTTTCACTTTCTGACTTACTACAAGTCACGTGATTACTTCTAGACTCATCTACGGTGCTGCAAATGGCATTGTGTCCTTTTTTCCCTTGGCTTCTCTTCTGCCTTAGCGGGGTCCATTTTCAACAATGTGATTCCCTGAGGGTTGTGGATTAGCTGACCTGGGCAGCCTTACCCTGCCGGCCCGCCCTCCCCAGGTGTGCCTCGTTGAGGTCAATATAAACAGCGCTCCAGGCAGCAATAGCCCCTGAAGCTGTGCCTGACTCCATATTCTCTGCCGCGTCAGCAGTCTCGGGGCTGTGCTGGTTGGAGGGAGTGAGGGGCCACAGTTTTGTGGGTGGCCTGGTGTGAGTGGGGTTCTGCTGGCCTTTCTGCAGGAGTTGCCAGGCTGCCGCCTGTAAAGAAGAGGATGTGTCACCCATACCTTCCGCTGGAATTTCTCTCCGGACACAGGTGAGGAAGGAAAAAAGCAGTGGGGGCCGGACAGGAGGGGTATCACAGGCAGGGCAATGGAAAGCTTCTGGAAGAGCGCCCGAGGCCAGGACCACCCTGGCTGGCCTGCAGGCACCAAGTTGGCCTGCGTGCTGTCGCTGGTGTGGCTCCACGGTCCTTCCTCTAGGCTTTCAAGCCCTTCTACATATTCAGGTGTTTTACCTGGAATGGTTGGGAACAGTTCAGCAGCAGCTGGCCTGGGGCTCAGCTCACGTTTACTCACAGATGCCTCGGCATGGTCCCCCAGCTTTGCAATGAGGACGCTCCTTGCGTGGGGGCTGGGTGGCTGGCTGTATGGGAGATGATTCCCCACCTCTGACCAATTTCAGAATTGTTTACCGCTGGAGCAAGTGCCGTGATAGGGTTTTCCTCTGTATAACTCGTGGGTTCACTTTTTTTTTCTTTTATGGTTCAAGTTAGATTTTATTCCTCTTTTATGTATTTATAGATATAAGCATGGAAATAATTCATTCCTATAAATACATCTGTGTGACGGGAAGAATATTTTCTGTTTTATTTTTAAATTTTATTTTTTAAAATTTTGAAATTTAATTTTATTTATGTTTTTATACAGCACGTTATTATTCGTTATGTATTTTATGCATATACATGTACACAGGTCAATACCAATCTCCCAACTCATCCCACCACCACCAACCCATGGCTTCCCACACTTGGTGTCCATACCTTTGTTCTCTACCTCTGTGTCTCTATTTCTTCCCTGCAAACCAGTTCATCTGTACCATTTTTTTAGGTTCCACATATATGCATTAATATACAATATTTGTTTTCCTCTTTCTGACTTACTTCATTCTGTATGACAGTCTCTCGATCCATCGATGTCTCTACAAATGACCCTGTTTCATTCCTTTTTATGGCAGAGTAATATTCCATTTTATATATGTACCACATCTTTATCCATTCATCTGTCTGTGGGCATTTAGGTTGCTTCCATTACCTGGCTATTGTAAATAGTGCTGCAATGAACATTGTGGTGAATGTGCCTTTTTGATGTACGGTTTTCTCTGGGTATATGCCCAGAAGTGGGATTGCTGGATCAGATGGTAATTCTATTTCTAGTTTTTTTAAGGAAACACCATACTGTTCTCCATAGTGACTGTATCAATTTCCATTCCCACCAATAGTGGAAGAGGGCTCCTTTTGTCCACACCCTCCCCAGAATTGGTTGTTTGTAGATTTTCTGATGATGCCGATTCTAACAGGTGTGAGGTGATACCTCATTGTAGTTTTGATTTGCATTTCTCTAATAATTAGTGCTGTTGAGCAGCTTTTCATGTGCGTCTTGGCCATCTCTGTGTCTCCTTTGAAGAAACGTCTCTTTAGATCTTCTGCCCATTTTTGTATTGGGTTGTTTGTTTTTTTTTAATATTGAGCAGCATGAGTTGTTTATATATATTGGAGATTAAACCTCTGTCCATTGATTCGTCTACAACGATTTTCGCCCATTCTGAGGGATGCCTTTTTCCATTCCCGTGTTTTTTAACAAAAAAGGAAAGAAAGGTTAAGATGAAGAACACTAATGTGCGAAAAATATGCCTTTTGAAACGGTCGTTTTGAAATATGGACGTCCTTTGAATTTTTTGGTCGATATGTGACCCCAGGATTTGTTTTCAGGGCAGGTGTCATTTACAGGCCTGCAATGATTTTGAATATCAACTGACCATTAGCGTTGGGATTAAAGCTGCTGTTGTGTGTAACGGCCACAAGGTGGCAGCAGTTCACCCTTACCAAATCTGGTTACAAGGGCAAGAGAGCCTCAGTGGAAGTGGTGTTCTAGATTGGAGTTTAGAATGGAATGTGCCAGGAAAAAGCCCCTCACGTTTGTCTCACTACTTCTTCTTCGTGTTTTTAATTTAATTTTTTATTTTTTATTACAGCAAGTTTGATTACAATGTTTGGCTTGTTGTAGGTGTGGAAGATGTGGTTCTTTTACACATATACACATGTCTGTTCTTCCTGGGATCCTTTTCCCATGTACGTTATGACAGAATGTTGAGTAGTCCTCTCTTGGTATTCTGTAGGTCTTTGGTGATTATATATGTCACCTGTGTTTGTATATGTCTCTTAACCCCGATATCGTAATGAAACCAATCCTCACACCTTTCCATTGGTGAACCATAAGTTTGTTTAATGAATCTGTGATTGCCCTTCTCCGTGGAAATATCTGCCCTGGTATCCATTTTTAGGTAAAACCTATAAGTGATATGATATGATATGTGTCTTTCACTTTCTGACTTACTACAAGTCACGTGATTACTTCTAGTCTCATCTACGGTGCTGCAAATGGCATTGTGTCCTTTTTTCCCTTGGCTACTCTTCTGCCTTAGCGGGGTCCATTTTCAACAATGTGATTCCCTGAGGGTTGTGGATTAGCTGACCTGGGCAGCCTTACCCTGCCGGCCCGCCCTCCCCAGGTGTGCCTCGTTGAGGTCAATATAAACAGAGCTCCAGGCAGCAATAGCCCCTGAAGCTGTGCCTGACTCCATATTCTCTGCCCCGTCAGCAGTCTCGGGGCTGGGTGGTGGGAGGGAGTGAGGGGCCACAGCTTTGTGGGTGGCCCGGTGTGAGTGGGGTTCTGCTGGCCTTTCTGCAGGAGTTGCCAGGCTGCCGCCTGTAAAGAAGAGGATGTGTCACCCATACCTTCCGCTGGAATTTCTCTCCGGACAGAGGTGAGGAAGGAAAAAAGCAGTGGGGTCCGGGACAGGAGGGGTATCTCAGGCAGGGCAATGGAAAGCTTCTGGAAGAGCGCCCGGGGCCAGGACCACCCTGGCTGGCCTGCAGGCACCAAGTTGGCCTGCGTGCTGTCGCTGGTGTGGCTCCACGGTCCTTCCTCTAGGCTTTCAAGCCCTTGTACATATTCAGGTGTTTTACCTGGAAAGGGTGGGAACAGTTCAGCAGCAGCTGGCCTGGGGCTCAGCTCACGTTTACTCACAGATGCCTCAGCACGGTCCCCCAGCTTTGCAATGAGGACGCTCCTTGCGTGGGGGTGATTTGATGGCTGTATGGGAGATGCTTCCCCACCTCTGACCAATTTCAGAATTGTTTACCACTGGAGCAAGTGCCCTGATAGGGTTTTCCTCTGTATAACTCGTGGGTTCAGGTTTTTTTTTCTTTTATGGTTCAAGTTAGATTTTATTCCTCTTTTATGTATTTATAGATATAAGCATGGAAATAATTCATTCCTATAAATACATCTGTGTGACGGGAAGAACTTTTTTCTGTTTTATTTTTAAATTTTATTTTTTAAAATTTTGAAATTTAATTTTATTTATTTTTTTTATACAGCACGTTATTATTAGTTATGTATTTTATGCATATACATGTACACAGGTCAATCCCAAACTCCCAACTCATCCCACCACCACCACCCCATGGCTTCCCACACTTGGTGTCCATACGTTTGTTCTCTACCTCTGTGTCTCTATTTCTTCCCTGCAAACCAGTTCATCTGTACCATTTATAGGCTCCCCATATATGCATTAATATACAATATTTGTTTTCCTCTTTCTGACTTACTTCATTCTGTATGACAGTCTCTCGATCCATCGATGTCTCTACAAATGACCCAGTTTCATTCCTTTTAATGGCCGAGTAATATTCCATTTTATATATGTACCACATCTTTATCCATTCATCTGTCTGTGGGCATGTAGGTTGCTTCCATTACCTGGCTATTGTAAATAGTGCTGCAACGAACATTGTGGTGAATGTGCCTTTTTGAAATACGGTTTTCTCTGGGTATATGCCCAGAAGTGGGATTGCTGGATCAGATGGTAACTCTATTTCTAGTTTTTTTAAGGAAACTCCATACTGTTCTCCATAGTGACTGTATCAATTTACATTCCCACCAATAGTGGAAGAGGGCTCCTTTTGTCCACACCCTCCCCAGAATTGGTTGTTTGTAGATTTTCTGATGATGCCGATTCTAACAGGTGTGAGGTGATACCTCATTGTAGTTTTGATTTGCATTTCTCTAATATTTAGTGCTGTTGAGCAGCTTTTCATGTGCGTCTTGGCCATCTCTGTGTCTCCTTTGAAGAAACGTCTCTTTAGATCTTCTGCCCATTTTTGGGGGGTTGTTTGTTTTTTTAATATTAAGCTGCATGAGCTGTTTATATATATTGGAGATTAAACCTCTGTCCATTGATTCGTCTGCAACGATTTTCGCCCATTCTGAGGGATGCCTTTTTCCATTCCCGTGTTTTTTAACAAAAAAGGAAAGAAAGGAAAAGAAGCAGAACACTAATGTGCGTAAAATATGCCTTTTGAAACGGTCGTTTTGAAATACGGACGTCCTTTGAATTTTTTGGTCGATATGTGACCCCAGGATTTGTTTTCAGGGCAGGTGTCATTTACAGGCCTGCAATGATTTTGAATATCAACTGACCATTAGCGTTGGGATTAAAGCTGCTGTTGTGTGAAACGGCCACAAGGTGGCAGCAGTTCACCCTTACCAAATCTGGTTACTAGGGCAAGAGAGCCTCAGTGGAAGTGGTGTTCTAGATTGGAGTTTAATATGGAATGTGTCAGGAGAAAGCCCCTCACGTTTGTCTCACTACTTCTTGTTCGTGTTTTTAATTTAATTTTTTATTTTTTATTACAGCAAGTTTGATTACAATGTTTGGCTTGATGTACGTGTGGAAGATGTGATTCTTTTACACATATCCAGATGTCTGTTCTTCCTGGGATCCTTTTCCCATGTATGTTATGACAGAATGTTGAGTAGTCCTCTCTTGGTATTCTGTAGGTCTTTGGTGATTATATATGTCACCTGTGTTTGTATATGTCTGTTAACCCCGATATCATAATGAAACCAATCCTCACACCTTTCCATTGGTGAACCATAAGTTTGTTTAATGAATCTGTGATTGCCCTTCTCCGTGGAAATATCTGCCCTGGTATCCATTTTTAGGTAACACCTATAAGTGATATGATAGGATATGTGTCTTTCACTTTCTGACTTACTACAAGTCACGTGATTACTTCTAGACTCATCTACGGTGCTGCAAATGGCATTGTGTCCTTTTTTCCCTTGGCTTCTCTTCTGCCTTAGCGGGGTCCATTTTCAACAATGTGATTCCCTGAGGGTTGTGGATTAGCTGACCTGGGCAGCCTTACCCTGCCAGCCCGCCCTCCCCAGGTGTGCCTCATTGAGGTCAATATAAACAGCGCTCCAGGCAGCAATAGCCCCTGAAGCTGTGCCTGACTCCATATTCTCTGCCCCGTCAGCAGTCTCGGGGCTGTGCTGGTGGGAGGGAGTGAGGGGCCACAGCTTTGTGGGTGGCCCGGTGTGAGTGGGGTTCTGCTGGCCTTTCTGCAGGAGTTGCCAGGCTGCCGCCTGTAAAGAATAGGTTGTGTCACCCATACCTTCCACTGGAATTTCTCTCCGGACAGAGGTGAGGAAGGAAAAAAGCAGTGGGGGCCGGGACAGGAGGGGTATCTCAGGCAGGGCAATGGAAAGCTTCTGGAAGAGCGCCAGGGCCCAGGACCACCCTGGCTGGCCTGCAGGCACCAAGTTGGCCTGCGTGCTGTCGCTGGTGTGGCTCCACGGTCCTTCCTCTAGGCTTTCAAGCCCTTGTACATATTCAGGTGTTTTACCTGGAAAGGGTGGGAACAGTTCAGCAGCAGCTGGCCTGGGGCTCAGCTCACGTTTACTCACAGATGCCTCGGCACGGTCCCCCAGCTTTGCAATGAGGACGCTCCTTGCGTGGGGGGTGGGTTGATGGCTGTATGGGAGATGGTTCCCCACCTCTGACCAATTTCAGAATTGTTTACCACTGGAGCAAGTGCCCTGATAGGGTTTTCCTCTGTATAACTCGTGGGTTCAGGTTTTTTTTTTCTTTTATGGTTCAAGTTAGATTTTATTCCTCTTTTATGTATTTATAAATATAAGCATGGAAATAATTCATTCCTATAAATACATCTGTGTGACGGGAAGAACTTTTTTCTGTTTTATTTTTAAATTTTATTTTTTAAAATTTTGAAATTTAATTTTATTTATTTTTTTCATACAGCACGTTATTATTAGTTATGTATTTTATGCATATACATGTACACAGGTCAATCCCAAACTCCCAACTCATCCCACCACCACCACCCCATGGCTTCCCACACTTGGTGTCCATACGTTTGTTCTCTACCTCTGTGTCTCTATTTCTTCCCTGCAAACCAGTTCATCTGTACCATTTATAGGCTCCACATATATGCATTAATATACAATATTTGTTTTCCTCTTTCTGACTTACTTCATTCTGTATGACAGTCTCTCGATCCATCGATGTCTCTACAAATGACCCAGTTTCATTCCTTTTAATGGCCGAGTAATATTCCATTTTATATATGTACCACATCTTTATCCATTCATCTGTCTGTGGGCATTTAGGTTGCTTCCATTACCTGGCTATTGTAAATAGTGCTGCAACGAACATTGTGGTGAAAGTGCCTTTTTGAAATACGGTTTTCTCTGGGTATATGCCCAGAAGTGGGATTGCTGGATCAGATGGTAATTCTATTTCTAGTTTTTTTAAGGAAACTCCATACTGTTCTCCATAGTGACTGTATCAATTTACATTACCACCAATAGTGGAAGAGGGCTCCTTTTGTCCACACCCTCCCCAGAATTGTTTGTTTTTAGATTTTCTGATGATGCCGATTCTATCAGGTGTGAGGTGAAACCTCATTGTAGTTTTGATTTGCATTTCTCTAATAATTAGTGCTGTTGAGCAGCTTTTCATGTGCGTCTTGGCCATCTCTGTGTCTCCTTTGAAGAAACGTCTCTTTAGATCTTCTGCCCATTTTTTTGGGGTTGTTTGTTTTTTTTAATATTAAGCTGCATGAGCTGTTTATATATATTGGATATTAAACCTCTGTCCATTGATTCGTCTGCAACGATTTTGGCCCATTCTGAGGGATGCCTTTTTCCATTCCCGTGTTTTTTAACAAAAAAGGAAAGAAAGGAAAAGAAGCAGAACACTAATGGGCGTAAAATATGCCTTTTGAAACGGTCGTTTTGAAATATGGACGTCCTTTGAATTTTTTGGTCGATATGTGACCCCAGGATTTGTTTTCAGGGCAGGTGTCATTTACAGGCCTGCAATGATTTTGAATATCAACTGACCATTAGCGCTGGGATTAAAGCTGCTGTTGTGTGAAACGGCCACAAGGTGGCAGCAGTTCACCCTTACCAAATCTGGTTATTAGGGAAAGAGAGCCTCAGTGGAAGTCGTGTTCTAGATTGGAATTTAGAATGGAATGTGCCAGGAGAAAGCCCCTCACGTTTGTCTCACTACTTCTTGTTCGTGTTTTTAATTTAATTTTTTTTTATTTTTTATTACAGCAAGTTTGATTACAATGTTTGGCTTGTTGTAGGTGTGGAAGATGTGGTTCTTTTAAACATATACAGATGTCTGTTCTTCCTGGGATCCTTTTCCCATGTACGTTATGACAGAATGTTGAGTAGTCCTCTCTTGGTATTCTGTAGGTCTTTGGTGATTATATATGTCACCTGTGTTTGTATATGTCTGTTAACCCCGATATAGTAATGAAACCAATCCTCACACCTTTCCATTGGTGAACCATAAGTTTGTTTAATGAATCTGTGATTGCCCTTCTCCGTGGAAATATCTGCCCTGGTATCCATTTTTAGGTAACACCTATAAGTGATATGATAGGATATGTGTCTTTCACTTTCTGACTTACTACAAGTCACGTGATTACTTCTAGACTCATCTACGCTGCTGCAAATGGCATTGTGTCCTTTTTTTCCTTGGCTTCTCTTCTGCCTTAGCGGGGTCCATTTTCAACAATGTGATTCCCTGAGGGTTGTGGATTAGCTGACCTGGGCAGCCTTACCCTGCCGGCCCGCCCTCCCATGGTGTGCCTCATTGAGGTCAATATAATCAGCGCTCCAGGCAGCAATAGCCCCTGAAGCTGTGCCTGACTCCATATTCTCTGCCCCGTCAGCAGTCTCGGGGCTGTGCTGGTGGGAGGGAGTGAGGGGACACAGCTTTGTGGGTGGCCCGGTGTGAGTGGGGTTCTGCTGGCCTTTCTGCAGGCGTTGCCAGGCTGCCACCTGTAAAGAAGAGGTTGTGTCACCCATACCTTCCGCTGGAATTTCTCTCCGGACAGAGGTGAGGAAGGAAAAAAAGCAGTGGGGGCCGGGACAGGAGGGGTATCTCAGGCAGGGCAATGGAAAGCTTCTGGAAGAGCGCCCGGGGCCAGGACCACCCTGGCTGGCCTGCAGGCACCAAGTTGGCCTTCGTGCTGTCGCTGGTGTGGCTCCACGGTCCTTCCTCTAGGCTTTCAAGCCCTTGTACATATTCAGGTGTTTTACCTGGAAAGGGTGGGAACAGTTCAGCAGCAGCTGGCCTGGGGCTCAGCTCACGTTTACTCACAGATGCCTCGGCATGGTCCCCCAGCTTTGCAATGAGGACGCTCCTTGCATGGGGGGTGTGTTGCTGGCTGTATGGGAGATGATTCCCCACCTCTGAACAATTTCAGAATTGTTTACCACTGGAGCAAGTGCCCTGCTAGGGTTTTCCTGTGTATAACTGGTGGGTTCAGGTTTTTTTTTTCTTTTATGGTTCAAGTTAGATTTTATTCCTCTTTTATGTATTTATAGATATAAGCATGGAAATAATTCATTCCTATAAATACATCTGTGTGACAGGAAGAACTTTTTTCTGTTTTATTTTTAAATTTTATTTTTTAAAATTTTGAAATTTAGTTTTATTTATTTTTTTATACAGCACGTTATTATTAGTTATGTATTTTATGCATATACATGTATACAGGTCAATCCCAAACTCCCAACTCATCCCACCACCACCACCCCATGGCTTCCCACACTTGGTGTCCATACGTTTGTTCTCTACCTCTGTGTCTCTATTTCTTCCCTGCAAACCAGTTCATCTGTACCATTTTTAGGCTCCACATATATGCATTAATATACAATATTTGTTTTCCTCTTTCTGACTTACTTCATTCTGTATGACAGTCTCTCGATCCATCGATGTCTCTACAAATGACCCAGTTTCATTCCTTTTTATGGCCGAGTAATATTCCATTTTATATATGTACCACATCTTTATCGATTCATCTGTCTGTGGGCATTTAGGTTGCTTCCATTACCTGGCTATTGTAAATAGTGCTGCAACGAACATTGTGGTGAATGTGCCTTTTTGAAATACGGTTTTCTCTGGGTATATGCCCAGAAGTGGGATTGCTGGATCAGATGGTAATTCTATTTCTAGTTTTTTTAAGGAAACTCCATACTGTTCTCCATAGTGACTGTATCAATTTCCATTCCCACCAATAGTGGAAGAGGGCTCCTTTTGTCCACACCCTCCCCAGATTTGGTTGTTTGTAGATTTTCTGATGATGCCGATTCTAACAGGTGTGAGGTGATACCTCATTGTAGTTTTGATTTGCATTTCTCTAATAATTAGTGCTGTTGAGCAGCTTTTCATGTGTGTCTTGGCCATCTCTGTGCCTTCTTTGAAGAAACGTCTCTTTAGATCATCTGTCCATTTTTGTATTGGGTTGTTTGTTTTTTTAATATTAAGCTGCATGTGTTGTTTATATATATTGGAGATTAAACCTCTGTCCATTGATTCGTCTGCAACGATTTTGGCCCATTCTGAGGGATGCCTTTTTCCATTCCCGTGTTTTTTAACAAAAAAGGAAAGAAAGGAAAAGAAGCAGAACACTAATGGGCGTAAAATATGCCTTTTGAAACGGTCGTTTTGAAATATGGACGTCTTTTGAATTTTTTGGTCGATATGTGACCCCAGGATTTGTTTTCAGGGCAGGTGTCTTTTACAGGCCTGCAATGATTTTGAATATCAACTGACCATTAGCTTTGGGATTAAAGCTGCTGTTGTGTGTAACGGCCACAAGGTGGCAGCAGTTCACCCTTACCAAATCTGGTTACTAGGGCAAGAGAGCCTTGGTGGAAGTGGTGTTCTAGATTGGAGTTTAGAATGGAATGTGCCAGGAGAAAGCCCCTCACGTTTGTCTCACTACTTCTTGTTCGTGTTTTTAATTTAATTTTTTATTTTTTCTTACAGCAAGTTTGATTACAATGTTTGGCTTGTTGTAGGTGTGGAAGATGTGGTTCTTTTACACATATACACATGTCTGTTCTTCCTGGGATCCTTTTCCCATGTACGTTATGACAGAATGTTGAGTAGTCCTCTCTTGGTATTCTGTAGGTCTTTGGTGATTATATATGTCACCTGTGTTTGTATATGTCTCTTAACCCCGATATCGTAATGAAACCAATCCTCACACCTTTCCATTGGTGAACCATAAGTTTGTTTAATGAATCTGTGATTGCCCTTCTCCGTGGAAATATCTGCCCTGGTATCCATTTTTAGGTAACACCTATAAGTGATATGATAGGATATGTGTCTTTCACTTTCTGACTTACTACAAGTCACGTGATTACTTCTAGACTCATCTCGGTGCTGCAAATGGCATTGTGTCCTTTTTTTCCTTGGCTTCTCTTCTGCCTTAGCGGGGTCCATTTTCAACAATGTGATTCCCTGAGGGTTGTGGATTAGCTGACCTGGGCAGCCTTACCCTGCCGGCCCGCCCTCCCCAGGTGTGCCTCGTTGAGGTCAATATAAACAGCGCTCCAGGCAGCAATAGCCCCTGAAGCTGTGCCTGACTCCATATTCTCTGCCCCGTCAGCAGTCTCGGGGCTGTGCTGGTGGGAGGGAGTGAGGGGCCACAGCTTTGTGGGTGGCCCGGTGTGAGTGGGGTTCTGCTGCCCTTTCTGCAGGAGTTGCCAGGCTGCCGCCTGTAAAGAAGAGGATGTGTCACACATACCTTCCGCTGGAATTTCTGTCCGGACAGAGGTGAGGAAGGAAAAAAGCAGTGGGGGCCGGGACAGGAGGGGTATCTCAGGCAGGGCAATGGAAAGCTTCTGGAAGAGCGCCAGGGACCAAGACCACCCTGGCTGGCCTGCAGGCACCAAGTTGGCCTGCGTGCTGTTGCTGGTGTGGCTCCACGGTCCTTCCTCTAGGCTTTCAAGCCCTTGTACATATTCAGGTGTTTTACCTGGAAAGGGTGGGAACAGTTCAGCAGCAGCTGGCCTGAGGCTCAGCTCACGTTTACTCACAGATGCCTCGGCACGGTCCCCCAGCTTTGCAATGAGGACACTCCTTGCGTGGGGGGTGGGTTGATGGCTGTATGGGAGATGGTTCCCCACCTCTGACCAATTTCAGAATTGTTTACCGCTGGAGCAAGTGCCGTGATAGGGTTTTCCTCTGTATAACTCGTGGGTTCACTTTATTTTTCTTTTATGTTTCAAGTTAGATTTTATTCCTCTTTTATGTATTTATAAATATAAGCATGGAAATAATTCATTCCTATAAATACATCTGTGTGACGGCAAGAATATTTTCTGTTTAATTTTTAAATTTTATTTTTTAAAATTTTGAAATTTAATTTTATTTATGTTTTTATACAGCAGGTTATTATTAGTTATGTATTTTATGCATATACATGTACACAGGTCAATCCCAAACTCCCAAATCATCACACCACCACCAACCCATGGCTTCCCACACTTGGTGTCCATACGTTTGTTCTCTACCTCTGTGTCTCTATTTCTTCCCTGCAAACCAGTTCATCTGTACCATTTTTTTAGGTTCCACATATATGCATTAATATACAATATTTGTTTTCCTGTTTCTGACTTACTACATTCTGTATGACAGTCTCTCGATCCATCGATGTCTCTACAAATGACCCAGTTTCATTCCTTTTTATGGCCGAGGAATATTCCATTTCATATATGTACCACATCTTTATCGATTCATCTGTCTGTGGGCATTTAGGTTGCTTCCATTACCTGGCTATTGTAAATAGTGCTGCAACGAACATTGTGGTGAATGTGCCTTCTTGAAATACGGTTTTCTCTGTGTATATGCCCAAAAGTGGGATTGCTGGATCAGATGGTAATTCTATTTCTAGTTTTTTTAAGGAAACTCCATACTGTTCTCCATAGTGACTGTATCAATTTCCATTCCCACCAATAGTGGAAGAGGGCTCCTTTTGTCCACACCCTCCCCAGAATTGGTTGTTTGTAGATTTTCTGATGATGCCGATTCTAACAGGTTTGAGGTGAAACCTCATTGTAGTTTTGATTTGCATTTCTCTAATAATTAGTGCTGTTGAGCAGCTTTTCATGTGCGTCTTGGCCATCTCTGTGTCTCCTTTGAAGAAACGTCTCTTTAGATCTTCTGCCCATTTTTTGGGGGGTTGTTTGTATTTTTAATATTAAGCTGCATGAGCTGTTTATATATATTGGAGATTAAACCTCTGTCCATTGATTCGTCTGCAACGATTTTCGCCCATTGTGAGGGATGCTTTTTTCCATTCCCGTTTTTTTTTAACAAAAAAGGGAAGAAAGGAAAAGAAGCAGAACACTAATGTGCCTAAAATATGCCTTTTGAAACGGTCCTTTTGAAATATGGACGTCCTTTGAATTTTTTGGTCGATATGTTACCCCAGGATTTGTTTTCAGGGCAGGTGTCATTTACAGGCCTGCAATGATTTTGAATATTAACTGACCATTAGCGTTGGGATTAAAGCTGCTGTTGTGTGAAACGGCCACAAGGTGGCAGCAGTTCACCCTTACCAAATCTGCTTACTAGGGCAAGAGAGCCTCATGGGAAGTGGTGTTCTAGATTTGAGTTTAATATGGAATGTGCCAGGAGAAAGCCCCTCACGTTTGTCTCACTACTTCTTGTTCGTGTTTTTAATTTAATTTTTTATTTTTTATTACAGCAAGTTTGATTACAATGTATGGCTTGTTGTAGGTGTGGAAGATGTGGTTCTTTTACACATATCCAGATGTCTGTTTTCCTGGGATCGTTTTCCCATGTATGTTATGACAGAATGTTGAGTAGTCCTCTCTTGGTATTCTGTAGGTCTTTGGTGATTAAATATGTCACCTGTGTTTGTATATGTCTGTTAACCCCGATATCATAATGAAACCAATCCTCACACCTTTCCATTGGTGAACCATAAGTTTGTTTAATGAATCTGTGATTGCCCTTCTCCGTGGAAATATCTGCCCTGGTATCCATTTTTAGGTAACACCTATAAGTGATATGATAGGATATGTGTCTTTCACTTTCTGACTTACTACAAGTCACGTGATTACTTCTAGACTCATCTACGGTGCTGCAAATGGCATTGTGTCCTTTTTTTCCTTGGCTTCTCTTCTGCCTTAGCGGGGTCCATTTTCAACAATGTGATTCCCTGAGGGTTGTGGATTAGCTGACCTGGGCAGCCTTACCCTGCCAGCCGGCCCTCCCCACGTGTGCCTCATTGAGGTCAATATAAACAGCGCTCCAGGCAGCAATAGCCCCTGAAGCTGTGCCTGACTCCATATTCTCTGCCCCGTCAGCAGTCTCGGGGCTGTGCTGGTGGGAGGGAGTGAGGGGCCACAGCTTTGTGGGTGGCCCGGTGTGAGTGGGGTTCTGCTGGCCTTTCTGCAGGAGTTGCCAGGCTGCCGCCTATAAAGAAGAGGATGTGTCACCCATACCTTCCGCTGGAATTTCTCTCCGGACAGAGGTGAGGAAGGAAAAAAGCAGTGGGGGCCGGGACAGGAGGGGTATCTCAGGCAGGGCAATGGAAAGCTTCTGGAAGAGCGCCAGGGTCCAGGACCACCCTGGCTGGCCTGCAGGCAACAAGTTGGCCTGCGTGCTGTTGCTGGTGTGGCTCCACGGTCCTTCCTCTAGGCTTTCAAGCCCTTGTACATATTCAGGTGTTTTACCTGGAAAGGGTGGGAACAGTTCAGCAGCAGCTGGCCTGGGGCTCAGCTCACGTTTACTCACAGATGCCTCGGCATGGTCCCCCAGCTTTGCAATGAGGACGCTCCTTGCATGGGGGGTGTGTTGCTGGCTGTATGGGAGATGATTCCCCACCTCTGAACAATTTCAGAATTGTTTACCACTGGAGCAAGTGCCCTGATAGGGTTTTCCTCTGTATAACTCGTGGGTTCAGGATTTTTTTTTCTTTTATGGTTCAAGTTAGATTTTATTCCTCTTTTATGTATTTATATATATAAGCATGGAAATAATTCATTGCTATAGATACATCTGTGTGACTGGAAGAACTTTTTTCTGTTTTATTTTTAAGTTTTATTTTTTAAAATGTTGAAATTTAGTTTTATTTATTTTTTTATACAGCACGTTATTATTAGTTATGTATTTTATGCATATACATGTATACAGGTCAATCCCAAACTCCCAACTCATCCCACCACCACCACCCCATGGCTTCCCACACTTGGTGTCCATACGTTTTTTCTCTGCCTCTGTGTCTCTATTTCTTCCCTGCAAACCAGTTCATCTGTACCATTTTTAGGCTCCACATATATGCGTTAATATACAATATTTGTTTTCCTCTTTCTGACTTACTTCATTCTGTATGACAGTCTCTCGATCCATCGATGTCTCTACAAATGACCCAGTTTCATTCCTTTTTATGGCCGAGTAATATTTCATTTTATATATGTACCACATCTTTATCGATTCATCTGTCTGTGGGCATTTAGGTTGCTTCCATTACCTGGCTATTGTAAATAGTGCTGCAACGAACACTGTGGTGAATGTGCCTTTTTGTAATACGGTTTTCTCTGGGTATATGCCCAGAAGTGGGATTGCTGGATCAGATGGTAATTCTATTTCTAGTTTTTTTAAGGAAACTCCATACTGTTCTCCATAGTGACTGTATCAATTTACATTCCCACCAATAGTGGAAGAGGGCTCCTTTTGTCCACACCCTCCCCAGAATTGGTTGTTTGTAGATTTTCTGATGATGCCGATTCTAACAGGTGTGAGGTGATACCTCATTGTAGTTTTGATTTGCATTTCTCTAATAATTAGTGCTGTTGAGCAGCTTTTCATGTGCGTCTTGGCCATCTCTGTGCGTTCTTTGAAGAAACGTCTCTTTAGATCTTCTGCCCATTTTTGTATTGGGCTGTTTGTTTTTTTAATATTAAGCTGCATGAGTTGTTTATATATATTGGAGATTAAACCTCTGTCCATTGATTCGTCTGCAACGATTTTGGCCCATTCTGAGGGATGCCTTTTTCCATTCCCGTGTTTTTTAACAAAAAAGGATAGAAAGGAAAAGAAGCAGAACACTAATGGGCGTAAAATATGCCTTTTGAAACGGTCGTTTTGAAATATGGACGTCCTTTGAATTTTTTGGTCGATATGTGACCCCAGGATTTGTTTTCAGGGCAGGTGTCATTTACAGGCCTGCAATGATTTTGAGTATCAACTGACCATTAGCGCTGGGATTAAAGCTGCTGTTGTGTGAAACGGCCACAAGGTGGCAGCAGTTCACCCTTACCAAATCTGGTTATTAGGGCAAGAGAGCCTCAGTGGAAGTCGTGTTCTAGATTGGAGTTTAGAATGGAATGTGCCAGGAGAAAGCCCCTCACGTTTGTCTCACTACTTCTTGTTCGTGTTTTTAATTTAATTTTTTATTTTTTATTACAGCAAGTTTGATTACAATGTTTGGCTTGTTGTAGGTGTGGAAGATGTGGTTCTTTTACACATATACAGATGTCTGTTCTTCCTGGGATCCTTTTCCCATGTACGTTATGACAGAATGTTGAGTAGTCCTCTCTTGGTATTCTGTAGGTCTTTGGTGATTATATATGTCACCTGTGTTTGTATATGTCTGTTAACGCCGATATCGTAATGAAACCAATCCTCACACCTTTCCATTGGTGAAACATAAGTTTGTTTAATGAATCGGAGATTGCCCTTCTCCATTGAAATATCTGCCCTGGTATCCATTTTTAGGTAACACCTATAAGTTATATGATAGGATATGTGTCTTTCACTTTCTGACTTACTACAAGTCACGTGATTACTTCTAGACTCATCTACGGTGCTGCAAATGGCATTGTGTCCTTTTTTCCCTTGGCTTCTCTTCTGCCTTAGCGGGGTCCATTTTCAACAATGTGATTCCCTGAGGGTTGTGGATTAGCTGACCTGGGCAGCCTTACCCTGCCGGCCCGCCCTCCCCAGGTGTGCCTCGTTGAGGTCAATATAAACAGAGCTCCAGGCAGCAATAGCCCCTGAAGCTGTGCCTGACTCCATATGCTCTGCCTCGTCAGCAGTCTCGGGGCTTTGCTGGTGGGAGGGAGTGAGGGGCCTCAGCTTTGTGGGTGGCCCAGTGTGAGTGGGGTTCTGCTGGCCTTTCTGCAGGAGTTGCCAGGCTGCCGCCTGTAAAGAAGAGGATGTGTCACCCATACCTTCCGCTGGAATTTCTCTCCGGACAGAGGTGAGGAAGGAAAAAAGCAGTGGGGGCCGGGACAGGAGGGGTATCTCAGGCAGGGCAATGGAAAGCTTCTGGAAGAGCGCCCAGGGCCAGGACCACCCTGGCTGGCCTGCAGGCACCAAGTTGGCCTGCGTGCTGTCGCTGGTGTGGCTCCACGGTCCTTCCTCTAGGCTTTCAAGCCCTTGTACATATTCAGGTGTTTTACCTGGAAAGGGTGGGAACAGTTCAGCAGCAGCTGGCCTGGGGCTCAGCTCACGTTTACTCACAGATGCCTCGGCACGGTCCCCCAGCTTTGCAATGAGGACGCTCCTTGCGTGGGGGGTGGGTTGATGGCTGTATGGGAGATGGTTCCCCACCTCTGACCAATTTCAGAATTGTTTACCACTGGAGAAAGTGCCCTAATAGGGTTTTCCTCTGTATAACTCGTGGGTTCAGGTTTTTTTTTATTTTATGGTTCAAGTTAGATATTATTCCTCTTTTATGTATTTATAGATATAAGCATGGAAATAATTCATTCCTATAAATACATCTGTGTGACGGGAAGAACATTTTTCTGTTTTATTTTTAAATTTTATTTTTTAAAATTTTGAAATTTAATTTTATTTATTTTTTTATACAGCACGTTATTATTAGTTATGTATTTTAGGCATATACATGTATACAGGTCAATCCCAAACTCCCAACTCATCCAACCACCACCACCCCATGGCTTCCCACACTTGGTGTCCATACGTTTGTTCTCTAACTCTGTGTCTCTATTTCTTCCCTGCAAACCAGTTCATCTGTACCATTTTTAGGCTCCACATATATGCATTAATATACAATATTTGTTTTCCTCTTTCTGACTTACTTCATTCTGTATGACAGTCTCTCGATCCATCGATGTCTCTACAAAAGACCCAGATTCATTCCTTTTTATGGCCGAGTAATGTTCCAATTTATATATGTACCACATCTTTATCCATTCATCTGTCTGTGGGCATTTAGGTTGCTTCCATTACATGGCTATTGTAAATAGTGCTGCAACGAACATTGTGGTGAATGTGCCTTTTTGAAATACGGTTTTCTCTGGGTATATGCCCAGAAGTGGGATTGCTGGATCAGATGGTAATTCTATTTCTAATTTTTTTAAGGAAACTCCATACTGTTCTCCATAGTGACTGTATCAATTTACATTCCCACCAATAGTGGAAGAGGGCTCCTTTTGTCCACACCCTCCCCAGAATTGGTTGTTTGTAGATTTTCTGATGATGCCGATTCTAACAGGTGTGAGGTGATACCTCATTTTAGTTTTGATTTGCATTTCTCCAATAATTAGTGCTGTTGAGCAGCTTTTCATGTGCGTCTTGGCCATCTTTGTGTCTCTTTGAAGAAACGTCTCTTTAGATCTTCTGCCCATTTTTTTGGGTTGTTTGTTTTTTTAAATATTAAGCTGCATGAGCTGTTTATATATATTGGAGATTAAACCTCTGTCCATTGATTCGTCTGCAACGATTTTCGCCCATTCTGAGGGATGCCTTTTTCCATTCCCGTGTTTTTTAACAAAAAAGGAAAGAAAGGAAAAGAAGCAGAACACTAATGTGCGTAAAATATGCCTTTTGAAACGGTCGTTTTGAAATATGGACGTCCTTTGAATTTTTTGTTCGATATGTGACCCCAGGATTTGTTTTCAGGGCAGGTGTCATTTACAGGCCTGCAATGATTTTGAATATCAACTGACCATTAGCGTTGGGATTAAAGCTGCTGTTGTGTGAAACGGCCACAAGGTGGCAGCAGTTCACCCTTACCAAATCTGGTTACTAGGGCAAGAGAGCCTCAGTGGAAGTCCTGTTCTAGATTGGAGTTTAGAATGGAATATGCCAGGAGAAAGCCCCTCACGTTTGTCTCACTATTTCTTGTTCGTGTTTTTAATTTAATTTTTTTTATTTTTTATTACAGCAAGTTTGATTACAATGTTTGGCTTGTTGTAGGTGTGGAAGATGTGGTTCTTTTACACATATACAGATGTCTGTTCTTCCTGGGATCCTTTTCCCATGTACGTTATGACAGAATGTTGAGTAGTCCTCTCTTGGTATTCCATAGGTCTTTGGTGATTATATATGTCACCTGTGTTTGTATATGTGTGTTAACCCCGATATTGTAATGAAACCAATCCTCACACCTTTCCATTGGTGAACCATAAGTTTGTTTAATGAATCTGTGATTGCCCTTCTCCGTGGAAATATCTGCCCTGGTATCCATTTTTAGGTAACACCTATAAGTGATATGATAGGATATGTGTCTTTCACTTTCTGACTTACTACAAGTCACGTGATTACTTCTAGACTCATCTACGCTGCTGCAAATGGCATTGTGTCCTTTTTTCCCTTGGCTTCTCTTCTGCCTTAGCGGGGTCCATTTTCAACAATGTGATTCCCTGAGGGTTGTGGATTAGCTGACCTGGGCAGCCTTACCCTGCCGGCCCGCCCTCACCAGGTGTGCCTCGTTGAGGTCAATATAAACAGCGCTCCAGGCAGCAATAGCCCCTGAAGCTGTGTCTGACACCATATTCTCTGCCCCGTCAGCAGTCTCGGGGCTGTGCTGGTGGGAGGGAGTGAGGGGCCACAGCTTTGTGGGTGTCCCGGTGTGAGTGGGGTTCTGCTGGCCTTTCTGCAGGAGTTGCCCGGCTGCCGCCTGTAAAGAAGAGGTTGTGTCACCCATACCTTCCCCTGGAATTTCTCTCCGGACAGAGGTGAGGAAGGAAAAAAGCAGTGGGGGCCGGGACAGGAGGGGTATCTCAGGCAGGGCAATGGAAAGATTCTGGAAGAGCACCCGGGGCCAGGAAATCCCTGACAGGCCTGCATGCACCAAGTTGGCCTGCGTGCTTTCGCTGGTGTGGCTCTAAGGTCCTTCCTCTAGGCTTTCAAGCCCTTGTACATATTCAGGTGTTTTACCTGGAAAGGGTGGGAACAGTTCAGCAGCAGCTGGCCTGGGGCTCAGCTCACGTTTACTCACAGATGCCTCGGCAGGGTCCACCAGCTTTGCAATGAGGACGCTCCTTGCGTGGGGGTTGGGTTGCTGGCTGTATGGGAGATGGTTCCCCACCTCTGACCAATTTCAGAATTGTTTAACACTGGAGCAAGTGCCCTGATAGTGATTTGCTCTGTATAACTCGTGGGTTCAGGTTTTTTTTTTTCTTTTATGGTTCAAGTTAGATTTTATTCCCCTTTTATGTATTTATAGATATAAGCATGGAAATAATTCATTCCTATAAATACATCTGTGTGACGGGAAGAACTTTTTTCTGTTTTATTTTTAAATTTTATTTTTTAAAATTTTGAAATTTAATTTTATTTATTTTTTTATACAGCACGTTATTATTAGTTATGTATTGTTTGCATATACATGTATACAGGTCAATCCCAAACTCCCAACTCATCCCACCACCACCACCCCATGGCTTCCCACACTTGGTGTCCATACGTTTGTTCTCTACCTCTGTGTCTCTATTTCTTCCCTGCAAACCAGTTCATCTGTACCATTTTTAGGCTCCACATATATGCATTAATATACAATATTTGTTTTCCTCTTTCTGACTTACTTCATTCTGTATGACAGTCTCTCGATCCATCGATGTCTCTACAAATGACCCAGTTTCATTCCTTTTTATGGCCGAATAATATTCCATTTTATATATGTACCTCATCTTTATCCATTCATCTGTCTGTGGGCATTTAGGTTGCTTTCATTACCTGGCTATTGTAAATAGTGCTGCAACGAACATTGTTGTGAATGTGCCTTTTTGAAATACGGTTTTCTCTGGGTATATGCCCAGAAGTGGGATTGCTGGATCAGATGGTAATTCTATTTCTAGTTTTTTTAAGGAAACTCCATACTGTTCTCCATAGTGACTGTATCAATTTACATTCCCCCCAATAGTGGAAGAGGGCTCCTTTTGTCCACACCCTCCCCAGAATTGGTTGTTTGTAGATTTTATGTTGATGCTGATTCTAACAGGTGTGACGTGATACCTCATTGTAGTTTTGATTTGCATTTCTCCAATAATTAGTGCTGTTGAGCAGCTTTTCATGTGCGTCTTGGCCATCTCTGTGTCTCCTTTGAAGAAACGTCTCTTTAGATCTTCTGCCCATTTTTTTTGGGGTTGTTTGTTTTTTTAATATTAAGCTGCATGAGCTGTTTATATATATTGGAGATTAAACCTCTGTCCATTGATTCGTCTGCAACGATTTTCGCCCATTCTGAGGGATGCCTTTTTCCATTCCTGTGTTTTTTAACAAAAAAGGAAAGAAAGGAAAAGAAGCAGAGCACTAATGTGTGTAAAATATGCCTTTTGAAACGGTCGTTTTGAAATATGGAGGTCCTTTGAATTTTTTGGTCGATATGTGACCCCAGGATTTGTTTTCAGGGCAGGTGTCATTTACAGGCCTGCAATGATTTTGAATATCAACTGACCATTAGCGTTGGGATTAAAGCTGCTGTTGTGTGAAACGGCCACAAGGTGGCAGCAGTTCACCCTTACCAAATCTGGTTACTAGGGCAAGAGAGCCTCAGTGGAAGTGGTGTTCTAGATTGGAGTTTAGAATGGAATGTGCCAGGAGAAAGCCCCTCACGTTTGTCTCACTGCTTCTTGTTCGTGTTTTTAATTTATTTTTTTATTTTTTATTACAGCAAGTTTGATTACAATGTTTGGCTTGTTGTAGGTGTGGAAGATGTGGTTCTTTTACACATATACAGATGTCTGTTCTTCCTGGGATCCTTTTCCCATGTACGTTATGACAGAATGTTGAGTAGTCCTCTCTTGGTATTCTGTAGGTCTTTGGTGATTATATATGTCACCTGTGTTTGTATATGTCTGTTAACCCCGATATCATAATGAAACCAATCCTCACACCTTTCCATTGGTGAACAATAAGTTTGTTTAATGAATCTGTGATTGCCCTTCTCTGTGGAAATATCTGCCCTGGTATCCATTTTTAGGTAACACCTATAAGTGATATGATATGATATGTGTCTTTCACTTTCTGACTTACTACAAGTCACGTGATTACTTCTAGACTCATCTACGGTGCTGCAAATGGCATTGTGTCCTTTTTTCCCTTGGCTTCTCTTCTGCCTTAGCGGGGTCCATTTTCAACAATGTGATTCCCTGAGGGTTGTGGATTAGCTGACCTGGGCAGCCTTACCCTGCCGGCCCGCCCTCCCCAGGTGTGCCTCTTTGAAGTCAATATAAACAGCGCTCCAGGCAGCAATAGCCCCTGAAGCTGTGCCTGAATCCATATGCTCTGCCTCGTCAGCAGTCTCGGGGCTGTGCTGGTGGGAGGGAGTGAGGGGCCACAGCTTTGTGGGTGGCCCGGTGTGAGTGGGGTTCTGCTGGCCTTTCTGCAGGAGTTGCCAGGCTGCCGCCTGTAAAGAAGAGGATGTGTCACCCATACCTTCCGCTGGAATTTCTCTCCGGACAGAGGTGAGGAAGGAAAAATGCAGTGGGGGCCGGGACAGGAGGGGTATCTCAGGCAGGGCAATGGAAAGCTTCTGGAAGAGCGCCCAGGGCCAGGACCACCCTGGCTGGCCTGCAGGCACCAAGTTGCCCTGCGTGCTGTCGCTGGTGTGGCTCCACGGTCCTTCCTCTAGGCTTTCAAGCCCTTGTACATATTCAGGTGTTTTACCTGGAAAGGGTGGGAACAGTTCAGCAGCAGCTGGCCTGGGGCTCAGCTCACGTTTACTCACAGATGCCTCGGCAGGGTCCACCAGCTTTGCAATGAGGACGCTCCTTGCGTGGGGGGTTGGTTGCTGGCTGTATGGGAGATGGTTCCCCACCTCTGACCAATTTCAGAATTGTTTAACACTGGAGCAAGTGCCCTGATAGGGATTTGCTCTGTATAACTCGTGGGTTCAGGTTTTTTTTTTCTTTTATGGTTCAAGTTAGATTTTATTCCCCTTTTATGTATTTATAGATATAAGCATGGAAATAATTCATTCCTATAAATACATCTGTGTGAGGGGAAGAACTTTTTTCTGTTTTATTTTTAAATTTTATTTTTTAAAATTTTGAAATTTAATTTTATTTATTTTTTTATACAGCACGTTATTATTAGTTATGTATTGTTTGCATATACATGTATACAGGTCAATCCCAAACTCCCAACTCATCCCACCACCACCACCCCATGGCTTCCCACACTTGGTGTCCATACGTTTGTTCTCTATCTCTGTGTCTCTATTTCTTCCCTGCAAACCAGTTCATCTGTACCATTTTTAGGCTCCACATATATGCATTAATATACAATATTTGTTTTCCTCTTTCTGACTTACTTCATTCTGTATGACAGTCTCTCGATCCATCGATGTCTCTACAAATGACCCAGTTTCATACCTTTTTATGGCCGAATAATATTCCATTTTATATATGTACCTCATCTTTATCCATTCATCTGTCTGTGGGCATTTAGGTTGCTTTCATTACCTGGCTATTGTAAATAGTGCTGCAACGAACATTGTGGTGAATGTGCCTTTTTGAAATACGGTTTTCTCTGGGTATATGCCCAGAAGTGGGATTGCTGGATCAGATGGTAATTCTATTTCTAGTTTTTTTAAGGAAACTCCATACTGTTCTCCATAGTGACTGTATCAATTTACATTCCCCCCAATAGTGGAAGAGGGCTCCTTTTGTCCCCACCCTCCCCAGAATTGGTTGTTTGTAGATTTTCTGTTGATGCTGATTCTAACAGGTGTGACGTGATACCTCATTGTAGTTTTGATTTGCATTTCTCCAATAATTAGTGCTGTTGAGCAGCTTTTCATGTGCGTCTTGGCCATCTCTGTGTCTCCTTTGAAGAAACGTCTCTTTAGATCTTCTGCCCATTTTTTTTGGGTTGTTTGTTTTTTTAATATTAAGCTGCATGAGCTGTTTATATATATTGGAGATTAAACCTCTGTCCATTGATTCGTCTGCAACGATTTTCGCCCATTCTGAGGGATGCCTTTTTCCATTCCTGTGTTTTTTAACAAAAAAGGAAAGAAAGGAAAAGAAGCAGAGCACTAATGTGTGTAAAATATGCCTTTTGAAATGGTCGTTTTGAAATATGGAGGTCCTTTGAATTTTTTGGTCGATATGTGACCCCAGGATTTGTTTTCAGGGCAGGTGTCATTTACAGGCCTGCAATGATTTTGAATATCAACTGACCATTAGCATTGGGATTAAAGCTGCTGTTGTGTGAAACGGCCACAAGGTGGCAGCAGTTCACCCTTACCAAATCTGGTTACTAGGGCAAGAGAGCCTCAGTGGAAGTGGTGTTCTAGATTGGAGTTTAGAATGGAATGTGCCAGGAGAAATCCCCTCACGTTTGTCTCACTGCTTCTTGTTCGTGTTTTTAATTTAATTTTTTATTTTTTATTACAGCAAGTTTGATTACAATGTTTGGCTTGTTGTAGGTGTGGAAGATGTGGTTCTTTTACACATATACAGATGTCTGTTCTTCCTGGGATCCTTTTCCCATGTACGTTATGACAGAAAGTTGAGTAGTCCTCTCTTGGTATTCTGTAGGTCTTTGGTGATTATATATGTCACCTGTGTTTGTATATGTCTGTTAACCCCGATATCATAATGAAAACAATCCTCACACCTTTCCATTGGTGAACAATAAGTTTGTTTAATGAATCTGTGATTGCCCTTCTCTGTAGAAATATCTGCCCTGGTATCCATTTTTAGGTAACACCTATAAGTGATATGATATGATATGTGTCTTTCACTTTCTGACTTACTACAAGTCACGTGATTACTTCTAGACTCATCTACGGTGCTGCAAATGGCATTGTGTCCTTTTTTCCCTTGGCTTCTCTTCTGCCTTAGCGGGGTCCATTTTCAACAATGTGATTCCCTGAGGGTTGTGGATTAGCTGACCTGGGCAGCCTTACCCTGCCGGCCCGCCCTCACCAGGTGTGCCTCTTTGAGGTCAATATAAACAGCGCTCCAGGCAGCAATAGCCCCTGAAGCTGTGCCTGAATCCATATTCTCTGCCTCGTCAGCAGTCTCGGGGCTGTGCTGGTGGGAGGGAGTGAGGGGCCACAGCTTTGTGGGTGGCCCGTTGTGAGTGGGGTTCTGCTGGCCTTTCTGCAGGAGTTGCCAGGCTGCCGCCTGTAAAGAAGAGGATGTGTCACCCATACCTTCCGCTGGAATTTCTCTCCGGACAGAGGTGAGGAAGGAAAAAAGCAGTGGGGGCCGGGACAGGAGGGGTATCTCAGGCAGGGCAATGGAAAGCTTCTGGAAGAGCGCCTGGGGCCAGGCCCACGCTGGCTGGCCTTCAGGCACCAAGTTGGCCTGCGTGCTGTCGCTGGTGTGGCTCCACGGTCCTTCCTCTAGGCTTTCAAGCCCTTGTACATATTCAGGTGTTTTACCTGGAAAGGGTGGGAACAGTTCAGCAGCAGCTGGCCTGGGGCTCAGCTCACGTTTACTCACAGATGCCTCGGCAGGGTCCACCAGCTTTGCAATGAGGACGCTCCTTGCGTGGGGGTTGGGTTGCTGGCTGTATGGGAGATGGTTCCCCACCCCTGACCAATTTCAGAATTGTTTACCACTGGAGAAAGTGCCCTGATAGGGTTTTCCTCTGTATAACTCGTGGGTTCAGGTTTTTTTTTTATTTTATGGTTCAAGTTAGATTTTATTCCTCTTTTATGTATTTATAGATATAAGCATGGAAATAATTCATTCCTATAAATACATCTGTGTGACGGGAAGAACTTTTTTCTGTTTTATTTTTAAATTTTATTTTTTAAAATTTTGAAATTTAATTTTATTTATTTTTTTATACAGCACATTATTATTAGTTATGTATTTTATGCATATACATGTATACAGGTCAATCCCAATCTCCCAACTCATCCCATCACCACCACCCCATGGCTTCCCACACTTGGTGTCCATACGATTGTTCTCTACCCCTGTGTCTCTATTTCTTCCCTGCAAACCAGTTCATCTGTACCATTTTTAGGCTCCACATATATGCATTAATATACAATATTTGTTTTCCCCTTTCTGACTTACTTCATTCTGTATGATAGTCTCTCGATCCTTCGATGTCTCTACAAATGACCCAGTTTCATTCCCTTTTATGGCCGAGTAATATTCCAATTTATATATGTTACACATCTTTATCCATTCATCTGTCTGTGGGCATTTAGGTTGCTTCCATTACCTGGCTATTGTAAATAGTGCTGCAACGAACATTGTGGTGAATGTGCCTTTTTGAAATACGGTTTTCTCTGGGTATATGCCCAGAAGTGGGATTGCTGGATCAGATGGTAATTCTATTTCTAGTTTTTTTAAGGAAACTCCATACTGTTCTCCATAGTGACTGTATCAATTTACATTCCCACCAATATTGGAAGAGGGCTCCTTTTGTCCACACCCTCCCCAGAATTGGTTGTTTGTAGATTTTCTGATGATGCCGATTCTAACAGGTGTGAGGTGATACCTCATTGTAGTTTTGATTTGCATTTCTCCAATAATTAGTGCTGTTGAGCAGCTTTTCATGTGCGTCTTGCCCATCTCTGTGTCTCCTTTGAAGAAACGTCTCTTTAGATCTTCTGCCCATTTTTTTTGGGTTGTTTGTTTTTTTAATATTAAGCTGCATGAGCTGATTATATATATTGGAGATTAAACCTCTGTCCATTGATTCGTCTGCAACGATTTTCGCCCATTCTGAGGGATGCCTTTTTCCATTCCCGTGTTTTTTAACAAAAAAGGAAAGAAAGGAAAAGAAGCAGAACACTAATGTGCCTAAAATATGCCTTTTGAAACGTTCGTTTTGAAATATGGACGTCCTTTGAATTTTTTGGTCGATATGTGACCCCAGGATTTGTTTTCAGGGCAGGTGTCATTTACAGGCCTGCAATGATTTTGAATATCAACTGACCATTAGCGTTGGGATTAAAGCTGCTGTTGTGTGAAACGGCCACAAGGTGGCAGCAGTTCACCCTTACCAAATCTGGTTACTAGGGCAAGAGAGCCTCAGTGGAAGTGGTGTTCTAGATTGGAGTTTAGAATGGGATGTGCCAGGAGAAAGCCCCTCACGTTTGTCTCACTACTTCTTGTTCTAGTTTTTAATTTAATTTTTTTATTTTTTATTACAGCAAGTTTGATTACAATGTTTGGCTTGTTGTAGGTGTGGAAGATGTGGTTCTTTTACACATATACAGATGTCTGTTCTTCCTGGGATCCTTTTCCCATGTACGTTATAACAGAATGTTGAGTAGTTATCTCTTGGTATTCTGTAGGTCTTTGGTGATTATATATGTCACCTGTGTTTGTATATGTCTGTTAACCCCGATATCGTAATGAAACCAATCCTCACACCTTTCCATTGGTGAACAATAAGTTTGTTTAATGAATCTGTGATTGCCCTTCTCCGTGGAAATATCTGCCCTGGTATCCATTTTTAGGTAACACCTATAAGTGATATGATATGATATGTGTCTTTCACTTTCTGACTTACTACAAGTCACGTGATTACTTCTAGACTCATCTACGGTGCTGCAAATGGCATTGTGTCCTTTTTTCCCTTGGCTTCTCTTCTGCCTTAGCGGGGTCCATTTTCAACAATGTGATTCCCTGAGGGTTGTGGATTAGCTGACCTGGGCAGCCTTACCCTGCCGGCCCGCCCTCACCAGGTGTGCCTCTTTGAGGTCAATATAAACAGCGCTCCAGGCAGCAATAGCCCCTGAAGCTGTGCCTGAATCCATATTCTCTGCCTCGTCAGAAGTCTCGGGGCTGTGCTTGTGGGAGGGAGTGAGGGGCCACAGCTTTGTGGGTGGCCCGGTGTGAGTGGGGTTCTGCTGGCCTTTCTGCAGGAGTTTCCAGGCTGCCGCCTGTAAAGAAGAGGATGTGTCACCCATACCTTCCGCTGGAATTTCTCTCCGGACAGAGGTGAGGAAGGAAAAAAGCAGTGGGGGCCGGGACAGGAGGGGTATCTTAGGCAGGGCAATGGAAAGCTTCTGGAAGAGCGCCCAGGGCCAGGACCACCCTGGCTGGCCTGCAGGCACCAAGTTGGCCTGCGTGCTGTCGCTGGTGTGGCTCCACGGTCCTTCCTCTAGGCTTTCAAGCCCTTGTACATATTCAGGTGTTTTACCTGGAAAGGGTGGGAACAGTTCAGCAGCAGCTGGCCTGGGGCTCAGCTCACGTTTACTCACAGATGCCTCGGCAGTGTCCACCAGCTTTGCAATGAGGACGCTCCTTGCGTGGGGGTTGGGTTGCTGGCTGTATGGGAGATGGTTCCCCACCTCTGACCAATTTCAGAATTGTTTACCGCTGGAGCAAGTGCCGTAATAGCGTATTCCTCTGTATAACTCGTGGGTTCACTTTTTTTTTCTTTTATGGTTCAATTTAGATTTTATTCCTCTTTTATGTATTTATAGATATAAGAATGGAAATTATTCATCCCTATAAATACATCTGTGTGACGGGAAGAATATTTTCTGTTTTATTTTTAAATTTTATTTTTTAAAATTTTGAAATTTAATTTTATTTATGTTTTTATACAGCAGGTTATTATTAGTTATGTATTTTATGCATATACATGTACACAGGTGAATCCCAAACTCCCAAATCATCCCACCACCACCACCCCATGGCTTCCCACACTTGGTGTCCATACGTTTGTTCTCTACGTCTGTGTCTCTATTTCTTCCCTGCAAACCAGTTCATCTGTACCATTTTTAGGCTCCACATATATGCATTAATATACAATATTTGTTTTCCTGTTTCTGACTTACTTCATTCTGTATGACAGTATCTTGATCCATCGATGTCTCTACAAATGACCCAGTTTCATTCCTTTTTATGGCCAAGGAATATTCCATTTCATATATGTACCACATCTTTATCCATTCATCTGTCTGTGGGCATTTAGGTTGCTTCCATTACCTGGCTATTGTAAATAGTGCTGCAACGAATATTGTGGTGAATGTGCCTTTTTGAAATACGGTTTTCTCTGTGTATATGCCCAAAAGTGGGATTGCTGGATCAGATGGTAATTCTATTTCTAGTTTTTTTTTAAAGAAACTCCATACTGTTCTCCATAGTGACTGTATCAATTTACATTCCCACCAATAGTGGAAGAGTGCTCCTTTTGTCCACACCCTCCCCAGAATTGGTTGTTTGTAGATTTTCTGATGATGCCGATTCTAACAGGTGTGAGGTGAAACCTCATTGTAGTTTTGATTTGCATTTCTCTAATAATTAGTGCTGTTGAGCAGCTTTTCATGTGCGTCTTGGCCATCTCTGTGTCTCCTTTGAAGAAACGTCTCTTTAGATCTTCTGCCCATTTTTTTGGGGTTGTTTGTTTTTTTAATATTAAGCTGCATGAGCTGTTCATATATATTTGAGATTAAACCTCTGTCCATTGATTCGTCTGCAACGATTTTCGCCCATTGTGAGGGATTCCTTTTTCCATTCCCGTTTTTTTAACAAAAAAGGGAAGAAAGGAAAAGAAGCAGAACACTAATGGGCCTAAAATATGCCTTTTGAAACGGTCATTTTGAAATATGGACGTCCTTTGAATTTTTTGGTTGATATGTGACCCCAGGATTTGTTTTCAGGGCAGGTGTCATTTACAGGCCTGCAATGATTTTGAATATCAACTGACCATTAGCGCTGGGATTAAAGCTGCTGTTGTGTGAAACGGCCACAAGGTGGCAGCAGTTCACCCTTACCAAATCTGGTTAATAGGGCAAGAGAGCCACAGTGGAAGTGGTGTTCTACATTGGAATTTAGAATGGAATGTGCCAGGAGAAAGCCCCTCACGTTTGTCTCACTACTTCTTGTTCGTGTTTTTAATTTATTTTTTTATTTTTTATTACAGCAAGTTTGATTACAATGTTTGGCTTGTTGTAGGTGTGGAAGATGTGGTTCTTTTACACATATACAGATGTCTGTTCTTCCTGGGATCCTTTTCCCATGTACGTTATGACAGAATGTTGAGTAGTCCTCTCTTGGTATTCTGTAGGTCTTTGGTGATTATATATGTCACCAGTGTTTGTATATGTCTGTTAACCCCGATATCGTAATGAAACCAATCCTCACACCTTTCCATTGGTGAACCATAACTTTGTTTAATGAATCTGTGATTGCCCTTCTCCGTGGAAATATCTGCCCTGTATCCATTTTTAGGTAACACCTATAAGTGATATGATATGATATGTGTCTTTCACTTGCTGACTTACTACAAGTCACGTGATTACTTCTAGACTCATCTACGGTGCTGCAAATGGCATTGTGTCCTTTTTTCCCTTGGCTTCTATTCTGCCTTAGCGAGGTCCATTTTCAACAATGTGATTCCCTGAGGGTTGTGGATTAGCTGACCTGGGCAGCCTTACCCTGCCGGCACGCCCTCCCCAGGTGTGCCTCATTGAGGTCAATATAAACAGCGCTCCAGGCAGCAATAGCCCCTGAAGCTGTGCCTGACTCCATATTCTCTGCCCCGTCAGCAGTCTCGGGGCTGTGCTGGTGGGAGGGAGTGAGAGGCCACAGTTTTGTGGGTGGCCCGGTGTGAATGGGGTTCTGCTGGCCTTTCTGCCGGAGTTGCCAGGCTGCCGCCTGTAAAGAAGAGGTTGTGTCACCCATACCTTCCGCTGGAATTTCTCTCCGGACAGAGGTGAGGAAGGAAAAAAGCAGTGGGGGCCGGGACAGGAGGGGTATCTCAGGCAGGTCAATGGAAAGCTTCTGGAAGAGCGGCAGGGCTCAGAACCACCCTGGCTGGCCTGCAGGCACCAAGATGGCCTGCGTGCTGTCGCTGGTGTGGCTCCACGGTCCTTCCTCTAGGCTTTCAAGCCCTTGTACATATTCAGGTGTTTTACCTGGAAAGGGTGGGAACAGCTCAGCAGCAGCTGGCCTGAGGCTCAGCTCACGTTTACTCACAGATGCCTCGGCACGGTCCCCCAGCTTTGCAATGAGGACGCTCCTTGCGTGGGGGGTGGGTTGCTGGCTGTATGGGAGATGGTTCCCCACCTCTGACCAATTTCAGAATTGTTTACCGCTGGAGCAAGTGCCGTGATAGGGTTTTGCTCTGTATAACTCGTGGGTTCACTTTTTTTTTCTTTTATGGTTCAAGTTAGATTTTATTCCTCTTTTATGTATTTATAAATATAAGCATGGAAATAATTCATTCCTATAAATACATCTGTGTGACGGGAAGAATATTTTCTGTTTTATTTTTAAATTTTATTTTTTAAAATTTTGAAATTTAATTTTATTTATGTTTTTATACAGCAGGTTATTATTAGTTATGTATTTTATGCATATACATGTACACAGGTCAATCCCAAACTCCCAAATCATCCCACCACCACCACCCCATGGCTTCCCACACTTGGTGTCCATACGTTTGTTCTCTACCTCTGTGTCTCTATTTCTTCCCTGCAAACCAGTTCATCTGTACCATTTTTAGGCTCCACATATATGCATTAATATACAATATTTGTTTTTCTGTTTCTGACTTACTTCATTCTGTATGACAGTCTCTTGATCCATCGATGTCTCTACAAATGACCCAGTTTCATTCCTTTTTATGGCCAAGGAATATTCCATTTCATATATGTACCACATCTTTATCCATTCATCTGTCTGTGGGCATTTAGGTTGCTTCCATTACCTGGCTATTGTAAATAGTGCTGCAACGAATATTGTGGTGAATGTGCCTTTTTGAAATACGGTTTTCTCTGTGTATATGCCCAAAAGTGGGATTGCTGGATCAGATGGTAATTCTATTTCTAGTTTTTTTTTAAAGAAACTCCATACTGTTCTCCATAGTGACTGTATCAATTTACATTCCCACCAATAGTGGAAGAGTGCTCCTTTTGTCCACACCCTCCCCAGAATTGGTTGTTTGTAGATTTTCTGATGATGCCGATTCTAACAGGTGTGAGGTGAAACCTCATTGTAGTTTTGATTTGCATTTCTCTAATAATTAGTGCTATTGAGCAGCTTTTCATGTGCGTCTTGGCCATCTCTGTGTCTCCTTTGAAGAAACGTCTCTTTAGATCTTCTGCCCATTTTTTTGGGGTTGTTTGTTTTTTTAATATTAAGCTGCATGAGCTGTTCATATATATTTGAGATTAAACCTCTGTCCATTGATTCGTCTGCAACGATTTTCGCCCATTGTGAGGGATTCCTTTTTCCATTCCCGTTTTTTTAACAAAAAAGGGAAGAAAGGAAAAGAAGCAGAACACTAATGGGCCTAAAATATGCCTTTTGAAACGGTCATTTTGAAATATGGACGTCCTTTGAATTTTTTGGTTGATATGTGACCCCAGGATTTGTTTTCAGGGCAGGTGTCATTTACAGGCCTGCAATGATTTTGAATATCAACTGACCATTAGCGTTGGGATTAAAGCTGCTGTTGTGTGAAACGGCCACAAGGTGGCAGCAGTTCACCCTTACCAAATCTGGTTACTAGGGCAAGAGAGCCTCAGTGGAAGTGGTGTTCTAGATTGGAGTTTAATATGGAATGTGCCAGGAGAAAGCCCCTCACGTTTGTCTCACTACTTCTTGTTCGTGTTTTTAATTTAATATTTTATTTTTTATTACAGCAAGTTTGATTAAAATGTTTGGCTTGTTGTAGGTGTGGAAGATGTGGTTCTTTTACACATATCCAGATGCCTGTTCTTCCTGGGATCCTTTTCCCATGTATGTTATGACAGAATGTTGAGTAGTCCTCTCTTGGTATTCTGTAGGTCTTTGGTGATTATATATGTCACCTGTGTTTGTATATGTCTGTTAACCCCGATATCATAATGAAACCAATCCTCACACCTTTCCATTGGTGAACCATAACTTTGTTTAATGAATCTGTGATTGCCCTTCTCCGTGGAAATATCTGCCCTGGTATCCATTTTTAGGTAACACCTATAAGTGATATGATAGGATATGTGTCTTTCACTTTCTGACTTACTACAAGTCACGTGATTACTTCTAGACTCATCTACGGTGCTGCAAATGGCATTGTGTCCTTTTTTCCCTTGGCTTCTCTTCTGCCTTAGCGGGGTCCATTTTCAACAATGTGATTCCCTGAGGGTTGTGGATTAGCTGACCTGGGCAGCCTTACCCTGCCAGCCCGCCCTCCCCAGGTGTGCCTAATTGAGGTCAATATAAACAGCGCTCCAGGCAGCAATAGCCCCTGAAGCTGTGCCTGACTCCATATTCTCTGCCCCGTCAGCAGTCTCGGGGCTGTGCTGGTGGGAGGGAGTGAAGGGCCACAGCTTTGTGGGTGGCCCGGTGTGAGTGGGGTTCTGCTGGCCTTTCTGCAGGAGTTGCCAGGCTGCCGCCTGTAAAGAAGAGGTTGTGTCACCCATACCTTCCGCTGGAATTTCTCTCCGGACAGAGGTGAGGAAGGAAAAAAGCAGTGGGGGCCGGGACAGGAGGGGTATCTCAGGCAGGGCAATGGAAAGCTTCTGGAAGAGGGCCAGGGCCCAGGACCACCCTGGCTGGCCTGCAGGCACCAAGTTGGCCTGCGTGCTGTCGCTGGTGTGGCTCCACGGTCCTTCCTCTAGGCTTTCAAGCCCTTGTACATATTCAGGTGTTTTACCTGGAAAGGGTGGGAACAGTTCAGCAGCAGCTGGCCTGGGGCTCAGCTCACGTTTACTCACAGATGCCTCGGCATGGTCCCCCAGGTTTGCAATGAGGACGCTCCTTGCGTGGGGGGTGTGTTGCTGGCTGTATGGGAGATGATTCCCCACCTCTGACCAATTTCAGAATTGTTTACCACTGGAGCAAGTGCCCTGCTAGGGTTTTCCTGTGTATATCTCGTGGGTTCAGGATTTTTTTTTTCTTTTATGGTTCAAGTTAGATTTTATTCCTCTTTTATGTATTTATAGATATAAGCATGGAAATAATTCATTCCTATAAATACATCTGTGTGACAGGAAAAACTTTTTTCTGTTTTATTTTTAAATTTTATTTTTTAAAATTTTGAAATTTAGTTTTATTTATTTTTTTTATACAGCACGTTATTATTAGTTATGTATTTTATGCATATACATGTACACAGGTCAATCCCAAACTCCCAACTCATCCCACCACCACCACCCCATGGCTTCCCACACTTGGTGTCCATACGTTTGTTCTCTATCTCTGTGTCTCTATTTCTTCCCTGCAAACCAGTTCATCTGTACCATTTTTAGGCTCCACATATATGCATTAATATACAATATTTGTTTTCCTCTTTCTGACTTACTTCATTCTGTATGACAGTCTCTCTATCCATCGATGTCTCTACAAATGACCCAGTTTCATTCCTTTTTATGGCCGAGTAATATTCCATTTTATATATGTACCACTTCTTTATCCATTCATCTGTCTGTGGGCATTTAGGTTGCTTCCATTACCTGGCTATTGTAAATAGTGCTGCAATGAACATTGTGGTGAATGTGCCTTTTTGATTTACGGTTTTCTCTGGGTATATGCCCAGAAGTGGGACTGCTGGATCAGATGGTAATTCTATTTCTAGTTTTTTTAAGGAAACTCCATACTGTTCTCCATAGTGACTGTATCAATTTCCATTCCCACCATAGTGGAAGAGGGCTCCTTTTGTCCACACCCTCCCCAGAATTGGTTGTTTGTAGATTTTCTGATGATGCCGATTCTAACATGTGTGAGGTGATACCTCATTGTAGTTTTGATTTGCATTTCTCTAACAATTAGTGCTGTTGAGCAGCTTTTCATGTGCGTCTTGGCCATCTCTGTGTCTCCTTTGAAGAAACGTCTCTTTAGATCTTCTGCTCATTTTTGTATTGGGTTGTTTGTTTTTTTTTAATATTGAGCTGCATGAGTTGTTTATATATATTGGAGATTAAACCTCTGTCCATTGATTCGTCTACAACGATTTTCGCCCATTCTGAGGGATGCCTTTTTCCATTCCCGTGTTTTTTAACAAAAAAGGAAAGAAAGGTTAAGATGAAGAACACTAATGTGCGAAAAATATACCTTTTGAAACGGTCGTTTTGAAATATGGACGTCCTTTTAATTTTTTGGTCGATATGTGACCCCAGGATTTGTTTTCAGGGCAGGTGTCATTTACAGGCCTGCAATGATTTTGAATATCAACTGACCATTAGCGCTGGGATTAAAGCTGCTGTTGTGTGAAACGGCCACAAGGTGGCAGCAGTTCACCCTTACCAAATCTGCTTACTAGGGCAAGAGAGCCTCAGTGGAAGTGGTGTTCTAGATTGGAGTTTAATATGGAATGTGCCAGGAGAAAGCCCCTCACGTTTGTCTCACTACTTCTTGTTCGTGTTTTTAATTTAATTTTTTTATTTTTTATTACAGCAAGTTTGATTACAATGTTTGGCTTGTTGTAGGTGTGGAAGATGTGGTTCTTTTACACATATACAGATGTCTGTTCTTCCTGGGATCCTTTTCCCATGTACGTTATGACAGAATGTTGAGTAGTCCTCTCTTGGTATTCTGTAGGTCTTTGGTGATTATATATGTCACCTGTGTTTGTATATGTCTCTTAACCCCGATATCGTAATGAAACCAATCCTCACACCTTTCCATTGGTGAACCATAAGTTTGTTTAATGAATCTGTGATTGCCCTTCTCCGTGGAAATATCTGCCCTGGTATCCATTTTTAGGTAACACCTATAAGTGATATGATATGATATGTGTCTTTCACTTTCTGACTTACTACAAGTCACGTGATTACTTCTAGTCTCATCTCGGTGCTGCAAATGGCATTGTGTCCTTTTTTCCCTTGGCTTCTCTTCTGCCTTAGCGGGGTCCATTTTCAACAATGTGATTCCCTGAGGGTTGTGGATTAGCTGACCTGGGCAGCCTTACCCTGCCGGCCCGCCCTCCCAAGGTGTGCCTCGTTGAGGTCAATATAAACAGCGCTCCAGGCAGCAATAGCCCCTGAAGCTGTGCCTGACTCCATATTCTCTGCCCCGTCAGCAGTCTCGGGGCTGTGCTGGTGGGAGGGAGTGAGGGGCCACAGCTTTGTGGGTGGCCCGGTGTGAGTGGGGTTCTGCTGCCCTTTCTGCAGGAGTTGCCAGGCTGCCGCCTGTAAAGAAGAGGATGTGTCACCCATAACTTCCGCTGGAATTTCTCTCCGGACAGAGGTGAGGAAGGAAAAAAGCAGTGGGGGCCGGGACAGGAGGGGTATCTCAGGCAGGGCAGTGGAAAGCTTCTGGAAGTGCGCCCGGGGCCAGGACCACCCTGGCTACCCTGTAGGCACCAAGTTGGCCTGCGTGCTGTCGCTGGTGTGGCTCCACTGTCCTTCCTCTAGGCTTTCAAGCCCTTGTACATATTCAGGTGTTTTACCTGGAAAGGGTGGGAACAGTTCAGCAGCAGCTGGCCTGGGGCTCAGCTCACGTTTACTCACAGATGCCTCGGCACGGTCCCACAGCTTTGCAATGAGGACGCTCCTTGCGTGGGGGGTGGGTTGCTGGATGTATGGGAGATGGTTCCCCACCTCTGACCAATTTCAGAATTGTTTACCGCTGGAGCAAGTGCCGTAATAGCGTATTCCTCTGTATAACTCGTGGGTTCACTTTTTTTTTCTTTTATGGTTCAATTTAGGTTTTATTCCTCTTTTATGTATTTATAAATATAAGCATGGAAATAATTCATTCCTATATATACATCTGTGTGACGGGAAGAATTTTTTCTGTTTTATTTTTAAATTTTATTTTTTAAAATTTTGAAATTTAGTTTTATTTATTTTTTTTATACTGCAGGTTATTATTAGTTATGTATTTTATGCATATACATGTATACAGGTCAATCCCAATCTCCCAACTCATCCCACCACCACCACCCCATGGCTTCCCACACTCGGTGTCCATACGTTTGTTCTCTACCTCTGTGTCTCTATTTCTTCCCTGCAAACCAGTTCATCTGTACCATTTTTAGGCTCCACATATATGCATTAATATACAATATTTGTTTTCCTCTTTCTGACTTACTTCATTCTGTATGACAGTCTCTCGATCCATCGATGTCTCTACAAATGACCCAGTTTCATTCCTTTTTATGGCAGAGTAATATTCCATTTTATATATGTACCACATCTTTATCCATTCATCTGTCTGTGGGCATTTAGGTTGTTTCCATTACCTGGCTATTGTAAATAGTGCTGCAACGAACATTGTGGTGAATGTGCCTTTTTGAAATACGGTTTTCTCTGGGTATATGCCCAGAAGTGGGATTGCTGGATCAGATGGTAATTCTATTTCTAGTTTTTTTAAGGAAACTCCATACTGTTCTCCATAGTGACTGTATCAATTTACATTCCCACCAATAGTGGAAGAGGGCTCCTTTTGTCCACACCCTCCCCAGAATTGGTTGTTTGTAGATTTTCTGATGATGCCGATTCTAAGATGTGTGAGGTGATACCTCATTGTAGATTTGATTTGCATTTCTCTAATAATTAGTGTTGTTGAGCAGCTTTTCATGTGCGTCTTGGCCATCTCTGTGTCTCCTTTGAAGAAACCTGTCTTTAGATCTTCTGCACATTTTTTGGGGGGTTGTTTGTTTTTTTAATATTAAGCTGCATGAGCTGTTTATATATATTGGAGATTAAACCTCTGTCCATTGATTCGTTTGCAACGATTTTCACCCATTCTGAGGGATGCCTTTTTCCATTCCCGTGTTTTTTAAGAAAAAAGGAAAGAAAGGAAAAGAAGCAGAACACTAATGTGCGTAAAATATGCCTTTTGAAACGGGCGTTTTGAAATATGGACGTCTTTTGAAATTTTTGGTCGATATGTGACCCGAGGATTTGTTTTCAGGGCAGGTGTCATTTACAGGCCTGCAATGATTTTGAATATCAACTGACCATTAGCGCTGGGATTAAAGCTGCTGTTGTGTGAAACGGCCACAAGGTGGCAGCAGTTCACCCTTACAAATCTGCTTACTAGGGCAAGAGAGCCTCAGTGGAAGTGGTGTTCTAGATTGGAGTTTAATATGGAATGTTCCAGGAGAAAGCCCCTCACGTTTGTCTCACTACTTCTTGTTCGTGTTTTTAATTTAATTTTTTATTTTTTATTACAGCAAGTTTGATTACAATGTTTGGCTTGTTGTAGGTGTGGAAGATGTGGTTCTTTTACACATATCCAGATGTCTGTTCTTCCTGGGATCGTTTTCCCATGTATGTTATGACAGAATGTTAAGTAGTCCTCTCTTGGTATTCTGTAGGTCTTTGGTGATTATATATGTCACCTGTGTTTGTATATGTCTGTTAACCCCGATATCATAATGAAACCAATCTTCACACCTTTCCATTGGTGAACCATAAGTTTGTTTAATGAATCTGTGATTTCCCTTCTCCGTGGAAATATCTGCCCTGGTGTCCATTTTTAGGTAACACCTATAAGTGATATGATAGGATATGTGTCTTTCACTTTCTGACTTACTACAAGTCACGTGATTACTTCTAGACTCATCTACGGTGCTGCAAATGGCATTGTGTCCTTTTTTCCCATGGCTTCTCTTCTGCCTTAGCGGGGTCCATTTTCAACAATGTGATTCCCTGAGGGTTGTGGATTAGCTGACCTGGGCAGCCTTACCCTGCCAGCCCGCCCTCCCCAGGTGTGCCTCATTGAGGTCAATATAAACAGTGCTCCAGGCAGAAATAGCCCATGAAGCTGTGCCTGACTCCATATTCTCTGCCCCGTCAGCAGTCTCGGGGCTGTGCTGGTGGGAGGGAGTGAGGGGCCACAGCTTTGTGGGTGGCCCGGTGTGAGTGGGGTGCTGCTGGCATTTCTGCAGGAGTTGCCAGGCTGCCGCCTATAAAGAAGAGGATGTGTCACCCATACCTTCCGCTGGAATATCTGTCCGGACAGAGGTGAGGAAGGAAAATAGCAGTGGGGGCCGGGACAGGAGGGGTATCTCAGGCAGGGCAATGGAAAGCTTCTGGAAGAGCGCCAGGGTCCAGGACCACCCTGGCTGGCCTGCAGGCACCAAGATGGCCTGCGTGCTGTTGCTGGTGTGGCTCCACAGTCCTTCCTCTAGGCTTTCAAGCCCTTGTACATATTCAGGTGTTTTACCTGGAAAGGGTGGGAACAGTTCAGCAGCAGCTGGCCTGGGGCTCAGCTCACGTTTACTCACAGATGCCTCGGCACGGTCCCCCAGCTTTGCAATGAGGACGCTCCTTGCGTGGGGGGTGGGTTGCTGGCTGTATGGGAGATGATTCCCCACCTCTGACCTATTTCAGAATTGTTTACCACTGGAGCAAGTGCCCTGATAGGGTTTTTCTCTGTATAACTCGTGGGTTCAGGATTTTTTTTTCTTTTATGGTTCAAGTTAGCTTTTATTCCTCTTTTATGTATTTATAGATATAAGCATGGAAATAATTCATTGCTATAGATACTTCTGTGTGACTGGAAGAACTTTTTTCTGTTTTATTTTTAAATTTTATTTTTTAAAATGTTGAAATTTAATTTTATTTATTTTTTTATACAGCACGTTATTATTAGTTATGTATTTTATGCATATACATGTATACAGGTCAATCCCAAACTCCCAACTCATCCCACCACCACCACCCCATGGCTTCCCACACTTGGTGTCCATACGTTTGTTCTCTACCTCTGTGTCTCTATTTCTTCCCTGCAAACCAGTTCATCTGTACCATTTTTAGGCTCCACATATATGCGTTAATATACAATATTTGTTTTCCACATTCTGACTTACTTCATTCTGTATGACAGTCTCTCGATCCATCGATGTCTCTACAAATGACCCAGTTTCATTCCTTTTTATGGCCGAGTAATATTCCATTTTATATATGTACCACATCTTTATCCATTCATCTGTCTGTGGGCATTTAGGTTGCTTCCATTACCTGGCTATTGTAAATAGTTCTGCAACGAACATTGTGGTGAATGTGCCTTTTTGAAATACGGTTTTCTCTGGGTATATGCCCAGAAGTGGGATTGCTGGATCAGATGGTAATTCTATTTCTAGTTTTTTTAAGGAAACTCCATACTGTTCTCCATAGTGACTGTATCAATTTACATTCCCCCCAATAGTGGAAGAGGGCTCCTTTTGTCCACACCCTCCCCAGAATTGGTTGTTTGTAGATTTTCTGATGATGCCGATTCTAACAGGTGTGAGGTGATACCTCATTGTAGTTTTGATTTGCATTTCTCTAATAATTAGTGCTGTTGAGCAGCTTTTCATGTGCGTCTTGGCCATCTCTGTGCCTTCTTTGAAGAAACGTCTCTTTAGATCTTCTGCCCATTTTTGTATTGGGTTGATTGTTTTTTTAATATTAAGCTGCATGAGTTGTTTATATATATTGGAGATTAAACCTCTGTCCATTGATTCGTCTGCAACGATTTTGGCCCATTCTGAGGGATGCCTTTTTCCATTCCCGTGTTTTTTAACAAAAAAGGAAAGAAAGGAAAAGAAGCAGAACACTAATATGCGTAAAATATGCCTTTTGAAACGGTCGTTTTGAAATATGGACGTCCTTTGAATTTTTTGGTCGATATGTGACCCCAGGATATGTTTTCAGGGCAGGTGTCATTTACAGGCCTGCAATGATTTTGAATATCAACTGACCATTAGCGCTGGGATTAAAGCTGCTGTTGTGTGAAACGGCCACAAGGTGGCAGCAGTTCACCCTTACCAAATCTGGTTATTAGGGCAAGAGAGCCTCAGTGGAAGTCGTGTTCTAGATTGGAATTTAGAATGGAATGTGCCAGGAGAAAGCCCCTCACGTTTGTCTCACTACTTCTTGTTCGTGTTTTTAATTTAATTTTTTTTATTTTTTATTACAGCAAGTTTGATTACAATGTTTGGCTTGTTGTAGGTGTGGAAGATGTGGTTCTTTTAAACATATACAGATGTCTGTTCTTCCTGGGATCCTTTTCCCATGTACGTTATGACAGAATGTTGAGTAGTCCTCTCTTGGTATTCTGTAGGTCTTTGGTGATTATATATGTCACCTGTGTTTGTATATGTCTGTTAACCCCGATATAGTAATGAAACCAATCCTCACACCTTTCCATTGGTGAACCATAAGTTTGTTTAATGAATCTGTGATTGCCCTTCTCCGTGGAAATATCTGCCCTGGTATCCATTTTTAGGTAACACCTATAAGTGATATGATAGGATATGTGTCTTTCACTTTCTGACTTACTACAAGTCACGTGATTACTTCTAGACTCATCTACGGTGCTGCAAATGGCATTGTGTCCTTTTTTCCCTTGGCTTCTCTTCTGCCTTAGCGGGGTCCATTTTCAACAATGTGATTCCCTGAGGGTTGTGGATTAGCTGACCTGGGCAGCCTTACTCTGCCGGCCCGCCCTCCCCAGGTGTGCCTCGTTGAGGTCAATATAAACAGCACTCCAGGCAGCAATAGACCCTGAAGCTGTGCCTGACTCCATATTCTCTGCCCCATCAGCAGTCTCGGGGCTGTGGTGGTGGGAGGGAGTGAGGGGCCACAGCTTTGTGGGTGGCCCGGTGTGAGTGGGGTTCTGCTGGCCTTTCTGCAGGAGTTGCCAGGCTGCCGCCTGTAAAGAAGAGGTTGTGTCACCCATACCTTCCGCTGGAATTTCTCTCCGGACAGAGGTGAGGAAGGAAAAAAGCAGTGGGGGCCGGGACAGGAGGGGTATCTCAGGCAGGGCAATGGAAAGCTTCTGGAAGAGCGCCCGGGGCCAGGACCACCCTGGCTGGCCTGCAGGCACCAAGTTGGCCTGCGTGCTGTCGCTGGTGTGGCTCCACGGTCCTTCCTCTAGGCTTTCAAGCCCTTGTACATATTCAGGTGTTTTACCTGGAAAGGGTGGGAACAGTTCAGCAGCAGCTGGCCTGGGGCTCAGCTCACGTTTACTCACAGATGCCTCGGCACGGTCCCCCTGCTTTGCAATGAGGACGCTCCTTGCGTGGGGGTGGTTTGATGGCTGTATGGGAGATGCTTCCCCACCTCTGACCAATTTCAGAATTGTTTACCACTGGAGCAAGTGCCCTGATAGGGTTTTCCTCTGTATAACTCGTGGGTTCAGGTTTTTTTTTCTTTTATGGTTCAAGTTAGATTTTATTCCTCTTTTATGTATTTATAGATATAAGCATGGAAATAATTCATTCCTATAAATACATCTGTGTGACGGGAAGAACTTTTTTCTGTTTCATTTTTAAATTTTATTTTTTAAAATTTTGAAATTTAATTTTATTTATTTTTTTTATACAGCACGTTATTATTAGTTATGTATTTTATGCATATACATGTACACAGGTCAATCCCAAACTCCCAACTCATCCCACCACCACCACCCCATGGCTTCCCACACTTGGTGTCCATACGTTTGTTCTCTACCTCTGTGTCTCTATTTCTTCCCTGCAAACCAGTTCATCTGTACCATTTTTAGGCTCCACATATATGCATTAATATACAATATTTGTTTTCCTCTTTCTGACTTACTTCATTCTGTATGACAGTCTCTCGATCCATCGATGTCTCTACAAATGACCCTGTTTCATTTTATTTCATTTTATGGCCGAGTAATATTCCATTTTATATATGTACCACATCTTTATCCATTCATCTGTCTGTGGGCATTTAGGTTGCTTCCATTACCTGGCTATTGTAAATAGTCCTGCAACGAACATTGTGGTGAATGTGCCTTTTTGAAATACGGTTTTCTCTGGGTATATGCCCAGAAGTGGGATTGCTGGATCAGATGGTAATTCTATTTCTAGTTTTTTTAAGGAAACTCCATACTGTTCTCCATAGTGACTGTATCAATTTACATTCCCACCAATAGTGGAAGAGGGCTCCTTTTGTCCACACCCTCCCCAGAATTGGTTGTTTGTAGATTTTCTGATGATGCCGATTCTAACAGGTGTGAGGTGAAACCTCATTGTAGTTTTGATTTGCATTTCTCTAATAATTAGTGCTGTTGAGCAGCTTTTCATGTGGGTCTTGGCCATCTCTGTGTCTCCTTTGAAGAAACGTCTCTTTAGATCTTCTGCCCATTTTTTGGGGGTTGTTTGTTTTTTTAATATTAAGCTGCATGAGCTGTTTATATATATTGGAGATTAAACCTCTGTCCATTGATTCGTCTGCAACGATTTTCGCCCATTCTGAGGGATGCCTTTTTCCATTCCCGTGTTTTTTAAGAAAAAAGGAAAGAAAGGAAAAGAAGCAGAATACTAATGTGTGTAAAATATGCCTTTTGAAACGGTCGCTTTGAAATAGGAACGTCTGTTGAATTTTTTGGTTGATATGTCACCCCAGGATTTGTTTTCAGGGCAGGTGTGATTTACAGGCCTGCAATGATTTTGAATATCAATGGACCATTAGCGCTGGGATTAAAGCTGCTGTTGTGTGAAACGGCCACAAGGTGGCAGCAGTTCTCCCTTACCAAATCTGGTTAAGAGGGCAACAGAGCCTCAATGGAATTCCTGTTCTAGATTGGAATTTAGAATGGAATGTGCCAGGAGAAAGCCCCTCAAGTTTGTCTCACTACATCTTGTTCGTGTTTTTAATTTATTTATTTTTATTTTTTATTATAGCAAGTTTGATTACAATGTTTGGCTTGTTGTAGGTGTGGAAGATGTGGTTCTTTTACACATATACACATGTCTGTTCTTCCTTGGATCCTTTTCCCATGTACGTTATGACAGAATGTTGAGTAGTCCTCTCTTGGTATTCTGTAGGTCTTTGGTGATTATATATGTCACCTGTGTTTGTATATGTCTGTTAACCCCGATATCGTAATGAAACCAATCCTCACACCTTTCCATTGGTGAACCATAACTTTGTTTAATGAATCTGTGATTGCCCTTCTCCGTGGAAATATCTGCCCTGGTATCCATTTTTAGGTAACACCTATAAGTGATATGATAGGATATGTGTCTTTCACTTTCTGACTTACTACAAGTCACGTGATTACTTCTAGACTCATCTACGGTGCTGCAAATGGCATTGTGTCCTTTTTTCCCTTGGCTTCTCTTCTGCCTTAGCGGGGTCCATTTTCAACAATGTGATTCCCTGAGGGTTGTGGATTAGCTGACCTGGGCAGCCTTACCCTGCCAGCCCGCCCTCCCCAGGTGTGCCTCTTTGAGGTCAATATAAACAGCGCTTCAGGCAGCAATAGCCCCTGAAGCTGTGCCTGACTCCATATTCTCTGCCCCGTCAGCAGTCTCGGGGCTGTGCTGGTGGGAGGGAATGAGGGGCCACAGCTTTGTGGGTGGCCCGGTGTGAGTGGGGTACTGCTGGCCTTTCTGCAGGAGTTGCCAGGCTGCCGCCTGTAAAGAAGAGGTTGTGTCACCCATACCTTCCGCTGGAATTTCTCTCCGGACAGGGGTGAGGAAGGAAAAAAGCAGTGGGGGCCGGGACAGGAGGGGTATCTCAGGCAGGGCAATGGTAATCTTCTGGAAGAGCGCCCGGGGACAGGACCACCCTGGCTGGCCTGCAGGCACCAAGTTGGCCTGTGTGCTGTCGCTGGTGTGGCTCCACAGTCCTTCCTCTAGGCTTTCAAGCCCTTGTACATATTCAGGTGTTTTACCTGGAAAGGGTGGGAACAGTTCATCAGCATCTGGCCTGGGGCTCAGCTCACGTTTACTCACAGATGCCTCGGCACGGTCCCCCAGCTTTGCAATGAGGACGCTCCTTGCGTGGGGGGTGGGTTGATGGCTGTATGGGAGATGCTTCCCCACCTCTGACCAATTTCAGAATTGTTTACCACTGGAGAAAGTGCCCTGATAGGGTTTTCCTCTGTATAACTCGTGGGTTCAGGTTTTTTTTTCTCTAGATGGTTCAAGTTAGATTTTATTCCTCTTTTATATATTTATAGATATAAGCATGGAAATAATTCATTCCTATAAATACATCTGTGTGACGGGAAGAACTTTTTTCTGTTTTATTTTTAAATTTTATTTTTTAAAATTTTGAAATTTAATTTTATTTATTTTTTTATACAGCACGTTATTATTAGTTATGTATTTTATGCATATACATGTACACAGGTCAATCCCAAACTCCCAACTCATCCCACCACCACCACCCCATGGCTTCCCACACTTGGTGTCCATACGTTTGTTCTCTACCTCTGTGTCTCTATTTCTTCCCTGCAAACCAGTTCATCTGTACCATTTTTAGGCTCCACATATATGCATTAATATACAATATTTGTTTTCCTCTTTCTGACTTACTTCATTCTGTGTGACAGTCTCTTGATCCATCGATGTCTCTACAAATGACCCTGTTTCATTTTATTTCATTTTATGGCCGAGTAATATTCCATTTTATACATGTACCACATCTTTATCCATTCATCTGTCTGTGGGCATTTAGGTTGCTTCCATTACCTGGCTATTGTAAATAGTCCTGCAACGAACATTGTGGTGAATGTGCCTTTTTGAAATACGGTTTTCTCTGGGCATATGCCCAGAAGTGGGATTGCTGGATCAGATGGTAATTCTATTTCTAGTTTTTTTAAGGAAACTCCATACTGTTCTCCATAGTGACTGTATCAATTTACATTCCCACCAATAGTGGAAGAGGGCTCCTTTTGTCCACACCCTCCCCAGAATTGGTTGTTTGTAGATTTTCTGATGATGCCGATTCTAACAGGTGTGAGGTGAAACCTCATTGTAGTTTTGATTTGCATTTCTCTCATAATTAGTGCTGTTGAGCAGCTTTTCATGTGCGTCTTGGCCATCTCTGTGTCTCCTTTGAAGAAACGTCTCTTTAGATCTTCTGCCCATTTTTGGGGGGTTGTTTGTTTTTTTAATATTAAGCTGCATGAGCTGTTTATATATATTGGAGATTAAACCTCTGTCCATTGATTCGTCTGCAACGATTTTCGCCCATTCTGAGGGATGCCTTTTTCCATTCCCGTGTTTTTTAACAAAAAAGGAAAGAAAGGAAAAGAAGCAGAACACTAATGTGCGTAAAATATGCCTTTTGAAATGGTCGTTTTGAAATAGGAACGTCCTTTGAATTTTTTGGTTGATATGTCACCCCAGGATTTGTTTTCAGGGCAGGTGTGATTTACAGGCCTGCAATGATTTTGAATATCAATGGACCATTAGCGCTGGGATTAAAGCTGCTGTTGTGTGAAACGGCCACAAGGTGGCAGCAGATCTCCCTTACCAAATCTGGTTAAGAGGGCAACAGAGCCTCAATGGAATTCCTGTTCTAGATTGGAATTTAGAATGGAATGTGCCAGGAGAAAGCCCCTCAAGTTTGTCTCACTCCATCTTGTTCGTGTTTTTAATTTATTTATTTTTATTTTTTATTATAGCAAGTTTGATTACAATGTTTGGCTTGTTGTAGGTGTGGAAGATGTGGTTCTTTTACACATATACACATGTCTGTTCTTCCTGGGATCCTTTTCCCATGTACGTTATGACAGAATGTTGAGTAGTCCTCTCTTGGTATTCTGTAGGTCTTTGGTGATTATATATGTCACCTGTGTTTGTATATGTCTGTTAACCCCGATATCGTAATGAAACCAATCCTCACACCTTTCCATTGGTGAACCATAACTTTGTTTAATGAATCTGTGATTGCCCTTCTCCGTGTAAATATCTGCCCTGGTATCCATTTTTAGGTAACACCTATAAGTGATATGATAGGATATGTGTCTTTCACTTTCTGACTTACTACAAGTCACGTGATTACTTCTAGACTCATCTACGCTGCTGCAAATGGCATTGTGTCCTTTTTTCCCTTGGCTTCTCTTCTGCCTTAGCGGGGTCCATTTTCAACAATGTGATTCCCTGAGGGTTGTGGATTAGCTGACCTGGGCAGCCTTACCCTGCCGGCCCGCCCTCCCCAGGTGTGCCTCGTTGAGGTCAATATAAACAGCGCTCCAGGCAGCAATAGCCCCTGAAGCTGTGCCTGACTCCATATTCTCTGCCCCGTCAGCAGTCTCGGGGCTGTGCTGGTGGGAGGGAGTGAGGGGCCACAGCTTTGTGGGTGGCCCGGTGTGAGTGGGGTTCTGCTGGCCTTTCTGCAGGAGTTGCCAGGCTGCCGCCTGTAAAGAAGAGGTTGTGTCACCCATACCTTCCGCTGGAATTTCTCTCCGGACAGAGGTGAGGAAGGAAAAAAGCAGTGGGGGCCGGGACAGGAGGGGTATCTCAGGCAGGGCAATGGAAAGCTTCTGGAAGAGCGCCCGGGGCCAGGACCACCCTGGCTGGCCTGCAGGCACCAAGTTGGCCTGCGTGCTGTCGCTGGTGTGGCTCCACGGTCCTTCCTCTAGGCTTTCAAGCCCTTGTACATATTCAGGTGTTTTACCTGGAAAGGGTGGGAACAGTTCAGCAGCAGCTGGCCTGGGGCTCAGCTCACGTTTACTCACAGATGCCTCGGCACGGTCCCCCAGCTTTGCAATGAGGACGCTCCTTGTGTGGGGGGTGGGTTGATGGCTGTATGGGAGATGGTTCCCCACCTCTGACCAATTTCAGAATTGTTTACCACTGGAGCAAGTGCCCTGATAGGGTTTTCCTCTGTAAAACTCGTGGGTTCAGGTTTTTTTTTCTTTTATGGTTCAAGTTAGATTTTATTCCTCTTTTATGTATTTATAGATATAAGCATGGAAATAATTCATTCCTATAAATACATCTGTGTGACGGGAAGAACTTTTTTCTGTTTTATTTTTAAATTTTATTTTTTAAAATTTTGAAATTTAATTTTATTTATTTTTTTTATACAGCACGTTATTATTAGTTATGTATTTTATGCATATACATGTGCACAGGTCAATCCCAAACTCCCAACTCATCCCACCACCACCACCCCATGGCTTCCCACACTTGGTGTCCATACGTTTGTTCTCTACCTCTGTGTCTCTATTTCTTCCCTGCAAACCAGTTCATCTGTACCATTTATAGGCTCCACATATATGCATTAATATACAATATTTGTTTTCCTCTTTCTGACTTACTTCATTCTGTATGACAGTCTCTCGATCCATCGATGTCTCTACAAATGACCCAGTTTCATTCCTTTTAATGGCCGAGTAATATTCCATTTTATATATGTACCACATCTTTATCCATTCATCTGTCTGTGGGCATGTAGGTTGCTTCCATTACCTGGCTATTGTAAATAGTGCTGCAACGAACATTGTGGTGAATGTGCCTTTTTGAAATACGGTTTTCTCTGGGTATATGCCCAGAAGTGGGATTGCTGGATCAGATGGTAACTCTATTTCTAGTTTTTTAAAGGAAACTCCATACTGTTCTCCATAGTGACTGTATCAATTTACATTCCCACCAATAGTGGAAGAGGGCTCCTTTTGTCCACACCCTCCCCAGAATTGGTTGTTTGTAGATTTTCTGATGATGCCGATTCTAACAGGTGTGAGGTGATACCTCATTGTAGTTTTGATTTGCATTTCTCTAATATTTAGTGCTGTTGAGCAGCTTTTCATGTGCGTCTTGGCCATCTCTGTGTCTCCTTTGAAGAAACGTCTCTTTAGATCTTCTGCCCATTTTTGGGGGGTTGTTTGTTTTTTTAATATTAAGCTGCATGAGCTGTTTATATATATTGGAGATTAAACCTCTGTCCATTGATTCGTCTGCAACGATTTTCGCCCATTCTGAGGGATGCCTTTTTCCATTCCCGTGTTTTTTAACAAAAAAGGAAAGAAAGGAAAAGAAGCAGAACACTAATGTGCGTAAAATATGCCTTTTGAAACGTTCGTTTTGAAATATGGACGTCCTTTGAATTTTTTGGTCGATATGTGACCCCAGGATTTGTTTTCAGGGCAGGTGTCATTTACAGGCCTGCAATGATTTTGAATATCAACTGACCATTAGCGTTGGGATTAAAGCTGCTGTTGTGTGAAACGGCCACAAGGTGGCAGCAGTTCACCCTTACCAAATCTGGTTACTAGGGCAAGAGAGCCTCAGTGGAAGTGGTGTTCTAGATTGGAGTTTAATATGGAATGTGCCAGGAGAAAGCCCCTCACGTTTGTCTCACTACTTCTTGTTCGTGTTTTTAATTTAATTTTTTATTTTTTATTACAGCAAGTTTGATTACAATGTTTGGCTTGTTGTACGTGTGGAAGATGTGGTTCTTTTACACATATCCAGATGTCTGTTCTTCCTGGGATCCTTTTCCCATGTATGTTATGACAGAATGTTGAGTAGTCCTCTCTTGGTATTCTGTAGGTCTTTGGTGATTATATATGTCACCTGTGTTTGTATATGTCTGTTAACCCCGATATCATAATGAAACCAATCCTCACACCTTTCCATTGGTGAACCATAAGTTTGTTTAATGAATCTGTGATTGCCCTTCTCCGTGGAAATATCTGCCCTGGTGTCCATTTTTAGGTAACACCTATAAGTGATATGATAGGATATGTGTCTTTCACTTTCTGACTTACTACAAGTCACGTGATTACTTCTAGACTCATCTACGGTGCTGCAAATGGCATTGTGTCCTTTTTTCCCTTGGCTTCTCTTCTGCCTTAGCGGGGTCCATTTTCAACAATGTGATTCCCTGAGGGTTGTGGATTAGCTGACCTGGGCAGCCTTACCCTGCCAGCCAGCCCTCCCCAGGTGTGCCTCATTGAGGTCAATATAAACAGCGCTCCAGGCAGCAATAGCCCCTGAAGCTGTGCCTGACTCCATATTCTCTGCCCCGTCAGCAGTCTCGGGGCTGTGCTGGTGGGAGGGAGTGAGGGGCCACAGCTTTGTGGGTGGCCCGGTGTGAGTGGGGTTCTGCTGGCCTTTCTGCAGGAGTTGCCAGGCTGCCGCCTGTAAAGAAGAGGTTGTGTCACCCATAACTTCCACTGGAATTTCTCTCCGGACAGAGGTGAGGAAGGAAAAAAGCAGTGGGGGCCGGGACAGGAGGGGTATCTCAGGCAGGGCAATGGAAAGCTTCTGGAAGAGCGCCAGGCCCCAGGACCACCCTGGCTGGCCTGCAGGCACCAAGTTGGCCTGCGTGCTGTCGCTGGTGTGGCTCCACGGGCCTTCCTCTAGGCTTTCAAGCCCTTGTACATATTCAGGTGTTTTACCTGGAAAGGGTGGGAACAGTTCAGCAGCAGCTGGCCTGGGGCTCAGCTCACGTTTACTCACAGATGCCTCGGCACGGTCCCCCAGCTTTGCAATGAGGACGCTCCTTGCGTGGGGGGTGGGTTGATGGCTGTATGGGAGATGGTTCCCCACCTCTGACCAATTTCAGAATTGTTTACCACTGGAGCAAGTGCCCTGATAGGGTTTTCCTCTGTATAACTCGTGGGTTCAGGTTTTTTTTTTCTTTTATGGTTCAAGTTAGATTTTATTCCTCTTTTATGTATTTATAAATATAAGCATGGAAATAATTCATTCCTATAAATACATCTGTGTGACGGGAAGAACTTTTTTCTGTTTTATTTTTAAATTTTATTTTTTAAAATTTTGAAATTTAATTTTATTTATTTTTTTCATACAGCACGTTATTATTAGTTATGTATTTTATGCATATACATGTACACAGGTCAATCCCAAACTCCCAACTCATCCCACCACCACCACCCCATGGCTTCCCACACTTGGTGTCCATACGTTTGTTCTCTACCTCTGTGTCTCTATTTCTTCCCTGCAAACCAGTTCATCTGTACCATTTATAGGCTCCACATATATGCATTAATATACAATATTTGTTTTCCTCTTTCTGACTTACTTCATTCTGTATGACAGTCTCTCGATCCATCGATGTCTCTACAAATGACCCAGTTTCATTCCTTTTAATGGCCGAGTAATATTCCATTTTATATATGTACCACATCTTTATCCATTCATCTGTCTGTGGGCATGTAGGTTGCTTCCATTACCTGGCTATTGTAAATAGTGCTGCAACGAACATTGTGGTGAAAGTGCCTTTTTGAAATACGGTTTTCTCTGGGTATATGCCCAGAAGTGGGATTGCTGGATCAGATGGTAATTCTATTTCTAGTTTTTTTAAGGAAACTCCATACTGTTCTCCATAGTGACTGTATCAATTTACATTACCACCAATAGTGGAAGAGGGCTCCTTTTGTCCACACCCTCCCCAGAATTGTTTGTTTTTAGATTTTCTGATGATGCCGATTCTATCAGGTGTGAGGTGAAACCTCATTGTAGTTTTGATTTGCATTTCTCTAATAATTAGTGCTGTTGAGCAGCTTTTCATGTGCGTCTTGGCCATCTCTGTGTCTCCTTTGAAGAAACGTCTCTTTAGATCTTCTGCCCATTTTTTTGGGGTTGTTTGTTTTTTTTAATATTAAGCTGCATGAGCTGTTTATATATATTGGATATTAAACCTCTGTCCATTGATTCGTCTGCAACGATTTTGGCCCATTCTGAGGGATGCCTTTTTCCATTCCCGTGTTTTTTAACAAAAAAGGAAAGAAAGGAAAAGAAGCAGAACACTAATGGGCGTAAAATATGCCTTTTGAAACGGTCGTTTTGAAATATGGACGTCCTTTGAATTTTTTGGTCGATATGTGACCCCAGGATTTGTTTTCAGGGCAGGTGTCATTTACAGGCCTGCAATGATTTTGAATATCAACTGACCATTAGCGCTGGGATTAAAGCTGCTGTTGTGTGAAACGGCCACAAGGTGGCAGCAGTTCACCCTTACCAAATCTGGTTATTAGGGAAAGAGAGCCTCAGTGGAAGTCGTGTTCTAGATTGGAATTTAGAATGGAATGTGCCAGGAGAAAGCCCCTCACGTTTGTCTCACTACTTCTTGTTCGTGTTTTTAATTTAATTTTTTTTTATTTTTTATTACAGCAAGTTTGATTACAATGTTTGGCTTGTTGTAGGTGTGGAAGATGTGGTTCTTTTAAACATATACAGATGTCTGTTCTTCCTGGGATCCTTTTCCCATGTACGTTATGACAGAATGTTGAGTAGTCCTCTCTTGGTATTCTGTAGGTCTTTGGTGATTATATATGTCACCTGTGTTTGTATATGTCTGTTAACCCCGATATAGTAATGAAACCAATCCTCACACCTTTCCATTGGTGAACCATAAGTTTGTTTAATGAATCTGTGATTGCCCTTCTCCGTGGAAATATCTGCCCTGGTATCCATTTTTAGGTAACACCTATAAGTGATATGATAGGATATGTGTCTTTCACTTTCTGACTTACTACAAGTCACGTGATTACTTCTAGACTCATCTACGCTGCTGCAAATGGCATTGTGTCCTTTTTTTCCTTGGCTTCTCTTCTGCCTTAGCGGGGTCCATTTTCAACAATGTGATTCCCTGAGGGTTGTGGATTAGCTGACCTGGGCAGCCTTACCCTGCCGGCCCGCCCTCCCATGGTGTGCCTCATTGAGGTCAATATAATCAGCGCTCCAGGCAGCAATAGCCCCTGAAGCTGTGCCTGACTCCATATTCTCTGCCCCGTCAGCAGTCTCGGGGCTGTGCTGGTGGGAGGGAGTGAGGGGACACAGCTTTGTGGGTGGCCCGGTGTGAGTGGGGTTCTGCTGGCCTTTCTGCAGGCGTTGCCAGGCTGCCGCCTGTAAAGAAGAGGTTGTGTCACCCATACCTTCCGCTGGAATTTCTCTCCGGACAGAGGTGAGGAAGGAAAAAAAGCAGTGGGGGCCGGGACAGGAGGGGTATCTCAGGCAGGGCAATGGAAAGCTTCTGGAAGAGCGCCCGGGGCCAGGACCACCCTGGCTGGCCTGCAGGCACCAAGTTGGCCTTCGTGCTGTCGCTGGTGTGGCTCCACGGTCCTTCCTCTAGGCTTTCAAGCCCTTGTACATATTCAGGTGTTTTACCTGGAAAGGGTGGGAACAGTTCAGCAGCAGCTGGCCTGGGGCTCAGCTCACGTTTACTCACAGATGCCTCGGCATGGTCCCCCAGCTTTGCAATGAGGACGCTCCTTGCATGGGGGGGTGTTGCTGGCTGTATGGGAGATGATTCCCCACCTCTGAACAATTTCAGAATTGTTTACCACTGGAGCAAGTGCCCTGATAGGGTTTTCCTGTGTATAACTGGTGGGTTCAGGTTTTTTTTTTCTTTTATGGTTCAAGTTAGATTTTATTCCTCTTTTATGTATTTATAGATATAAGCATGGAAATAATTCATTCCTATAAATACATCTGTGTGACAGGAAGAACTTTTTTCTGTTTTATTTTTAAATTTTATTTTTTAAAATTTTGAAATTTAGTTTTATTTATTTTTTTATACAGCACGTTATTATTAGTTATGTATTTTATGCATATACATGTATACAGGTCAATCCCAAACTCCCAACTCATCCCACCACCACCACCCCATGGCTTCCCACACTTGGTGTCCATACGTTTGTTCTCTACCTCTGTGTCTCTATTTCTTCCCTGCAAACCAGTTCATCTGTACCATTTTTAGGCTCCACATATATGCATTAATATACAATATTTGTTTTCCTCTTTCTGACTTACTTCATTCTGTATGATAGTCTCTCGATCCATCGATGTCTCTACAAATGACCCAGTTTCATTCCTTTTTATGGCCGAGTAATATTCCATTTTATATATGTACCACATCTTTATCCATTCATCTGTCTGTGGGCATTTAGGTTGCTTCCATTACCTGGCTATTGTAAATAGTGCTGCAACGAACATTGTGGTGAATGTGCCTTTTTGAAATACGGTTTTCTCTGGGTATATGCCCAGAAGTGGGATTGCTGGATCAGATGGTAATTCTATTTCTAGTTTTTTTAAGGAAACTCCATACTGTTCTCCATAGTGACTGTATCAATTTCCATTCCCACCAATAGTGGAAGAGGGCTCCTTTTGTCCACACCCTCCCCAGAATTGGTTGTTTGTAGATTTTCTGATGATGCCGATTCTAACAGGTGTGAGGTGATACCTCATTGTAGTTTTGATTTGCATTTCTCTAATAATTAGTGCTGTTGAGCAGCTTTTCATGTGTGTCTTGGCCATCTCTGTGCCTTCTTTGAAGAAACGTCTCTTTAGATCATCTGCCCATTTTTGTATTGGGTTGTTTGTTTTTTTAATATTAAGCTGCATGTGTTGTTTATATATATTGGAGATTAAACCTCTGTCCATTGATTCGTCTGCAACGATTTTGGCCCATTCTGAGGGATGCCTTTTTCCATTCCCGTGTTTTTTAACAAAAAAGGAAAGAAAGGAAAAGAAGCAGAACACTAATGGGCGTAAAATATGCCTTTTGAAACGGTCGTTTTGAAATATGGACGTCCTTTGAATTTTTTGGTCGATATGTGACCCCAGGATTTGTTTTCAGGGCAGGTGTCATTTACAGGCCTGCAATGATTTTGAATATCAACTGACCATTAGCGCTGGGATTAAAGCTGCTGTTGTGTGAAACGGCCACAAGGTGGCAGCAGTTCTCCCTTACCAAATATGGTTACTAGGGCAAGAGAGCCTCAGTGGAAGTCGTGTTCTAGATTGGAGTTTAGAATGGAATGTGCCAGGAGAAAGCCCCTCACGTTTGTCTCACTACTTCTTGTTCGTGTTTTTAATTTAATTTTTTATTTTTTATTACAGCAAGTTTGATTACAATGTTTGGCTTGTTGTAGGTGCGGAAGATGTGGTTCTTTTACACATATACAGATGTCTGTTCTTCCTGGGATCCTTTTCCCATGTACGTTATGACAGAATGTTGAGTAGTCCTCTCTTGGTATTCTGTAGGACTTTGGTGATTATATATGTCACCTGTGTTTGTATATGTCTGTTAATGCCGATATCGTAATGAAACCAATCCTCACACCTTTCCATTGGTGAACCATAAGTTTGTTTAATGAATCTGTGATTGCCCTTCTCCATGGAAATATCTGCCCTGGTATCCATTTTTAGGTAACACCTATAAGTGATATGATAGGATATGTGTCTTTCACTTTCTGACTTACTACAAGTCACGTGATTACTTCTAGACTCATCTACGGTGCTGCAAATGGCATTGTGTCCTTTTTTTCCTTGGCTTCTCTTCTGCCTTAGCGGGGTCCATTTTCAACAATGTGATTCCCTGAGGGTTGTGGATTAGCTGACCTGGGCAGCCTTACCCTGCCGGCCCGCCCTCCCCAGGTGTGCCTCGTTGAGGTCAATATAAACAGAGCTCCAGGCAGCAATAGCCCCTGAAGCTGTGCCTGACTCCATATTCTCTGCCCCGTCAGCAGTCTCGGGGCTGTGCTGGTGGGAGGGAGTGAGGGGCCACAGCTTTGTGGGTGGCCCGGTGTGAGTGGGGTTCTGCTGGCCTTTCTGCAGGAGTTGCCAGGCTGCCGCCTGTAAAGAAGAGCAGGTGTCACGCATACCTTCCGCTGGAATTTCTCTCCGGACAGAGGTGAGGAAGGAAAAAAGCAGTGGGGGCCGGGACAGGAGGGGTATCTCAGGCAGGGCAGTGGAAAGCTTCTGGAAGTGCGCCTGGGGCCAGGACCACCCTGGCTAGCCTGCAGGCACCAAGTTGGCCTGCGTGCTGTCGCTGGTGTGGCTCCATTGTCCTTCCTCTAGGCTTTCAAGCCCTTGTACATATTCAGGTGTTTTACCTGGAAAGGGTGGGAACAGTTCAGCAGCAGCTGGCCTGGGGCTCAGCTCACGTTTACTCACAGATGCCTCGGCACGGTCCCCCAGCTTTGCAATGAGGATGCTCCTTGCGTGGGGGGTGGGTTGCTGGATGTATGGGAGATGGTTCCCCACCTCTGACCAATTTCAGAATTGTTTACCGCTGGAGCAAGTGCCGTAATAGCGTATTCCTTTGTATAACTCGTGGGTTCAATTTTTTTTTCTTTTATGGTTCAATTTAGATTTTATTCCTCTTTTATGTATTTATAAATATAAGCATGGAAATAATTCATTCCTATAAATACATCTGTGTGACGGGAAGAATTTTTTCTGTTTTATTTTTAAATTTTATTTTTTAAAATTTTGAAATTTAGTTTTATTTATATTTTTTATACTGCAGGTTATTATTAGTTATGTATTTTATGCATATACATGTATAGAGGTCAATCCCAAACTCCCAACTCATCCCACCACCACCACCCCATGGCTTCCCACACTTGGTGTCCATACGTTTGTTCTCTACCTCTGTGTCTCTATTTCTTCCCTTCAAACCAGTTCATCTGTACCATTTTTAGGCTCCACATATATGCATTAATATACAATATTTGTTTTCCTCTTTCTGACTTACTTCATTCTGTATGACAGTCTCTCGATCCATCGATGTCTCTACAAATGACCCAGTTTCATTCCTTTTTATGGCCGAGAAATATTCCATTTTATATATGTACCACATCATTATCCATTCATCTGTCTGTGGGCATTTAGGTTGCTTCCATTACCTGGCTATTGTAAATAGTGCTGCAACGAACATTGTGGTGAATGTGCCTTTTTGAAATACGGTTTTCTCTGGGTATATGCCCAGAAGTGGGATTGCTGGATCAGATGGTAATTCTATTTCTAGTTTTTTTAAGGAAACTCCATACTGTTCTCCATAGTGACTGTATCAATTTACATTCCCACCAGTAGTGGAAGAGGGCTCCTTTTGTCCACGCCCTCCCCAGAATTGGTTGTTTGTAGATTTTCTGATGATGCCGATTCTAACTGGTGTGAGGTGAAACCTCATTGTAGTTTTGATTTGCATTTCTCTAATAATTAGTGCTGTTGAGCAGCTTTTCATGTGTGTCTTGGCCATCTCTGTGTCTCCTTTGAAGAAACGTCTCTTTAGATCTTCTGCCCATTTTTGGGGGGGTTGTTTGTTTTTTTAATATTAAGCTGCATGTGCTGTTTATATATATTGGAGATTAAACCTCTGTCCATTGATTCATTTGCAACGATTTTCACCCATTCTGAGGGATGCCTTTTTCCATTCCCGTGTTTTTTAACAAAAAAGGAAAGAAAGGAAAAGAAGCAGAACTCTAATGTGCGTAAAATATGCCTTTTGAAACGGTCGTTTTGAAATATGGACGTCTTTTGAATTTTTTGGTCGATATGTGACCCCAGGATTTGTTTTCAGGGCAGGTGTCTTTTACAGGCCTGCAATGATTTTGAATATCAACTGACCATTAGCTTTGGGATTAAAGCTGCTGTTGTGTGTAACGGCCACAAGGTGGCAGCAGTTCACCCTTACCAAATCTGGTTATTAGGGCAAGAGAGCCTTGGTGGAAGTGGTGTTCTAGATTGGAGTTTAGAATGGAATGTGCCAGGAGAAAGCCCCTCACGTTTGTCTCACTACTTCTTGTTCGTGTTTTTAATTTAATTTTTTATTTTTTATTACAGCAAGTTTGATTACAATGTTTGGCTTGTTGTAGGTGTGGAAGATGTGGTTCTTTTAAACATATACAGATGTCTGTTCTTCCTGGGATCCTTTTCCCATGTACGTTATGACAGAATGTTGAGTAGTCCTCTCCTGGTATTCTGTAGGTCTTTGGTGATTATATATGTCACCTGTGTTTGTATATGTCTCTTAACCCCGATATCGTAATGAAACCAATCCTCACACCTTTCCATTGGTGAACCATAAGTTTGTTTAATGAATCTGTGATTGCCCTTCTCCGTGGAAATATCTGCCCTGGTATCCATTTTTAGGTAACACCTATAAGTGATATGATATGATATGTGTCTTTCACTTTCTGACTTACTACAAGTCACGTGATTACTTCTAGCCTCATCTCGGTGCTGCAAATGGCATTGTGTCCTTTTTTTCCTTGGCTTCTCTTCTGCCTTAGCGGGGTCCATTTTCAACAATGTGATTCCCTGAGGGTTGTGGATTAGCTGACCTGGGCAGCCTTACCCTGCCGGCCCGCCCTCCCCAGGTGTGCCTCGTTGAGGTCAATATAAACAGCGCTCCAGGCAGCAATAGCCCCTGAAGCTGTGCCTGACTCCATATTCTCTGCCCCGTCAGCAGTCTCGGGGCTGTGCTGGTGGGAGGGAGTGAGGGGCCACAGCTTTGTGGGTGGCCCGGTGTGAGTGGGGTTCTGCTGGCCTTTCTGCAGGAGTTGCCAGGCTGCCGCCTGTAAAGAAGAGGATGTGTCACCCATACCTTCCGCTGGAATTTCTGTCCGGACAGAGGTGAGGAAGGAAAAAAGCAGTGGGGGCCGGGACAGGAGGGGTATCTCAGGCAGGGCAATGGAAAGCTTCTGGAAGAGCGCCAGGGACCAAGACCACCCTGGCTGGCCTGCAGGCACCAAGTTGGCCTGCGTGCTGTTGCTGGTGTGGCTCCACGGTCCTTCCTCTAGGCTTTCAAGCCCTTGTACATATTCAGGTGTTTTACCTGGAAAGGGTGGGAACAGTTCAGCAGCAGCTGGCCTGAGGCTCAGCTCACGTTTACTCACAGATGCCTCGGCACGGTCCCCCAGCTTTGCAATGAGGATGCTCCTTGCGTGGGGGGTGGGTTGATGGCTGTATGGGAGATGGTTCCCCACCTCTGACCAATTTCAGAATTGTTTACCGCTGGAGCAAGTGCCGTGATAGGGTTTTCCTCTGTATAACTCGTGGGTTCACTTTTTTTTTCTTTTATGGTTCACGTTAGATTTTATTCCTCTTTTATGTATTTATAAATATAAGCATGGAAATAATTCATTCCTATAAATACATCTGTGTGACGGCAAGAATATTTTCTGTTTAATTTTTAAATTTTATTTTTTAAAATTTTGAAATTTAATTTTATTTATGTTTTTATACAGCAGGTTATTATTAGTTATGTATTTTATGCATATACATGTACACAGGTCAATCCCAAACTCCCAAATCATCACACCACCACCAACCCATGGCTTCCCACACTTGGTGTCCATACGTTTGTTCTCTACCTCTGTGTCTCTATTTCTTCCCTGCAAACCAGTTCATCTGTACCATTTTTTTAGGTTCCACATATATGCATTAATATACAATATTTGTTTTCCTGTTTCTGACTTACTACATTCTGTATGACAGTCTCTCGATCCATCGATGTCTCTACAAATGACCCAGTTTCATTCCTTTTTATGGCCGAGGAATATTCCATTTCATATATGTACCACATCTTTATCGATTCATCTGTCTGTGGGCATTTAGGTTGCTTCCATTACCTGGCTATTGTAAATAGTGCTGCAACGAACATTGTGGTGAATGTGCCTTCTTGAAATACGGTTTTCTCTGTGTATATGCCCAAAAGTGGGATTGCTGGATCAGATGGTAATTCTATTTCTAGTTTTTTTAAGGAAACTCCATACTGTTCTCCATAGTGACTGTATCAATTTACATTCCCACCAATAGTGGAAGAGGGCTCCTTTTGTCCACACCCTCCCCAGAATTGGTTGTTTGTAGATTTTCTGATGATGCCGATTCTAACAGGTTTGAGGTGAAACCTCATTGTAGTTTTGATTTGCATTTCTCTAATAATTAGTGCTGTTGAGCAGCTTTTCATGTGCGTCTTGGCCATCTCTGTGTCTCCTTTGAAGAAACGTCTCTTTAGATCTTCTGCCCATTTTTTAGGGGGTTGTTTGTATTTTTAATATTAAGCTGCATGAGCTGTTTATATATATTGGAGATTAAACCTCTGTCCATTGATTCGTCTGCAACGATTTTCGCCCATTGTGAGGGATGCTTTTTTCCATTCCCGTTTTTTTTTAACAAAAAAGGAAAGAAAGGAAAAGAAGCAGAACACTAATGTGCCTAAAATATGCCTTTTGAAACGGTCCTTTTGAAATATGGACGTCCTTTGAATTTTTTGGTCGATATGTTACCCCAGGATTTGTTTTCAGGGCAGGTGTCATTTACAGGCCTGCAATGATTTTGAATATTAACTGACCATTAGCGTTGGGATTAAAGCTGCTGTTGTGTGAAACGGCCACAAGGTGGCAGCAGTTCACCCTTACCAAATCTGCTTACTAGGGCAAGAGAGCCTCATGGGAAGTGGTGTTCTAGATTGGAGTTTAATATGGAATGTGCCAGGAGAAAGCCCCTCACGTTTGTCTCACTACTTCTTGTTCGTGTTTTTAATTTAATTTTTTATTTTTTATTACAGCAAGTTTGATTACAATATATGGCTTGTTGTAGGTGTGGAAGATGTGGTTCTTTTACACATATCCAGATGTCTGTTTTCCTGGGATCGTTTTCCCATGTATGTTATGACAGAATGTTGAGTAGTCCTCTCTTGGTATTCTGTAGGTCTTTGGTGATTAAATATGTCACCTGTGTTTGTATATGTCTGTTAACCCCGATATCATAATGAAACCAATCCTCACACCTTTCCATTGGTGAACCATAAGTTTGTTTAATGAATCTGTGATTGCCCTTCTCCGTGGAAATATCTGCCCTGGTATCCATTTTTAGGTAACACCTATAAGTGATATGATAGGATATGTGTCTTTCACTTTCTGACTTACTACAAGTCACGTGATTACTTCTAGACTCATCTACGGTGCTGCAAATGGCATTGTGTCCTTTTTTTCCTTGGCTTCTCTTCTACCTTAGCGGGGTCCATTTTCAACAATGTGATTCCCTGAGGGTTGTGGATTAGCTGACCTGGGCAGCCTTACCCTGCCAGCCGGCCCTCCCCACGTGTGCCTCATTGAGGTCAATATAAACAGCGCTCCAGGCAGCAATAGCCCCTGAAGCTGTGCCTGACTCCATATTCTCTGCCCCGTCAGCAGTCTCGGGGCTGTGCTGGTGGGAGGGAGTGAGGGGCCACAGCTTTGTGGGTGGCCCGGTGTGAGTGGGGTTCTGCTGGCCTTTCTGCAGGAGTTGCCAGGCTGCCGCCTATAAAGAAGAGGATGTGTCACCCATACCTTCCGCTGGAATTTCTCTCCGGACAGAGGTGAGGAAGGAAAAAAGCAGTGGGGGCCGGGACAGGAGGGGTATCTCAGGCAGGGCAATGGAAAGCTTCTGGAAGAGCGCCAGGGTCCAGGACCACCCTGGCTGGCCTGCAGGCACCAAGTTGGCCTGCGTGCTGTTGCTGGTGTGGCTCCACGGTCCTTCCTCTAGGCTTTCAAGCCCTTGTACATATTCAGGTGTTTTACCTGGAAAGGGTGGGAACAGTTCAGCAGCAGCTGGCCTGGGGCTCAGCTCACGTTTACTCACAGATGCCTCGGCACGGTCCCCCAGCTTTGCAATGAGGACGCTCCTTGCGTGGGGTGTGGGTTGCTGGCTGTATGGGAGATGATTCCCCACCTCTGACCTATTTCAGAATTGTTTACCACTGGAGCAAGTGCCCTGATAGGGTTTTCCTCTGTATAACTCGTGGGTTCAGGATTTTTTTTTCTTTTATGGTTCAAGTTAGATTTTATTCCTCTTTTATGTATTTATAGATATAAGCATGGAAATAATTCATTGCTATAGATACATCTGTGTGACTGGAAGAACTTTTTTCTGTTTTATTTTTAAGTTTTATTTTTTAAAATGTTGAAATTTAGTTTTATTTTTTTTTTATACAGCACGTTATTATTAGTTATGTATTTTATGCATATACATGTATACAGGTCAATCCCAAACTCCCAACTCATCCCACCACCACCACCCCATGGCTTCCCACACTTGGTGTCCATACGTTTGTTCTCTGCCTCTGTGTCTCTATTTCTTCCCTGCAAACCAGTTCATCTGTACCATTTTTAGGCTCCACATATATGCGTTAATATACAATATTTGTTTTCCTCTTTCTGACTTACTTCATTCTGTATGACAGTCTCTCGATCCATCGATGTCTCTACAAATGACCCAGTTTCATTCCTTTTAATGGCCGAGTAATATTCCATTTTATATATGTACCACATCTTTATCGATTCATCTGTCTGTGGGCATTTAGGTTGCTTCCATTACCTGGCTATTGTAAATAGTGCTGCAACGAACATTGTGGTGAATGTGCCTTTTTGAAATACGGTTTTCTCTGGGTATATGCCCAGAAGTGGGATTGCTGGATCAGATGGTAATTCTATTTCTAGTTTTTTTAAGGAAACTCCATACTGTTCTCCATAGTGACTGTATCAATTTCCATTCCCACCAATAGTGGAAGAGGGCTCCTTTTGTCCACACCCTCCCCAGAATTGGTTCTTTGTAGATTTTCTGATGATGCCGATTCTAACAGGTGTGAGGTGATACCTCATTGTAGTTTTGATTTGCATTTCTCTAATAATTAGTGCTGTTGAGCAGCTTTTCATGTGTGTCTTGGCCATCTCTGTGCCTTCTTTGAAGAAACGTCTCTTTAGATCATCTGCCCATTTTTGTATTGGGTTGTTTGTTTTTTTAATATTAAGCTGCATGTGTTGTTTATATATATTGGAGATTAAACCTCTGTCCATTGATTCGTCTGCAACGATTTTGGCCCATTCTGAGGGATGCCTTTTTCCATTCCCGTGTTTTTTAACAAAAAAGGAAAGAAAGGAAAAGAAGCAGAACACTAATGGGCGTAAAATATGCCTTTTGAAACGGTCGTTTTGAAATATGGACGTCCTTTGAATTTTTTGGTCGATATGTGACCCCAGGATTTGTTTTCAGGGCAGGTGTCATTTACAGGCCTGCAATGATTTTGAATATCAACTGACCATTAGCGCTGGGATTAAAGCTGCTGTTGTGTGAAACGGCCACAAGGTGGCAGCAGTTCTCCCTTACCAAATATGGTTACTAGGTCAAGAGAGCCTCAGTGGATGTCGTGTTCTAGATTGGAGTTTAGAATGGAATGTGCCAGGAGAAAGCCCCTCACGTTTGTCTCACTACTTCTTGTTCGTGTTTTTAATTTAATTTTTTATTTTTTATTACAGCAAGTTTGATTACAATGTTTGGCTTGTTGTAGGTGTGGAAGATGTGGTTCTTTTAAACATATACAGATGTCTGTTCTTCCTGGGATCCTTTTCCCATGTACGTTATGACAGAATGTTGAGTAGTCCTCTCTTGGTATTCTGTAGGACTTTGGTGATTATATATGTCACCTGTGTTTGTATATGTCTGTTAATGCCGATATCGTAATGAAACCAATCCTCAAACCTTTCCATTGGTGAACCATAAGTTTGTTTAATGAATCTGTGATTGCCCTTCTCCATGGAAATATCTGCCCTGGTATCCATTTTTAGGTAACACCTATAAGTGATATGATAGGATATGTGTCTTTCACTTTCTGACTTACTACAAGTCACGTGATTACTTCTAGACTCATCTACGGTGCTGCAAATGGCATTGTGTCCTTTTTTTCCTTGGCTTCTCTTCTGCCTTAGCGGGGTCCATTTTCAACAATGTGATTCCCTGAGGGTTGTGGATTAGCTGACCTGGGCAGCCTTACCCTGCCGGCCCGCCCTCCCCAGGTGTGCCTCGTTGAGGTCAATATAAACAGAGCTCCAGGCAGCAATAGCCCCTGAAGCTGTGCCTGACTCCATATTCTCTGCCCCGTCAGCAGTCTCGGGGCTGTGCTGGTGGGAGGGAGTGAGGGGCCACAGCTTTGTGGGTGGCCCGGTGTGAGTGGGGTTCTGCTGGCCTTTCTGCAGGAGTTGCCAGGCTGCCGCCTGTAAAGAAGAGCAGGTGTCACGCATACCTTCCGCTGGAATTTCTCTCCGGACAGAGGTGAGGAAGGAAAAAAGCAGTGGGGGCCGGGACAGGAGGGGTATCTCAGGCAGGGCAGTGGAAAGCTTCTGGAAGTGCGCCTGGGGCCAGGACCACCCTGGCTAGCCTGCAGGCACCAAGTTGGCCTGCGTGCTGTCGCTGGTGTGGCTCTAAGGTCCTTCCTCTAGGCTTTCAAGCCCTTGTACATATTCAGGTGTTTTACCTGGAAAGGGTGGGAACAGTTCAGCAGCAGCTGGCCTGGGGCTCAGCTCACGTTTACTCACAGATGCCTCGGCACGGTCCCCCAGCTTTGCAATGAGGATGCTCCTTGCGTGGGGGGTGGGTTGCTGGATGTATGGGAGATGGTTCCCCACCTCTGACCAATTTCAGAATTGTTTACCGCTGGAGCAAGTGCCGTAATAGCGTATTCCTCTGTATAACTCGTGGGTTCAGGTTTTCTTTTCTTTTATGGTTCAAGTTAGATTTTATTCCTCTTTTATGTATTTATAGATATAAGCATGGAAATAATTCATTCCTATAAATACATCTGTGTGACGGGAAGAACTTTTTTCTGTTTTATTTTAAATTTTATTTTTTAAAATTTTGAAATTTAATTTTATTTATTTTTTATATAGCACGTTATTATTAGTTATGTATTTTATGCATATACATGTACACAGGTCAATCCCAAACTCCCAACTCATCCCACCACCACCACCCCATGGCTTCCCACACTTGGTGTCCATACGTTTGTTCTCTACCTCTGTGTCTCTATTTCTTCCCTGCAAACCAGTTCATCTGTACCATTTCTAGGCTCCACATATATGCATTAATATGCAATATTTGTTTTCTTGTTTCTGACTTACTTCATTCTGTATGACAGTCTCTCGATCCATCGATGTCTCTACAAATGACCCAGTTTCATTCCTTTTTATGGCCGAGTAATATTCCATTTCATATATGTACCACATCTTTATCCATTCATCTGTCTGTGGGCATTTAGGTTGCTTCCATTATCTGGCTATTGTAAATAGTGCTGCAATGAACATTGTGGTGAATGTGCCTTTTTGATGTACGGTTTTCTCTGGGTATATGCCCAGAAGTGGGATTGCTGGATCAGATGGTAATTCTATTTCTAGTTTTTTTAAGGAAACTCCATACTGTTCTCCATAGTGACTGTATCAATTTACATTCCCACCAATAGTGGAAGAGGGCTCCTTTTGTCCACACCCTCCCCAGAATTGGTTGTTTGTAGATTTTCTGATGATGCCGATTCTAACAGGTGTGAGGTGAAACCTCATTGTAGTTTTGATTTGCATTTCTCTGATAATTAGTGCTGTTGAGCAGCTTTTCATGTGCGTCTTGGCCATCTCTGTGTCTCCTTTGAAGAAACGTCTCTTTAGATCTTCTGGCCATTTTTTTGGGTTGTTTGTTTTTTTTAATATTAAGCTGCATGAGCTGTTTATATATATTGGAGATTAAACCTCTGTCCATTGATTCATCTGCAACGATTTTCGCCCATTCTGAGGGATGCCTTTTTCCATTCCCGTGTTTTTTGAACAAAAAAGGAAAGAAAGGAAAAGAAGCAGAACACTAATGTGCGTAAAATATGCCTTTTGAAACGGTCGTTTTGAAATATGGACGTCCTTTGAATATTTTGGTCGATATGTGACCCCAGGATTTGTTTTCAGGGCAGGTGTCATTTACAGGCCTGCAATGATTTTGAATATCAACTGACCATTAGCGTTGGGATTAAAGCTGCTGTTGTGTGAAACGGCCACAAGGTGGCAGCAGTTCACCCTTACCAAATCTGGTTACTAGGGCAAGAGAGCCTCAGTGGAAGTGGTGTTCTAGATTGGAGTTTAGAATGGAATGTGCCAGGAGAAAGCCCCTCACGTTTGTCTCACTACTTCTTGTTCGTGTTTTTAATTTAATTTTTTATTTTTTCTTACAGCAAGTTTGATTACAATGTTTGGCTTGTTGTAGGTGTGGAAGATGTGGTTCTTTTACACATATACACATGTCTGTTCTTCCTGGGATCCTTTTCCCATGTACGTTATGACAGAATGTTGAGTAGTCCTCTCTTGGTATTCTGTAGGTCTTTGGTGATTATATATGTCACCTGTGTTTGTAGATGTCTGTTAACCCCGATATCGTAATGAAACCAATCCTCACACCTTTCCTTTGGTGAACCATAAGTTTGTTTAGTGAATCTGTGATTGCCCTTCTCCGTGGAAATATCTGCCCTGGTATCCATTTTTAGGTAACACCTATAAGTGATATGATATGATATGTGTCTTTCACTTTCTGACTTACTACAAGTCACGTGATTACTTCTAGACTCATCTACGGTGCTGCAAATGGCATTGTGTCCTTTTTTCCCTTGGCTTCTCTTCTGCCTTAGCGGGGTCCATTTTCAACAATGTGATTCCCTGAGGGTTGTGGATTAGCTGACCTGGGCAGCCTTACCCTGCCGGCCCGCCCTCCCCAGGTGTGCCTCGTTGAGGTCAATATAAACAGCGCTCCAGGCAGCAATAGCCCCTGAAGCTGTGCCTGACTCCATATTCTCTGCCCCGTCAGCAGTCTCGGGGCTGTGCTGGTGGGAGGGAGTGAGGGGCCACAGCTTTGTGGGTGGCCCGGTGTGAGTGGGGTTCTGCTGGCCTTTCTGCAGGAGTTGCCAGGCTGCCGCCTGTAAAGAAGAGGTTGTGTCACCCATACCTTCCGCTGGAATTTCTCTCCGGACAGAGGTGAGGAAGGAAAAAAGCAGTGGGGGCCGGGACAGGAGGGGTATCTCAGGCAGGACAATGGAAAGCTTCTGGAAGAGCGCCCGGGGCCAGGACCACCCTGGCTGGCCTGCAGGCACCAAGTTGGCCTGCGTGCTGTCGCTGGTGTGGCTCCACGGTCCTTCCTCTAGGCTTTCAAGCCCTTGTACATATTCAGGTGTTTTACCTGGAAAGGGTGGGAACAGTTCAGCAGCAGCTGGCCTGGGGCTCAGCTCACGTTTACTCAGAGATGCCTCGGCACGGTCCCCCAGCTTTGCAATGAGGACGCTCCTTGCGTGGGGGGTGGGTTGATGGCTGTATGGGAGATGGTTCCCCACCTCTGACCAATTTCAGAATTGTTTACCACTGGAGCAAGTGCCCTGATAGGGTTTTCCTCTGTATAACTCGTGGGTTCAGGTTTTCTTTTCTTTTATGGTTCAAGTTAGATTTTATTCCTCTTTTATGTATTTACAGATATAAGCATGGAAATAATTCATTCCTATAAATACATCTGTGTGACGGGAAGAACTTTTTTCTGTTTTATTTTAAATTTTATTTTTTAAAATTTTGAAATTTAATTTTATTTATTTTTTTATATAGCACGTTATTATTAGTTATGTATTTTATGCATATACATGTACACAGGTCAATCCCAAACTCCCAACTCATCCCACCACCACCACCCCATGGCTTCCCACACTTGGTGTCCATACGTTTGTTCTCTACCTCTGTGTCTCTATTTCTTCCCTGCAAACCAGTTCATCTGTACCATTTCTAGGCTCCACATATATGCATTAATATACAATATTTGTTTTCCTCTTTCTGACTTACTTCATTCTGTATGGCAGTCTCTCGATCCATCGATGTCTCTACAAATGACCCTGTTTCATTCCTTTTTATGGCCGAGTAATATTCCATTTCATATATGTACCACATCTTTATCCATTCATCTGTCTGTGGGCATTTAGGTTGCTTCCATTACCTGGCTATTGTAAATAGTGCTGCAATGAACATTGTGGTGAATGTGCCTTTTTGATGTACGGTTTTCTCTGGGTATATGCCCAGAAGTGGGATTGCTGGATCAGATGGTAATTCTATTTCTAGTTTTTTTAAGGAAACTCCATACTGTTCTCCATAGTGACTGTATCAATTTACATTCCCACCAATAGTGGAAGAGGGCTCCTTTTGTCCACACCCTCCCCAGAATTGGTTGTTTGTAGATTTTCTGATGATGCCGATTCTAACAGGTGTGAGGTGAAACCTCATTGTAGTTTTGATTTGCATTTCTCTGATAATTAGTGCTGTTGAGCAGCTTTTCATGTGCGTCTTGGCCATCTCTGTGTCTCCTTTGAAGAAACGTCTCTTTAGATCTTCTGGCCATTTTTTTGGGTTGTTTGTTTTTTTTAATATTAAGCTGCATGAGCTGTTTATATATATTGGAGATTAAACCTCTGTCCATTGATTCGTCTGCAACGATTTTCGCCCATTCTGAGGGATGCCTTTTTCCATTCCCGTGTTTTTTGAACAAAAAAGGAAAGAAAGGAAAAGAAGCAGAACACTAATGTGCGTAAAATATGCCTTTTGAAACGGTCGTTTTGAAATATGGACGTCCTTTGAATATTTTGGTCGATATGTGACCCCAGGATTTGTTTTCAGGGCAGGTGTCATTTACAGGCCTGCAATGATTTTGAATATCAACTGACCATTAGCGTTGGGATTAAAGCTGCTGTTGTGTGAAACGGCCACAAGGTGGCAGCAGTTCACCCTTACCAAATCTGGTTACTAGGGCAAGAGAGCCTCAGTGGAAGTGGTGTTCTAGATTGGAGTTTAGAATGGAATGTGCCAGGAGAAAGCCACTCACGTTTGTCTCACTACTTCTTGTTCGTGTTTTTAATTTAATTTTTTTATTTTTTCTTACAGCAAGTTTGATTACAATGTTTGGCTTGTTGTAGGTGTGGAAGATGTGGTTCTTTTACACATATACACATGTCTGTTCTTCCTGGGATCCTTTTCCCATGTACGTTATGACAGAATGTTGAGTAGTCCTCTCTTGGTATTCTGTAGGTCTTTGGTGATTATATATGTCACCTGTGTTTGTAGATGTCTGTTAACCCCGATATCGTAATGAAACCAATCCTCACACCTTTCCTTTGGTGAACCATAAGTTTGTTTAATGAATCTGTGATTGCCCTTCTCCGTGGAAATATCTGCCCTGGTATCCATTTTTAGGTAACACCTATAAGTGATATGATATGATATGTGTCTTTCACTTTCTGACTTACTACAAGTCACGTGATTACTTCTAGACTCATCTACGGTGCTGCAAATGGCATTGTGTCCTTTTTTCCCTTGGCTTCTCTTCTGCCTTAGCGGGGTCCATTTTCAACAATGTGATTCCCTGAGGGTTGTGGATTAGCTGACCTGGGCAGCCTTACCCTGCCGGCCCGCCCTCCCCAGGTGTGCCTCGTTGAGGTCAATATAAACAGCGCTCCAGGCAGCAATAGCCCCTGAAGCTGTGCCTGACTCCATATTCTCTGCCCCGTCAGCAGTCTCGGGGCTGTGCTGGTGGGAGGGAGTGAGGGGCCACAGCTTTGTGGGTGGCCCGGTGTGAGTGGGGTTCTGCTGGCCTTTCTGCAGGAGTTGCCAGGCTGCCGCCTGTAAAGAAGAGGTTGTGTCACCCATACCTTCCGCTGGAATTTCTCTCCGGACAGAGGTGAGGAAGGAAAAAAGCAGTGGGGGCCGGGACAGGAGGGGTATCTCAGGCAGGACAATGGAAAGTTTCTGGAAGAGCGCCCGGGGCCAGGACCACCCTGGCTGGCCTGCAGGCACCAAGTTGGCCTGCGTGCTGTCGCTGGTGTGGTTCCACGGTCCTTCCTCTAGGCTTTCAAGCCCTTGTACATATTCAGGTGTTTTACCTGGAAAGGGTGGGAACAGTTCAGCAGCAGCTGGCCTGGGGCTCAGCTCACGTTTACTCAGAGATGCCTCGGCACGGTCCCCCAGCTTTGCAATGAGGACGCTCCTTGCGTGGGGGGTGGGTTGATGGCTGTATGGGAGATGGTTCCCCACCTCTGACCAATTTCAGAATTGTTTACCACTGGAGCAAGTGCCCTGATAGGGTTTTCCTCTGTATAACTCGTGGGTTCAGGTTTTCTTTTCTTTTATGGTTCAAGTTAGATTTTATTCCTCTTTTATGTATTTATAGATATAAGCATGGAAATAATTCATTCCTATAAATACATCTGTGTGACGTGAAGAACTTTTTTCTGTTTTATTTTAAATTTTATTTTTTAAAATTTTGAAATTTAATTTTATTTACTTTTTTATATAGCACGTTATTATTAGTTATGTATTTTATGCATATACATGTACACAGGTCAATCCCAAACTCCCAACTCATCCCACCACCACCACCCCATGGCTTCCCACACTTGGTGTCCATACGTTTGTTCTCTACCTCTGTGTCTCTATTTCTTCCCTGCAAACCAGTTCATCTGTACCATTTCTAGGCTCCACATATATGCATTAATATACAATATTTGTTTTCCTCTTTCTGACTTACTTCATTCTGTATGGCAGTCTCTCGATCCATCGATGTCTCTACAAATGACCCTGTTTCATTCCTTTTTATGGCCGAGTAATATTCCATTTCATATATGTACCACATCTTTATCCATTCATCTGTCTGTGGGCATTTAGGTTGCTTCCATTACCTGGCTATTGTAAATAGTGCTGCAATGAACATTGTGGTGAGTGTGCCTTTTTGATGTACGGTTTTCTCTGGGTATATGCCCAGAAGTGGGATTGCTGGATCAGATGGTAATTCTATTTCTAGTTTTTTTAAGGAAACTCCATACTGTTCTCCATAGTGACTGTATCAATTTACATTCCCACCAATAGTGGAAGAGGGCTCCTTTTGTCCACACCCTCCCCAGAATTGGTTGTTTGTAGATTTTCTGATGATGCCGATTCTAACAGGTGTGAGGTGAAACCTCATTGTAGTTTTGATTTGCATTTCTCTGATAATTAGTGCTGTTGAGCAGCTTTTCATGTGCGTCTTGGCCATCTCTGTGTCTCCTTTGAAGAAACGTCTCTTTAGATCTTCTGGCCATTTTTTTGGGTTGTTTGTTTTTTTTAATATTAAGCTGCATGAGCTGTTTATATATATTGGAGATTAAACCTCTGTCCATTGATTCGTCTGCAACGATTTTCGCCCATTCTGAGGGATGCCTTTTTCCATTCCCGTGTTTTTTGAACAAAAAAGGAAAGAAAGGAAAAGAAGCAGAACACTAATGTGCGTAAAATATGCCTTTTGAAACGGTCGTTTTGAAATATGGACGTCCTTTGAATATTTTGGTCGATATGTGACCCCAGGATTTGTTTTCAGGGCAGGTGTCATTTACAGGCCTGCAATGATTTTGAATATCAACTGACCATTAGCGTTGGGATTAAAGCTGCTGTTGTGTGAAACGGCCACAAGGTGGCAGCAGTTCACCCTTACCAAATCTGGTTACTAGGGCAAGAGAGCCTCAGTGGAAGTGGTGTTCTAGATTGGAGTTTAGAATGGAATGTGCCAGGAGAAAGCCCCTCACGTTTGTCTCACTACTTCTTGTTCGTGTTTTTAATTTAATTTTTTATTTTTTCTTACAGCAAGTTTGATTACAATGTTTGGCTTGTTGTAGGTGTGGAAGATGTGGTTCTTTTACACATATACACATGTCTGTTCTTCCTGGGATCCTTTTCCCATGTACGTTATGACAGAATGTTGAGTAGTCCTCTCTTGGTATTCTGTAGGTCTTTGGTGATTATATATGTCACCTGTGTTTGTAGATGTCTGTTAACCCCGATATCGTAATGAAACCAATCCTCACACCTTTCCTTTGGTGAACCATAAGTTTGTTTAATGAATCTGTGATTGCCCTTCTCCGTGGAAATATCTGCCCTGGTATCCATTTTTAGGTAACACCTATAAGTGATATGATATGATATGTGTCTTTCACTTTCTGACTTACTACAAGTCACGTGATTACTTCTAGACTCATCTACGGTGCTGCAAATGGCATTGTGTCCTTTTTTCCCTTGGCTTCTCTTCTGCCTTAGCGGGGTCCATTTTCAACAATGTGATTCCCTGAGGGTTGTGGATTAGCTGACCTGGGCAGCCTTACCCTGCCGGCCCGCCCTCCCCAGGTGTGCCTCGTTGAGGTCAATATAAACAGCGCTCCAGGCAGCAATAGCCCCTGAAGCTGTGCCTGACTCCATATTCTCTGCCCCGTCAGCAGTCTCGGGGCTGTGCTGGTGGGAGGGAGTGAGGGGCCACAGCTTTGTGGGTGGCCCGGTGTGAGTGGGGTTCTGCTGGCCTTTCTGCAGGAGTTGCCAGGCTGCCGCCTGTAAAGAAGAGGTTGTGTCACCCATACCTTCCGCTGGAATTTCTCTCCGGACAGAGGTGAGGAAGGAAAAAAGCAGTGGGGGCCGGGACAGGAGGGGTATCTCAGGCAGGGCAATGGAAAGCTTCTGGAAGAGCGCCCGGGGCCAGGACCACCCTGGCTGGCCTGCAGGCACCAAGTTGGCCTGCGTGCTGTCGCTGGTGTGGCTCCACGGTCCTTCCTCTAGGCTTTCAAGCCCTTGTACATATTCAGGTGTTTTACCTGGAAAGGGTGGGAACAGTTCAGCAGCAGCTGGCCTGGGGCTCAGCTCACGTTTACTCAGAGATGCCTCGGCACGGTCCCCCAGCTTTGCAATGAGGACGCTCCTTGCGTGGGGGGTGGGTTGATGGCTGTATGGGAGATGGTTCCCCACCTCTGACCAATTTCAGAATTGTTTACCACTGGAGCAAGTGCCCTGATAGGGTTTTCCTCTGTATAACTCGTGGGTTCAGGTTTTCTTTTCTTTTATGGTTCAAGTTAGATTTTATTCCTCTTTTATGTATTTATAGATATAAGCATGGAAATAATTCATTCCTATAAATACATCTGTGTGACGGGAAGAACTTTTTTCTGTTTTATTTTAAATTTTATTTTTTAAAATTTTGAAATTTAATTTTATTTAGTTTTTTTTATATAGCACGTTATTATTAGTTATGTATTTTATGCATATACATGTACACAGGTCAATCCCAAACTCCCAACTCATCCCACCACCACCACCCCATGGCTTCCCACACTTGGTGTCCATACGTTTGTTCTCTACCTCTGTGTCTCTATTTCTTCCCTGCAAACCAGTTCATCTGTACCATTTCTAGGCTCCACATATATGCATTAATATACAATATTTGTTTTCCTCTTTCTGACTTACTTCATTCTGTATGACAGTCTCTCGATCCATCGATGTCTCTACAAATGACCCAGTTTCATTCCTTTTTATGGCCGAGTAATATTCCATTTCATATATGTACCACATCTTTATCCATTCATCTGTCTGTGGGCATTTAGGTTGCTTCCATTACCTGGCTATTGTAAATAGTGCTGCAATGAACATTGTGGTGAATGTGCCTTTTTGATGTACGGTTTTCTCTGGGTATATGCCCAGAAGTGGGATTGCTGGATCAGATGGTAATTCTATTTCTAGTTTTTTTAAGGAAACTCCATACTGTTCTCCATAGTGACTGTATCAATTTACATTCCCACCAATAGTGGAAGAGGGCTCCTTTTGTCCACACCCTCCCCAGAATTGGTTGTTTGTAGATTTTCTGATGATGCCGATTCTAACAGGTGTGAGGTGAAACCTCATTGTAGTTTTGATTTGCATTTCTCTGATAATTAGTGCTGTTGAGCAGCTTTTCATGTGCGTCTTGGCCATCTCTGTGTCTCCTTTGAAGAAACGTCTCTTTAGATCTTCTGGCCATTTTTTTGGGTTGTTTGTTTTTTTTAATATTAAGCTGCATGAGCTGTTTATATATATTGGAGATTAAACCTCTGTCCATTGATTCGTCTGCAACGATTTTCGCCCATTCTGAGGGATGCCTTTTTCCATTCCCGTGTTTTTTGAACAAAAAAGGAAAGAAAGGAAAAGAAGCAGAACACTAATGTGCGTAAAATATGCCTTTTGAAACGGTCGTTTTGAAATATGGACGTCCTTTGAATATTTTGGTCGATATGTGACCCCAGGATTTGTTTTCAGGGCAGGTGTCATTTACAGGCCTGCAATGATTTTGAATATCAACTGACCATTAGCGTTGGGATTAAAGCTGCTGTTGTGTGAAACGGCCACAAGGTGGCAGCAGTTCACCCTTACCAAATCTGGTTACTAGGGCAAGAGAGCCTCAGTGGAAGTGGTGTTCTAGATTGGAGTTTAGAATGGAATGTGCCAGGAGAAAGCCCCTCACGTTTGTCTCACTACTTCTTGTTCGTGTTTTTAATTTAATTTTTTATTTTTTCTTACAGCAAGTTTGATTACAATGTTTGGCTTGTTGTAGGTGTGGAAGATGTGGTTCTTTTACACATATACACATGTCTGTTCTTCCTGGGATCCTTTTCCCATGTACGTTATGACAGAATGTTGAGTAGTCCTCTCTTGGTATTCTGTAGGTCTTTGGTGATTATATATGTCACCTGTGTTTGTAGATGTCTGTTAACCCCGATATCGTAATGAAACCAATCCTCACACCTTTCCTTTGGTGAACCATAAGTTTGTTTAATGAATCTGTGATTGCCCTTCTCCGTGGAAATATCTGCCCTGGTATCCATTTTTAGGTAACACCTATAAGTGATATGATATGATATGTGTCTTTCACTTTCTGACTTACTACAAGTCACGTGATTACTTCTAGACTCATCTACGGTGCTGCAAATGGCATTGTGTCCTTTTTTCCCTTGGCTTCTCTTCTGCCTTAGCGGGGTCCATTTTCAACAATGTGATTCCCTGAGGGTTGTGGATTAGCTGACCTGGGCAGCCTTACCCTGCCGGCCCGCCCTCCCCAGGTGTGCCTCGTTGAGGTCAATATAAACAGCGCTCCAGGCAGCAATAGCCCCTGAAGCTGTGCCTGACTCCATATTCTCTGCCCCGTCAGCAGTCTCGGGGCTGTGCTGGTGGGAGGGAGTGAGGGGCCACAGCTTTGTGGGTGGCCCGGTGTGAGTGGGGTTCTGCTGGCCTTTCTGCAGGAGTTGCCAGGCTGCCGCCTGTAAAGAAGAGGTTGTGTCACCCATACCTTCCGCTGGAATTTCTCTCCGGACAGAGGTGAGGAAGGAAAAAAGCAGTGGGGGCCGGGACAGGAGGGGTATCTCAGGCAGGACAATGGAAAGCTTCTGGAAGAGCGCCCGGGGCCAGGACCACCCTGGCTGGCCTGCAGGCACCAAGTTGGCCTGCGTGCTGTCGCTGGTGTGGCTCCACGGTCCTTCCTCTAGGCTTTCAAGCCCTTGTACATATTCAGGTGTTTTACCTGGAAAGGGTGGGAACAGTTCAGCAGCAGCTGGCCTGGGGCTCAGCTCACGTTTACTCAGAGAACCTCGGCACGGTCCCCCAGCTTTGCAATGAGGACGCTCCTTGCGTGGGGGGTGGGTTGATGGCTGTATGGGAGATGGTTCCCCACCTTTGACCAATTTCAGAATTGTTTACCACTGGAGCAAGTGCCCTGATAGGGTTTTCCTCTGTATAACTCGTGGGTTCAGGTTTTCTTTTCTTTTATGGTTCAAGTTAGATTTTATTCCTCTTTTATGTATTTATAGATATAAGCATGGAAATAATTCATTCCTATAAATACATCTGTGTGACGGGAAGAACTTTTTTCTGTTTTATTTTAAATTTTATTTTTTAAAATTTTGAAATTTAATTTTATTTATTTTTTTTATATAGCACGTTATTATTAGTTATGTATTTTATGCATATACATGTACACAGGTCAATCCCAAACTCCCAACTCATCCCACCACCACCACCCCATGGCTTCCCACACTTGGTGTCCATACGTTTGTTCTCTACCTCTGTGTCTCTATTCCTTCCCTGCAAACCAGTTCATCTGTACCATTTCTAGGCTCCACATATATGCATTAATATACAATATTTGTTTTCCTCTTTCTGACTTACTTCATTCTGTATGACAGTCTCTCGATCCATCGATGTCTCTACAAATGACCCAGTTTCATTCCTTTTTATGGCCGAGTAATATTCCATTTCATATATGTACCACATCTTTATCCATTCATCTGTCTGTGGGCATTTAGGTTGCTTCCATTACCTGGCTATTGTAAATAGTGCTGCAATGAACATTGTGGTGAATGTGCCTTTTTGATGTACGGTTTTCTCTGGGTATATGCCCAGAAGTGGGATTGCTGGATCAGATGGTAATTCTATTTCTAGTTTTTTTAAGGAAACTCCATACTGTTCTCCATAGTGACTGTATCAATTTACATTCCCACCAATAGTGGAAGAGGGCTCCTTTTGTCCACACCCTCCCCAGAATTGGTTGTTTGTAGATTTTCTGATGATGCCGATTCTAACAGGTGTGAGGTGAAACCTCATTGTAGTTTTGATTTGCATTTCTCTGATAATTAGTGCTGTTGAGCAGCTTTTCATGTGCGTCTTGGCCATCTCTGTGTCTCCTTTGAAGAAACGTCTCTTTAGATCTTCTGGCCATTTTTTTGGGTTGTTTGTTTTTTTTAATATTAAGCTGCATGAGCTGTTTATATATATTGGAGATTAAACCTCTGTCCATTGATTCGTCTGCAACGATTTTCGCCCATTCTGAGGGATGCCTTTTTCCATTCCCGTGTTTTTTGAACAAAAAAGGAAAGAAAGGAAAAGAAGCAGAACACTAATGTGCGTAAAATATGCCTTTTGAAACGGTCGTTTTGAAATATGGACGTCCTTTGAATATTTTGGTCGATATGTGACCCCAGGATTTGTTTTCAGGGCAGGTGTCATTTACAGGCCTGCAATGATTTTGAATATCAACTGACCATTAGCGTTGGGATTAAAGCTGCTGTTGTGTGAAATGGCCACAAGGTGGCAGCAGTTCACCCTTACCAAATCTGGTTACTAGGGCAAGAGAGCCTCAGTGGAAGTGGTGTTCTAGATTGGAGTTTAGAATGGAATGTGCCAGGAGAAAGCCCCTCACGTTTGTCTCACTACTTCTTGTTCGTGTTTTTAATTTAATTTTTTATTTTTTCTTACAGCAAGTTTGATTACAATGTTTGGCTTGTTGTAGGTGTGGAAGATGTGGTTCTTTTACACATATACACATGTCTGTTCTTCCTGGGATCCTTTTCCCATGTACGTTATGACAGAATGTTGAGTAGTCCTCTCTTGGTATTCTGTAGGTCTTTGGTGATTATATATGTCACCTGTGTTTGTAGATGTCTGTTAACCCCGATATCGTAATGAAACCAATCCTCACACCTTTCCTTTGGTGAACCATAAGTTTGTTTAATGAATCTGTGATTGCCCTTCTCCGTGGAAATATCTGCCCTGGTATCCATTTTTAGGTAACACCTATAAGTGATATGATATGATATGTGTCTTTCACTTTCTGACTTACTACAAGTCACGTGATTACTTCTAGACTCATCTACGGTGCTGCAAATGGCATTGTGTCCTTTTTTCCCTTGGCTTCTCTTCTGCCTTAGCGGGGTCCATTTTCAACAATGTGATTCCCTGAGGGTTGTGGATTAGCTGACCTGGGCAGCCTTACCCTGCCGGCCCGCCCTCCCCAGGTGTGCCTCGTTGAGGTCAATATAAACAGCGCTCCAGGCAGCAATAGCCCCTGAAGCTGTGCCTGACTCCATATTCTCTGCCCCGTCAGCAGTCTCGGGGCTGTGCTGGTGGGAGGGAGTGAGGGGCCACAGCTTTGTGGGTGGCCCGGTGTGAGTGGGGTTCTGCTGGCCTTTCTGCAGGAGTTGCCAGGCTGCCGCCTGTAAAGAAGAGGTTGTGTCACCCATACCTTCCGCTGGAATTTCTCTCCGGACAGAGGTGAGGAAGGAAAAAAGCAGTGGGGGCCGGGACAGAAGGGGTATCTCAGGCAGGACAATGGAAAGCTTCTGGAAGAGCGCCCGGGGCCAGGACCACCCTGGCTGGCCTGCAGGCACCAAGTTGGCCTGCGTGCTGTCGCTGGTGTGGCTCCACGGTCCTTCCTCTAGGCTTTCAAGCCCTTGTACATATTCAGGTGTTTTACCTGGAAAGGGTGGGAACAGTTCAGCAGCAGCTGGCCTGGGGCTCAGCTCACGTTTACTCAGAGATGCCTCGGCACGGTCCCCCAGCTTTGCAATGAGGACGCTCCTTGCGTGGGGGGTGGGTTGATGGCTGTATGGGAGATGGTTCCCCACCTTTGACCAATTTCAGAATTGTTTACCACTGGAGCAAGTGCCCTGATAGGGTTTTCCTCTGTATAACTCGTGGGTTCAGGTTTTCTTTTCTTTTATGGTTCAAGTTAGATTTTATTCCTCTTTTATGTATTTATAGATATAAGCATGGAAATAATTCATTCCTATAAATACATCTGTGTGACGGGAAGAACTTTTTTCTGTTTTATTTTAAATTTTATTTTTTAAAATTTTGAAATTTAATTTTATTTATTTTTTTTATATAGCACGTTATTATTAGTTATGTATTTTATGCATATACATGTACACAGGTCAATCCCAAACTCCCAACTCATCCCACCACCACCACCCCATGGCTTCCCACACTTGGTGTCCATACGTTTGTTCTCTACCTCTGTGTCTCTATTTCTTCCCTGCAAACCAGTTCATCTGTACCATTTCTAGGCTCCACATATATGCATTAATATACAATATTTGTTTTCCTCTTTCTGACTTACTTCATTCTGTATGACAGTCTCTCGATCCATCGATGTCTCTACAAATGACCCAGTTTCATTCCTTTTTATGGCCGAGTAATATTCCATTTCATATATGTACCACATCTTTATCCATTCATCTGTCTGTGGGCATTTAGGTTGCTTCCATTACCTGGCTATTGTAAATAGTGCTGCAATGAACATTGTGGTGAATGTGCCTTTTTGATGTACGGTTTTCTCTGGGTATATGCCCAGAAGTGGGATTGCTGGATCAGATGGTAATTCTATTTCTAGTTTTTTTAAGGAAACTCCATACTGTTCTCCATAGTGACTGTATCAATTTACATTCCCACCAATAGTGGAAGAGGGCTCCTTTTGTCCACACCCTCCCCAGAATTGGTTGTTTGTAGATTTTCTGATGATGCCGATTCTAACAGGTGTGAGGTGAAACCTCATTGTAGTTTTGATTTGCATTTCTCTGATAATTAGTGCTGTTGAGCAGCTTTTCATGTGCGTCTTGGCCATCTCTGTGTCTCCTTTGAAGAAACGTCTCTTTAGATCTTCTGGCCATTTTTTTGGGTTGTTTGTTTTTTTTAATATTAAGCTGCATGAGCTGTTTATATATATTGGAGATTAAACCTCTGTCCATTGATTCGTCTGCAACGATTTTCGCCCATTCTGAGGGATGCCTTTTTCCATTCCCGTGTTTTTTGAACAAAAAAGGAAAGAAAGGAAAAGAAGCAGAACACTAATGTGCGTAAAATATGCCTTTTGAAACGGTCGTTTTGAAATATGGACGTCCTTTGAATATTTTGGTCGATATGTGACCCCAGGATTTGTTTTCAGGGCAGGTGTCATTTACAGGCCTGCAATGATTTTGAATATCAACTGACCATTAGCGTTGGGATTAAAGCTGCTGTTGTGTGAAACGGCCACAAGGTGGCAGCAGTTCACCCTTACCAAATCTGGTTACTAGGGCAAGAGAGCCTCAGTGGAAGTGGTGTTCTAGATTGGAGTTTAGAATGGAATGTGCCAGGAGAAAGCCCCTCACGTTTGTCTCACTACTTCTTGTTCGTGTTTTTAATTTAATTTTTTTATTTTTTTCTTACAGCAAGTTTGATTACAATGTTTGGCTTGTTGTAGGTGTGGAAGATGTGGTTCTTTTACACATATACACATGTCTGTTCTTCCTGGGATCCTTTTCCCATGTACGTTATGACAGAATGTTGAGTAGTCCTCTCTTGGTATTCTGTAGGTCTTTGGTGATTATATATGTCACCTGTGTTTGTAGATGTCTGTTAACCCCGATATCGTAATGAAACCAATCCTCACACCTTTCCTTTGGTGAACCATAAGTTTGTTTAATGAATCTGTGATTGCCCTTCTCCGTGGAAATATCTGCCCTGGTATCCATTTTTAGGTAACACCTATAAGTGATATGATATGATATGTGTCTTTCACTTTCTGACTTACTACAAGTCACGTGATTACCTCTAGAATCATCTACGGTGCTGCAAATGGCATTGTGTCCTTTTTTCCCTTGGCTTCTCTTCTGCCTTAGCGGGGTCCATTTTCAACAATGTGATTCCCTGAGGGTTGTGGATTAGCTGACCTGGGCAGCCTTACCCTGCCGGCCCGCCCTCCCCAGGTGTGCCTCGTTGAGGTCAATATAAACAGCGCTCCAGGCAGCAATAGCCCCTGAAGCTGTGCCTGACTCCATATTCTCTGCCCCGTCAGCAGTCTCGGGGCTGTGCTGGTGGGAGGGAGTGAGGGGCCACAGCTTTGTGGGTGGCCCGGTGTGAGTGGGGTTCTGCTGGCCTTTCTGCAGGAGTTGCCAGGCTGCCGCCTGTAAAGAAGAGGTTGTGTCACCCATACCTTCCGCTGGAATTTCTCTCCGGACAGAGGTGAGGAAGGAAAAAAGCAGTGGGGGCCGGGACAGGAGGGGTACCTCAGGCAGGGCAATGGAAAGCTTCTGGAAGAGCGCCCGGGGCCAGGACGACCCTGGCTGGCCTGCCCGCACCAAGTTGGCCTGCGTGCTGTCGCTGGTGTGGCTCCACGGTCCTTCCTCTAGGCTTTCAAGCCCTTGTACATATTCAGGTGTTTTACCTGGAAAGGGTGGGAACAGTTCAGCAGCAGCTGGCCTGGGGCTCAGCTCACGTTTACTCAGAGATGCCTCGGCACGGTCCCCCAGCTTTGCAATGAGGACGCTCCTTGCGTGGGGGGTGGGTTGATGGCTGTATGGGAGATGGTTCCCCACCTCTGACCAATTTCAGAATTGTTTACCACTGGAGCAAGTGCCCTGATAGGGTTTTCCTCTGTATAACTCGTGGGTTCAGGTTTTCTTTTCTTTTATGGTTCAAGTTAGATTTTATTCCTCTTTTATGTATTTATAGATATAAGCATGGAAATAATTCATTCCTATACATACATCTGTGTGACGGGAAGAACATTTTTCTGTTTTATTTTAAATTTTATTTTTTAAAATTTTGAAATTTAATTTTATTTATTTTTTTTATATAGCACGTTATTATTAGTTATGTATTTTATGCATATACATGTACACAGGTCAATCCCAAACTCCCAACTCATCCCACCACCACCACCCCATGGCTTCCCACACTTGGTGTCCATACGTTTGTTCTCTACCTCTGTGTCTCTATTTCTTCCCTGCAAACCAGTTCATCTGTACCATTTCTAGGCTCCACATATATGCATTAATATACAATATTTGTTTTCCTCTTTCTGACTTACTTCATTCTGTATGACAGTCTCTCGATCCATCGATGTCTCTACAAATGACCCAGTTTCATTCCTTTTTATGGCCGAGTAATATTCCATTTCATATATGTACCACATCTTTATCCATTCATCTGTCTGTGGGCATTTAGGTTGCTTCCATTACCTGGCTATTGTAAATAGTGCTGCAATGAACATTGTGGTGAATGTGCCTTTTTGATGTACGGTTTTCTCTGGGTATATGCCCAGAAGTGGGATTGCTGGATCAGATGGTAATTCTATTTCTAGTTTTTTTAAGGAAACTCCATACTGTTCTCCATAGTGACTGTATCAATTTACATTCCCACCAATAGTGGAAGAGGGCTCCTTTTGTCCACACCCTCCCCAGAATTGGTTGTTTGTAGATTTTCTGATGATGCCGATTCTAACAGGTGTGAGGTGAAACCTCATTGTAGTTTTGATTTGCATTTCTCTGATAATTAGTGCTGTTGAGCAGCTTTTCATGTGCGTCTTGGCCATCTCTGTGTCTCCTTTGAAGAAACGTCTCTTTAGATCTTCTGGCCATTTTTTTGGGTTGTTTGTTTTTTTTAATATTAAGCTGCATGAGCTGTTTATATATATTGGAGATTAAACCTCTGTCCATTGATTCGTCTGCAACGATTTTCGCCCATTCTGAGGGATGCCTTTTTCCATTCCCGTGTTTTTTGAACAAAAAAGGAAAGAAAGGAAAAGAAGCAGAACACTAATGTGCGTAAAATATGCCTTTTGAAACGGTCGTTTTGAAATATGGACGTCCTTTGAATATTTTGGTCGATATGTGACCCCAGGATTTGTTTTCAGGGCAGGTGTCATTTACAGGCCTGCAATGATTTTGAATATCAACTGACCATTAGCGTTGGGATTAAAGCTGCTGTTGTGTGAAACGGCCACAAGGTGGCAGCAGTTCACCCTTACCAAATCTGGTTACTAGGGCAAGAGAGCCTCAGTGGAAGTGGTGTTCTAGATTGGAGTTTAGAATGGAATGTGCCAGGAGAAAGCCCCTCACGTTTGTCTCACTACTTCTTGTTCGTGTTTTTAATTTAATTTTTTTATTTTTTTCTTACAGCAAGTTTGATTAAAATGTTTGGCTTGTTGTAGGTGTGGAAGATGTGGTTCTTTTACACATATACACATGTCTGTTCTTCCTGGGATCCTTTTCCCATGTACGTTATGACAGAATGTTGAGTAGTCCTCTCTTGGTATTCTGTAGGTCTTTGGTGATTATATATGTCACCTGTGTTTGTAGATGTCTGTTAACCCCGATATCGTAATGAAACCAATCCTCACACCTTTCCTTTGGTGAACCATAAGTTTGTTTAATGAATCTGTGATTGCCCTTCTCCGTGGAAATATCTGCCCTGGTGTCCATTTTTAGGTAACACCTATAAGTGATATGATATGATATGTGTCTTTCACTTTCTGACTTACTACAAGTCACGTGATTACTTCTAGACTCATCTACGGTGCTGCAAATGGCATTGTGTCCTTTTTTCCCTTGGCTTCTCTTCTGCCTTAGCGGGGTCCATTTTCAACAATGTGATTCCCTGAGGGTTGTGGATTAGCTGACCTGGGCAGCCTTACCCTGCCGGCCCGCCCTCCCCAGGTGTGCCTCGTTGAGGTCAATATAAACAGCGCTCCAGGCAGCAATAGCCCCTGAAGCTGTGCCTGACTCCATATTCTCTGCCCCGTCAGCAGTCTCGGGGCTGTGCTGGTGGGAGGGAGTGAGGGGCCACAGCTTTGTGGGTGGCCCGGTGTGAGTGGGGTTCTGCTGGCCTTTCTGCAGGAGTTGCCAGGCTGCCGCCTGTAAAGAAGAGGTTGTGTCACCCATACCTTCCACTGGAATTTCTCTCCGGACAGAGGTGAGGAAGGAAAAAAGCAGTGGGGGCCGGGACAGGAGGGGTATCTCAGGCAGGGCAATGGAAAGCTTCTGGAAGAGTGCCCGGGGCCAGGACCACCCTGGCTGGCCTGCCCGCACCAAGTTGGCCTGCGTGCTGTCGCTGGTGTGGCTCCACGGTCCTTCCTCTAGGCTTTCAAGCCCTTGTACATATTCAGGTGTTTTACCTGGAAAGGGTGGGAACAGTTCAGCAGCAGCTGGCCTGGGGCTCAGCTCACGTTTACTCAGAGATGCCTCGGCACGGTCCCCCAGCTTTGCAATGAGGACGCTCCTTGCGTGGGGGGTGGGTTGATGGCTGTATGGGAGATGGTTCCCCACCTCTGACCAATTTCAGAATTGTTTACCACTGGAGCAAGTGCCCTGATAGGGTTTTCCTCTGTATAACTCGTGGGTTCAGGTTTTCTTTTCTTTTATGGTTCAAGTTAGATTTTATTCCTCTTTTATGTATTTATAGATATAAGCATGGAAATAATTCATTCCTATAAATACATCTGTGTGACGGGAAGAACTTTTTTCTGTTTTATTTTAAATTTTATTTTTTAAAATTTTGAAATTTAATTTTATTTATTTTTTTTATATAGCACGTTATTATTAGTTATGTATTTTATGCATATACATGTACACAGGTCAATCCCAAACTCCCAACTCATCCCACCACCACCACCCCATGGCTTCCCACACTTGGTGTCCATACGTTTGTTCTCTACCTCTGTGTCTCTATTTCTTCCCTGCAAACCAGTTCATCTGTACCATTTCTAGGCTCCACATATATGCATTAATATACAATATTTGTTTTCCTCTTTCTGACTTACTTCATTCTGTATGACAGTCTCTCGATCCATCGATGTCTCTACAAATGACCCAGTTTCATTCCTTTTTATGGCCGAGTAATATTCCATTTCATATATATACCACATCTTTATCCATTCATCTGTCTGTGGGCATTTAGGTTGCTTCCATTACCTGGCTATTGTAAATAGTGCTGCAATGAACATTGTGGTGAATGTGCCTTTTTGATGTACGGTTTTCTCTGGGTATATGCCCAGAAGTGGGATTGCTGGATCAGATGGTAATTCTATTTCTAGTTTTTTTAAGGAAACTCCATACTGTTCTCCATAGTGACTGTATCAATTTACATTCCCACCAATAGTGGAAGAGGGCTCCTTTTGTCCACACCCTCCCCAGAATTGGTTGTTTGTAGATTTTCTGATGATGCCGATTCTAACAGGTGTGAGGTGAAACCTCATTGTAGTTTTGATTTGCATTTCTCTGATAATTAGTGCTGTTGAGCAGCTTTTCATGTGCGTCTTGGCCATCTCTGTGTCTCCTTTGAAGAAACGTCTCTTTAGATCTTCTGGCCATTTTTTTGGGTTGTTTGTTTTTTTAATATTAAGCTGCATGAGCTGTTTATATATATTGGAGATTAAACCTCTGTCCATTGATTCGTCTGCAACGATTTTCGCCCATTCTGAGGGATGCCTTTTTCCATTCCCGTGTTTTTTAACAAAAAAGGAAAGAAAGGAAAAGAAGCAGAACACTAATGTGCGTAAAATATGCCTTTTGAAACGGTCGTTTTGAAATATGGACGTCCTTTGAATTTTTTGGTCGATATGTGACCCCAGGATTTGTTTTCAGGGCAGGTGTCATTTACAGGCCTGCAATGATTTTGAATATCAACTGACCATTAGCGTTGGGATTATAGCTGCTGTTGTGTGAAACGGCCACAAGGTGGCAGCAGTTCACCCTTACCAAATCTGGTTACTAGGGCAAGAGAGCCTCAGTGGAAGTGGTGTTCTAGATTGGAGTTTAGAATGGAATGTGCCAGGAGAAAGCCCCTCACGTTTGTCTCACTACTTCTTGTTCGTGTTTTTAATTTAATTTTTTATTTTTTCTTACAGCAAGTTTGATTACAATGTTTGGCTTGTTGTAGGTGTGGAAGATGTGGTTCTTTTACACATATACACATGTCTGTTCTTCCTGGGATCCTTTTCCCATGTACGTTATGACAGAATGTTGTGTAGTCCTCTCTTGGTATTCTGTAGGTCTTTGGTGATTATATATGTCACCTGTGTTTGTATATGTCTGTTAACCCCGATATCGTAATGAAACCAATCCTCACACCTTTCCATTGGTGAACCATAAGTTTGTTTAATGAATCTGTGATTGCCCTTCTCCGTGGAAATATCTGCCCTGGTATCCATTTTTAGGTAACACCTATAAGTTATATGATATGATATGTGTCTTTCACTTTCTGACTTACTACAAGTCACGTGATTACTTCTAGACAAATCTACGGTGCTGCAAATGGCATTGTGTCCTTTTTTTCCTTGTCTTCTCTTCTGCCTTAGCGGGGTCCATTTTCAACAATGTGATTCCCTGAGGGTTGTGGATTAGCTGACCTGGGCAGCCTTAACCTGCCGGCCCGACCTCCCCAGGTGTGCCTCGTTGAGGTCAATATAAACAGCGCTCCAGGCAGCAATAGCCCCTGAAGCTGTGCCTGACTCCATATTCTCTGCCCCGTCAGCGGTCTCGCGGCTGTGCTGGTGGGAGGGAGTGAGGGGCCACAGCTTTGTGGGTGGCCCGGTGTGAGTGGGGTTCTGCTGGCCTTTCTGCAGGAGTTGCCAGGCTGCCGCCTGTAAAGTAGAGGTTGTGTCACCCATACCTTCCACTGGAATTTCTCTCCGGAAAGAGGTGAGGAAGGAAAAAAGCAGTGGGGGCCGGGACAGGAGGGATATCTCAGGCAGGGCAATGGAAAGCTTCTGGAAGAGCACCCGGGGCCAGGACCACCCTGGCTGGCCTGCAGGCACCAAGTTGGCCTACGTGCTGTCGCTGGTGTGGCTCCACGGTCCTTCCTCTAGGCTTTCAAGCCCTTGTACATATTCAGGTGTTTTACCTGGAAAGGGTGGGAACAGTTCAGCAGCAGCTGGCCTGGGGCTCAGCTCACGTTTACTCAGAGATGCCTCGGCACGGTCCCCCAGCTTTGCAATGAGGACGCTCCTTGCATGGGGGGTGGGTTGCTGGCTGTATGGGAGATGATTCCCCACCTCTGACCAATTTCAGAATTGTTTACCGCTGGAGCAAGTGCCCTGATAGTGTTTTCCTGTGTATAACTGGTGGGTTCAAGTTTTTTTTTTTCTTTTATGGTTCAAGTTAGAATTTATTCCTCTTTTATGTATTTATAGATATAAGCATGGAAATAATTCATTCCTATAAATACATCTGTGTGACGGGAAGAACTTTTTTCTGTTTTATTTTTAAATTTTATTTTTTAAAATTTTGAAATTTAATTTTATTTATTTTTTTATACAGCACGTTATTATTAGTTATGTATTTTATGCATATACATGTATACAGGTCAATCCCAAACTCCCAACTCATCCTGCCACCACCACCCCATGGCTTCCCACACTTGGTGTCCATACGTTTGTTCTCTACCTCTGTGTCTCTATTTCTTCCCTGCAAAGCAGTTCATCTGTACCATTTTTAGGCTCCACATATATGCATTAATATACAATATTTGTTTTCCTCTTTCTGACTTACTTCATTCTGTATGACAGTCTCTCGATCCATCGATGTCTCTACAAATGACCCAGTTTCATTCCTTTTTATGGCCGAGTAATATTCCATTTCATATATGTACCACATCTTTATCCATTCATCTGTCTGTGGGCATTTAGGTTGCTTCCATTACCTGGCTATTGTAAATAGTGCTGCAACGAATATTGTGGTGAATGTGCCTTTTTGAAATACGATTTTCTCTGGGTATATGCCCAGAAGTGGGATTGCTGGATCAGATGGTAATTCTATTTCTAATTTTTTTAAGGAAATTGCATACTGTTCTCCATAGTGACTGTATCAATTTACATTCCCACCAATAGTGGAAGAGGGCTCCTTTTGTCCACACCCTCCCCGGAATTGGTTGTCTTTGGATTTTCTGATGATGCCGATTCTAACAGGTGTGAGGTGATACCTCATTGTAGTTTGATTTGCATTTCTCTAATAATTAGTGCTGTTGAGCAGCTTTTCATGTGCGTCTTGGCCATCTCTGTGTCTCCTTTGAAGAAACGTCTCTTTAGATCTTCGGCCCATTTTTTTGGGTTGTTTGTTTTTTTTAATATTAAGCTGCATGAGCTCTTTATATATATTGGAGATTAAACCTCTGTCCATTGATTCGTCTACAACGATTTTCTCCCATACTGAGGGATGCCTTTTTCCATTCCCGTGTTTTTTAACAAAAAAGGGAAGAAAGGAAAAGAAGCAGAACACTAATGTGCGTAAAATATGCCTTTTGAAATGGTCGGTTTGAAATATGGACGTCCTTTGAATTTTTTGGTCGATATGTGACCCCAGGATTTGTTTTCAGGTTAGGTGTCATTTACAGGCCTGCAATGATTTTGAATATCAACTGACCATTAGCGTTGGGATTAAAGCTGCTGTTGTGTGAAACGGCCACAAGGAGGCAGCAGTGCACCCTTACCAATATATTTCCTGGGATATTTCAGGTGTATCCAGGTTGAGGTTCTTGTAAGCAGTGCAGCCCTCAATTTGGGGGTGGCTCTGTCTTATGGATTTTCAGTTTTCCCAAGGTATATTCCCTAGACTGGAAGTGCCCTTGGCTCTGTAGCTCTGTTGTTTACTTGTTTTAGGGAACACAATGCACTCCTCCAGTGAGGCAGTTGGCAACTTACATCCCGCCCATCAGCATAACAAGGCTCCCTGTTCTCCAGGGCCTGTCTTGCCTTTCTGGTTTTTACACATTTTGTGGATGTCCCTTTTGACCGGTGGGAAGTGATTCTTCTTTGTAGTGCAGATTTGCATTGCGCGCTTGCTTGCTTGGCCAAAAAGGGCGTATGCGTTTTCTCCTGAATATATTCAGGAGAAAACGCATACGCCCTTTTTGGCCAAGTGCATCATTGTCGAAGTTGTGCCCCTCTTCCTGTGCTTTACAGGCGATTCCAACGTACCTCTTGAAATCTGTTTCCTGCTATTCTGCCTCGCTTTCAAGTCCGCCTTGTTGCCTTCCCTCAACAGATTTTTGGACGATAGTTGTCCTTGATTACTCTGCCAGTTTGTGAATTGCTGTGCCCCTGAGCTCCATTTTTCAACTCGTTTTTTGTGAGCTGAACGCAAGTCCAAACTTTTGGTTCAGGACCTCTACTGGTTCCCGGTGGGTGGCTGAGACTTTGGTTCATTCTTCTTCCTGCCGGGAAATTAGAGTGACATGTGCCCATCCAAATGCCTAACAGCTGCTCTCTCATTGGTTCTCCCTCTTCCCTTTCATCCTCTGCCAAACTGGCAACCTGTGCGAACCAGGAGCTTAAAGGGTCTCTCTCTCCAAGTTGGGAGATTGATAGGAAAGCAGTTGGAAAGTCAAACCGGAGCACCAGGAGAGGGGCTCTTCGTTGAGTTTTAGAAACCTTTCGTATTCACAGTGTGTCCATTCTCTAGGTTTCCCGTACACGTTATAGCTGTAGTAATATTCCCTTCCACCTGGAGAGCTGGGACCCATGGAATGGGTGCCATGCATTATTGCTTTAAAGGGTCTGCATTTGCTCACCCAATCTCACCAATCCTCTCAGTCCCAAGTGTCCAGCCTTATGCCACATCCAGCTGTCATTGTAGATAGGGTCATTCCAGGTTGCATCAGAGACCCTGAAGGAATTGTAAAGAATTTCCCTATTTCTTTGTTCTGTTTTTGAAATTCCTTTTTAGAGTGGGTTTGAGCTGATTCTCGCTGCCATGTTTATGCCAGTCTAGACACACTTGATTCCCTTACGGAGACATATCAATACATAGGTTTTAAGATTCTTACTAGCCAGATCTATTCCTCTGCGGGAAATATGGGGTTTTGAGTCCCTTTCACTGAGGAAGGTGTAGGTCTTGTCTATTCCATAGTTGGTTTTTGGAACGGTACCTGTGTTTATATCAAACTCGGGTTTGATGCATCACCCCACCTCTCCTTCCCCCTTAAGCAGGCATAAGAGTGTTTTCTAAATGTGAGACTCTGTTCTCTTGCCAAACTCAGTTCATGTGTAGCCATGTTTACAGGATCTTCCTAAGTGATATCTTATGATAAGTTTCTTTTCCAGTGTGACTTCTTTCACTTAGAATCATCGTACCTGAATCCACTCATTTTGCTGCTACTGGTCTTATGACATTGATTTCGTGGCTGAGGGATATTCCATCGTATGTAAGTTCCACAATGTTTGGAACCATTTTTATATTTCCTGGGATATTTCAGGTGTACCCAGGTTGAGGTTCCTGTAAGCAGTGCAGCCCTCAATTTGGGGGTGGCTCTGTCTTATGGATTTTCAGTTTTCCCAAGGTATATTCCCTAGACTGGACGTGCCCTTGGCTCTGGAGCTCTGTTGTTTACTTGTTTTAGGGAACACAATGCACTCCTCCAGTGAGGCAGTTGGCAACTTACATCCCGCCCATCAGCATAACAAGGCTCCCTGTTCTCCAGGGCCTGTCTTGCCTTTCTGGTTTTTACACATTTTGTGGATGTCCCTTTTGACCGGTGGGAAATGATACTTCTTTGTAGTGCAGATTTGCATTGCCCGCTTGCTTGCTTGGCCAAAAAGGGCGTACGCGTTTTCTCCTGAATATATTCAGGAGAAAACGCATACGCCCTTTTTGGCCAAGTGCATCATTGTCGAAGTTGTGCCCCTCTTCCTGTGCTTTACAGGCGATTCCAACATACCTCTTGAAATCTGTTTCCTGCTATTCTGCCTCGCTTTGAAGTCCGCCTCGTTGCCTTCCCTCAACAGATTTTTGGACGATAGTTGGCCTTAATTACTCTGCCAGTTTGTGAATTGCTGTGCCCCTGAGCTCCATTTTTCAACTCGTTTTTTGTGAGCTGAATGCAAGTCCAAACTTTTGGTTCAGGACCTCTACTGGTTCCCGGTGGGTGGCTGAGACTTTGGTTCATTCTTCTTCCTGCCGGGAAATTAGAGTGACATGTGCCCATCCAAATGCCTAACAGCTACTCTCTCATTGGTTCTCCCTCTTCCCTTTCATCCTCTGCCAATTTGGCAACCTGTGCGAACCAGGAGCTTAAAGGGGCTGTCTCTCCAAGTTGGGAGATTGATAGGAAAGCAGTTGGAAAGTCAAACCGGAGCACCAGGAGAGGGGCTCTTCGTTGAGTTTTAGAAACCTTTCGTATTCACAGTGTGTCCATTCTCTAGGTTTCCCGTACACGTTATAGCTGTAGTAATATTCCCTTCCACCTGGAGAGCTGGGACCCATGGAATGGGTGCCATGCATTATTGCTTTAAAGGGTCTGCATTTGCGCACCCAATCTCACCAATCCTCTCAGTCCCAAGTGTCCAGCCTTATGCCATATCCACCTGTCATTGTAGATAGGGTCATTCCAGGTTGCATCAGAGACCCTGAAGGAATTGGAAAGAATTTCCCTGTTTCTTTGTTCTGTTTTTGAAATTCCTTTTTAGAGTGGGTTTGAGCTGATTCTCACTGCCATGTTTATGCCAGTCTAGACAAACTTGATTCCCTTACGGAGACATATCAATACATAGGTTTTAAGATTCTTACTAGTCAGATCTATTCCTCTGCGGGAAATATGGGGTTTTGAGTCCCTTTCACTGAGGAAGGTGTAGGTCTTGTCTATTCCATAGTTGGTTTTTGGAACGGTACCTGTGCTTATATCAAACTCGGGTGTGATGCATCACCCCACCTCTCCTTCCCCCTTAAGCAGGCATAAGAGTGTTTTCTAAATGTGAGACTCTGTTCTCTTGCCTAACTCAGTTCATGTGTAGCCATGTTTACAGGATCTTCCTAAGTGATATCTTATGATAAGTTTCTTTTCCTGTGTGACTTCTTTCACTTAGAATCATCGTACCTGAATCCACTCATTTTGCTGCTACTGGTCTTATGACATTGATTTCGTGGCTGAGGGATATTCCATCGTACGTAAGTTCCACAATGTTTGGAACCATTTTTATATTTCCTGGGATATTTCAGGTGTACCCAGGTTGAGGTTCCTGTAAGCAGTGCAGCCCTCAATTTGGGGGTGGCTCTGTCTTATGGATTTTCAGTTTTCCCAAGGTATATTCCCTAGACTGGAAGTGCCCTTGGCTCTGGAGCTCTGTTGTTTACTTGTTTTAGGGAACACAATGCACTCCTCCAGTGAGGCAGTTGGCAACTTACATCCCGCCCATCAGCATAACAAGGCTCCCTGTTCTCCAGGGCCTGTCTTGCCTTTCTGGTTTTTACACATTTTGTGGATGTCCCTTTTGACCGGTGGGAAGTGATACTTCTTTGTAGTGCAGATTTGCATTGCCCGCTTGCTTGCTTGGCCAAAAAGGGCGTATGCGTTTTCTCCTGAATATATTCAGGAGAAAACGCATACGCCCTTTTTGGCCAAGTGCATCATTGTCGAAGTTGTGCCCCTCTTCCTGTGCTTTACAGGCGATTTCAACGTACCTCTTGAAATCTGTTTCCTGCTATTCTGCCTCGCTTTCAAGTCCGCCTCGTTGCCTTCCCTCAACAGATTTTTGGACGATAGTTGGCCTTGATTACTCTGCCAGTTTGTGAATTGCTGTGCCCCTGAGCTCCATTTTTCAACTCGTTTTTTTGTGAGCTGAACGCAAGTCCAAACTTTTGGTTCAGGACCTCTACTGGTTCCCAGTGGGTGGCTGAGACTTTGGTTAATTCTTCTTCCTGCAGGGAAATTAGAGTGACATGTGCCCATCCAAATGCCTAACAGCTACTCTCTCATTGGTTCTCCCTCTTCCCTTTCATCCTCTGCCAAATTGGCAACCTGTGCGAACCAGGAGCTTAAAGGGGCTGTCTCTCCAAGTTGGGAGATTGATAGGAAAGCAGTTGGAAAGTCAAACCGGAGCACCAGGAGAGGGGCTCTTCGTTGAGTTTTAGAAACCTTTCGTATTCACAGTGTGTCCATTCTCTAGGTTTCCCGTACACGTTATAGCTGTAGTAATATTCCCTTCCACCTGGAGAGCTGGGACCCATGGAATGGGTGCCATGCATTATTGCTTTAAAGGGTCTGCATTTGCTCACCCAATCTCACCAATCCTCTCAGTCCCAAGTGTCCAGCCTTATGCCACATCCAGCTGTCATTGTAGATAGGGTCATTCCAGGTTGCATCAGAGACCCTGAAGGAATTGTAAAGAATTTCCCTGTTTCTTTGTTCTGTTTTTGAAATTCCTTTTTAGAGTGGGTTTGAGCTGATTCTCGCGGCCATGTTTATGCCAGTCTAGACACACTTGATTCCCTTACAGAGACATATCAATACATAGGTTTTAAGATTCTTACTAGTCAGATCTATTCCTCTGCGGGAAATATGGGGTTTTGAGTCCCTTTCACTGAGGAAGGTGTAGGTCTTGTCTATTCCATAGTTGGTTTTTGGAACGGTACCTGTGCTTATATCAAACTCGGGTTTGATGCATCACCCCACCTCTCCTTCCCCCTTAAGCAGGCATAAGAGTGTTTTCTAAATGTGAGACTCTGTTCTCTTGCCTAACTCAGTTCATGTGTAGCCATGTTTACAGGATCTTCCTAAGTGATATCTTATGATAAGTTTCTTTTCCTGTGTGACTTCTTTCACTTAGAATCATCGTACCTGAATCCACTCATTTTGCTGCTACTGGTCTTATGACATTGATTTCGTGGCTGAGGGATATTCCATCGTACCTAAGTTCCACAGTGTTTGGAACCATTTTTATATTTCCTGGGATATTTCAGGTGTACCCAGGTTGAGGTTCCTGTAAGCAGTGCAGCCCTCAATTTCGGGGTGGCTCTGTCTTATGGATTTTCAGTTTTCCCATGGTATATTCCCTAGACTGGACGTGCCCTTGGCTCTGGAGCTCTGTTGTTTTCTTGTTTTAGGGAACACAATGCACTCCTCCAGTGAGGCAGTTGGCAACTTACATCCCGCCCATCAGCAAAACAAGGCTCCCTGTTTTCCAGGGCCTGTCTTGCCTTTCTGGTTTTTACACATTTTGTGGATGTCCCTTTTGACCGGTGGGAAGTGATACTTCTTTGTAGTGCAGATTTGCATTGCCCGCTTGCTTGCTTGGCCAAAAAGGGCGTATGCGTTTTCTCCTGAATATATTCAGGAGAAAACACATACGCCCTTTTTGGCCAAGTGCATCATTGTCGAAGTTGTGCCCCTCTTCCTGTGCTTTACAGGCGATTCCAACGTACCTCTTGAAATCTGTTTCCTGCTATTCTGCCTCGCTTTCAAGTCCGCCTCGTTGCCTTCCCTCAACAGATTTTTGGACGATAGTTGGCCTTGATTACTCTGCCAGTTTGTGAATTGCTGTGCCCCTGAGCTCCATTTTTCAACTCGTTTTTTGTGAGCTGAACGCAAGTCCAAACTTTTGGTTCAGGACCTCTACTGGTTCCCGGTGGGTGGCTGAGACTTTGGTTCATTCTTCTTCCTGCCGGGAAATTAGAGTGACATGTGCCCATCCAAATGCCTAACAGCTACTCTCTCATTGGTTCTCCCTCTTCCCTTTCATCCTCTGCCAAATTGGCAACCTGTGCGAACCAGGAGCTTAAAGGGGCTGTCTCTCCAAGTTGGGAGATTGATAGGAAAGCAGTTGGAAAATCAAACCGGAGCACCAGGAGAGGGGCTCTTCGTTGAGTTTTAGAAACCTTTCGTATTCACAGTGTGTCCATTCTCTAGGTTTCCCGTACACGTTATAGCTGTAGTAATATTCCCTTCCACCTGGAGAGCGGGGAACCATGGAATGGGTGCCATGCATTATTGCTTTAAAGGGTCTGCATTTGCTCACCTAATCTCACCAATCCTCTCAGTCCCAAGTGTCCAGCCTTATGCCACATCCAGCTGTCATTGTAGATAGGGTCATTCCAGGTTGCATCAGAGACCCTGAAGGAATTGTAAAGAATTTCCCTGTTTCTTTGTTCTGTTTTTGAAATTCCTTTTTAGAGTGGGTTTGAGCTGATTCTCGCTGCCATGTTTATGCCAGTCTAGACACACTTGATTCCCTTACGGAGGCATATGAATACATAGGTTTTAAGATTCTTACTAGTCTGATCTATTCCTCTGCGGGAAATATGGGGTTTTGAGTCCCTTTCACTGAGGAAGGTGTAGGTCTTGTCTATTCCATAGTTGGTTTTTGGAACGGTACCTGTGCTTATATCAAACTCTGGTTTGATGCATCACCCCACCTCTCCTTCCCCCTTAAGCAGGCATAAGAGTGTTTTCTAAATGTGAGACTCTGTTCTCTTGCCTAACTCAGTTCATGTGTAGCCATGTTTACAGGATCTTCCTAAGTGATATCTTATGATAAGTTTCTTTTCCTGTGTGACTTCTTTCACTTAGAATCATCGTACCTGAATCCACTCATTTTGCTGCTACTGGTCTTATGACATTGATTTCGTGGCTGAGGGATATTCCATCGTACGTAAGTTCCACAATGTTTGGAACCATTTTTATATTTCCTGGGATATTTCAGGTGTACCCAGGTTGAGGTTCCTGTAAGCAGTGCAGCCCTCAATTTGGGGGTGGCTCTGTCTTATGGATTTTCAGTTTTCCCAAGGTATATTCCCTAGACTGGACGTGCCCTTGGCTCTGGAGCTCTGTTGTTTACTTGTTTTAGGGAACACAATGCACTCCTCCAGTGAGGCAGTTGGCAACTTACATCCCGCCCATCAGCATAACAAGGCTCCCTGTTCTCCAGGGCCTGTCTTGCCTCTCTGGTTTTTACACATTTTGTGGATGTCCCTTTTGACCAGTGGGAAGTGATACTTCCTTGTAGTGCAGATTTGCATTGCCCGCTTGCTTGCTTGGCCAAAAAGGGCGTATGCGTTTTCTCCTGAATATATACAGGAGAAAACGCATACGCCCTTTTTGGGCAAGTGCATCATTGTCGAAGTTGTGCCCCTCTTCCTGTGCTTTACAGGCGATTCCAACGTACCTCTTGAAATCTGTTTCCTGCTATTCTGCCTCGCTTTCAAGTCCACCTCGTTGCCTTCCCTCAACAGATTTTTGGACGATAGTTGGCCTTGATTACTCTGCCAGTTTGTGAATTGCTGTGCCCCTGAGCTCCATTTTTCAACTCGTTTTTTGTGAGCTGAACGCAAGTCCAAACTTTTGGTTCAGGACCTCTACTGGTTCCCGGTGGGTGGCTGAGACTTTGGTTAATTCTTCTTCCTGCCGGGAAATTAGAGTGACATGTGCCCATCCAAATGCCTAACAGCTACTCTCTCATTGGTTCTCCCTCTTCCATTTCATCCTCTGCCAATTTGGCAACCTGTGCGAACCAGGAGCTTAAAGGGGCTGTCTCTCCAAGTTGGGAGATTGATAGGAAAGCAGTTGGAAAGTCAAACCGGAGCACCAGGAGAGGGGCTCTTCGTTGAGTTTTAGAAACCTGTCGTATTCACAGTGTGTCCATTCTCTAGGTTTCCCGTACACGTTATAGCTGTAGTAATATTCCCTTCCACCTGGAGAGCTGGGACCCATGGAATGGGTGCCATGCATTATTGCTTTAAAGTGTCTGCATTTGCTCACCCAATCTCACCAATCCTCTCAGTCCCAAGTGTCCAGCCTTATGCCACATCCAGCTGTCATTGTAGATAGGGTCATTCCAGGTTGCATCAGAGACCCTGAAGGAATTGTAAAGAATTTCCCTGTTTCTTTGTTCTGTTTTTGAAATTCCTTTTTAGAGTGGGTTTGAGCTGATTCTCGTGGCCATGTTTATGCCAGTCTAGACACACTTGATTCCCTTACGGAGACATATCAATACATAGGTTTTAAGATTCTTACTAGTCAGATCTATTCCTCTGCGGGAAATACGGAGTTTTGAGTCCCTTTCACTGAGGAAGGTGTAGGTCTTGTCTATTCCATAGTTGGTTTTTGGAACGGTACCTGTGCTTATATCAAACTCTGGTTTGATGCATCACCCCACCTCTCCTTCCCCCTTAAGCAGGCATAAGAGTGTTTTCTAAATGTGACACTCTGTTCTCTTGCCTAACTCAGTTCATGTGTAGCCATGTTTACAGGATCTTCCTAAGTGATATCTTATGATAAGTTTCTTTTCCTGTGTGACTTCTTTCACTTAGAATCATCGTACCTGAATCCACTCATTTTGCTGCTACTGGTCTTATGACATTGATTTCGTGGCTGAGGGATATTCCATCGTACGTAAGTTCCACAATGTTTGGAACCATTTTTATATTTCCTGGGATATTTCAGGTGTACCCAGGTTGAGGTTCCTGTAAGCAGTGCAGCCCTCAATTTGGGGGTGGCTCTGTCTTATGGATTTTCAGTTTTCCCAAGGTATATTCCCTAGACTGGACGTGCCCTTGGCTCTGGAGCTCTGTTGTTTACTTGTTTTAGGGAACACAATGCACTCCTCCAGTGAGGCAGTTGGCAACTTACATCCCGCCCATCAGCATAACAAGGCTCCCTGTTCTCCAGGGCCTGTCTTGCCTTTCTGGTTTTTACACATTTTGTGGATGTCCCTTTTGACCGGTGGGAAGTGATACTTCTTTGTAGTGCAGATTTGCATTGCCCGCTTGCTTGCTTGGCCAAAAAGGGCGTATGCGTTTTCTCCTGAATATATTCAGGAGAAAACACATACGCCCTTTTTGGCCAAGTGCATCATTGTCGAAGTTGTGCCCCTCTTCCTGTGCTTTACAGGCGATTCCAACGTACCTCTTGAAATCTGTTTCCTGCTATTCTGCCTCGCTTTCAAGTCCGCCTCGTTGCCTTCCCTCAACAGATTTTTGGACGATAGTTGGCCTTGATTACTCTGCCAGTTTGTGAATTGCTGTGCCCCTGAGCTCCATTTTTCAACTCGTTTTTTGTGAGCTGAACGCAAGTCCAAACTTTTGGTTCAGGACCTCTACTGGTTCCCGGTGGGTGGCTGAGACTTTGGTTCATTCTTCTTCCTGCCGGGAAATTAGAGTGACATGTGCCCATCCAAATGCCTAACAGCTACTCTCTCATTGGTTCTCCCTCTTCCCTTTCATCCTCTGCCAATTTGCAACCTGTGCGAACCAGGAGCTTAAAGGGGCTGTCTCTCCAAGTTGGGAGATTGATAGGAAAGCAGTTGGAAAGTCAAACCGGAGCACCAGGAGAGGGGCTCTTTGTTGAGTTTTAGAAACCTTTCGTATTCACAGTGTGTCCATTCTCTAGGTTTCCCGTACACGTTATAGCTGTAGTAATATTCCCTTCCACCTGGAGAGCTGGGACCCATGGAATGGGTGCCATGCATTATTGCTTTAAAGTGTCTGCATTTGCTCACCCAATCTCACCAATCCTCTCAGTCCCAAGTGTCCAGCCTTATGCCACATCCAGCTGTCATTGTAGATAGGGTCATTCCAGGTTGCATCAGAGACCCTGAAGGAATTGTAAAGAATTTCCCTGTTTCTTTGTTCTGTTTTTGAAATTCCTTTTTAGAGTGCGTTTGAGCTGATTCTCGCTGCCATGTTTATGCCAGTCTAGACACACTTGATTCCCTTACGGAGACATATCAATACATAGGTTTTAAGATTCTTACTAGTCAGATCTATTCCTCTGCGGGAAATATGGGGTTTTGAGTCCCTTTCACTGAGGAAGGTGTAGGTCTTGTCTATTCCATAGTTGGTTTTTGGAACGGTACCTGTGCTTATATCAAACTCGGGTTTGATGCATCACCCCACCTCTCCTTCCCCCTTAAGCAGGCATAAGAGTGTTTTCTAAATGTGAGACTCTGTTCTCTTGCCTAACTCAGTTCATGTGTAGCCATGTTTACAGGATCTTCCTAAGTGATATCTTATGATAAGTTTCTTTTCCTGTGTGACTTCTTTCACTTAGAATCATCGTACCTGAATCCACTCATTTTGCTGCTACTGGTCTTATGACATTGATTTCGTGGCTGAGGGATATTCCATCGTACGTAAGTTCCACAATGTTTGGAACCATTTTTATATTTCCTGGGATATTTCAGGTGTACCCAGGTTGAGGTTCCTGTAAGCAGTGCAGCCCTCAATTTGGGGGTGGCTCTGTCTTATGGATTTTCAGTTTTCCCAAGGTATATTCCCTAGACTGGACGTGCCCTTGGCTCTGGAGCTCTGTTGTTTACTTGTTTTAGGGAACACAATGCACTCCTCCAGTGAGGCAGTTGGCAACTTACATCCCGCCCATCAGCATAACAAGGCTCCCTGTTCTCCAGGGCCTGTCTTGCCTTTCTGGTTTTTACACATTTTGTGGATGTCCCTTTTGACCGGTGGGAAGTGATACTTCTTTGTAGTGCAGATTTGCATTGCCCGCTTGCTTGCTTGGCCAAAAAGGGCGTATGAGTTTTCTCCTGAATATATTCAGGAGAAAACGCATACACCCTTTTTGGCCAAGTGCATCATTGTCGAAGTTGTGTCCCTCTTCCTGTGCTTTACAGGCGATTCCAACGTACGTCTTGAAATCTGTTTCCTGCTATTCTGCCTCGCATTCAAGTCCGCCTCGTTGCCTTCCCTCAACAGATTTTTGGACGATAGTTGGCCTTGATTACTCTGCCAGTTTGTGAATTGCTGTGCCCCTGAGCTCCATTTTTCAAATCGTTTTTTGTGAGCTGAACGCAAGTCCAAACTTTTGGTTCAGGACCTCTACTGGTTCTCGGTGGGTGGCTGAGACTTTGGTTCATTCTTCTTCCTGCCGGGAAATTAGAGTGACATGTGCCCATCCAAATGCCTAACAGCTACTCTCTCATTGGTTCTCCCTCTTCCCTTTCATCCTCTGCCAAATTGGCAACCTGTGCGAACCAGGAGCTTAAAGGGGCTGTCTCTCCAAGTTGGGAGATTGATAGGAAAGCAGTTGGAAAATCAAACCGGAGCACCAGGAGAGGGGCTGTTCGTTGAGTTTTAGAAACCTTTCGTAATCACAGTGTGTCCATTCTCTAGGTTTCCCGTACACGTTATAGCTGTAGTAATATTCCCTTCCACCTGGAGAGCGGGGAACCATGGAATGGGTGCCATGCATTATTGCTTTAAAGGGTCTGCATTTGCTCACCTAATCTCACCAATCCTCTCATTCCCAAGTGTCCAGCCTTATGCCATATCCAGCTGTCATTGTAGATAGGGTCATTCCAGGTTGCATCAGAGACCCTGAAGGAATTGTAAAGAATTTCCCTGTTTCTTTGTTCTGTTTTTGAAATTCCTTTTTAGAGTGGGTTTGAGCTGATTCTCGCTGCCATGTTTATGCCAGTCTAGACACACTTGATTCCCATACGGAGGCATATGAATACATAGGTTTTAAGATTCTTACTAGTCTGATCTATTCCTCTGCGGGAAATATGGGGTTTTGAGTCCCTTTCACTGAGGAAGGTGTAGGTCTTGTCTATTCCATAGTTGGTTTTTGGAACGGTACCTGTGCTTATATCAAACTCTGGTTTGATGCATCACCCCACCTCTCCTTCCCCCTTAAGCAGGCATAAGAGTGTTTTCTAAATGTGAGACTCTGTTCTCTTGCCTAACTCAGTTCATGTGTAGCCATGTTTACAGGATCTTCCTAAGTGATATCTTATGATAAGTTTCTTTTCCTGTGTGACTTCTTTCACTTAGAATCATCGTACCTGAATCCACTCATTTTGCTGCTACTGGTCTTATGACATTGATTTCGTGGCTGAGGGATATTCCATCGTACGTAAGTTCCACAATGTTTGGAACCATTTTTATATTTCCTGGGATATTTCAGGTGTACCCAGGTTGAGGTTCCTGTAAGCAGTGCAGCCCTCAATTTGGGGTTGGCTCTGTCTTATGGATTTTCAGTTTTCCCAAGGTATATTCCCTAGACTGGACGTGCCCTTGGCTCTGGAGCTCTGTTGTTTACTTGTTTTAGGGAACACAATGCACTCCTCCAGTGAGGCAGTTGGCAACTTACATCCCGCCCATCAGCATAACAAGGCTCCCTGTTCTCCAGGGCCTGTCTTGCCTCTCTGGTTTTTACACATTTTGTGGATGTCCCTTTTGACCAGTGGGAAGTGATACTTCTTTGTAGTGCAGATTTGCATTGCCCGCTTGCTTGCTTGGCCAAAAAGGGCGTATGCGTTTTCTCCTGAATATATACAGGAGAAAACGCATACGCCCTTTTTGGGCAAGTGCATCATTGTCGAAGTTGTGCCCCTCTTCCTGTGCTTTACAGGCGATTCCAACATACCTCTTGAAATCTGTTTCCTGCTATTCTGCCTCGCTTTCAAGTCCACCTCGTTGCCTTCCCTCAACAGATTTTTGGACGATAGTTGGCCTTGATTACTCTGCCAGTTTGTGAATTGCTGTGCCCCTGAGCTCCATTTTTCAACTCGTTTTTTGTGAGCTGAACGCAAGTCCAAACTTTTGGTTCAGGACCTCTACTGGTTCCCGGTGGGTGGCTGAGACTTTGGTTAATTCTTCTTCCTGCCGGGAAATTAGAGTGACATGTGCCCATCCAAATGCCTAACAGCTACTCTCTCATTCGTTCTCCCTCTTCCCTTTCATCCTCTGCCAAATTGGCAACCTGTGCGAACCAGGAGCTTAAAGGGGCTGTCTCTCCAAGTTGGGAGATTGATAGGAAAGCAGTTGGAAAGTCAAACCGGAGCACCAGGAGAGGGGCTCTTCGTTGAGTTTTAGAAACCTTTCGTATTCACAGTGTGTCCATTCTCTAGGTTTCCCGTACACGTTATAGCTGTAGTAATATTCCCTTCCACCTGGAGAGCTGGGACCCATGGAATGGGTGCCATGCATTATTGCTTTAAAGGGTCTGCATTTGCTCACCCAATCTCACCAATCCTCTCAGTCCCAAGTGTCCAGCCTTATGCCACATCCAGCTGTCATTGTAGATAGGGTCATTCCAGGTTGCATCAGAGACCCTGAAGGAATTGTAAAGAATTTCCCTGTTTCTTTGTTCTGTTTTTGAAATTCCTTTTTAGAGTGGGTTTGAGCTGATTCTCGCGGCCATGTTTATGCCAGTCTAGACACACTTGATTCCCTTACAGAGACATATCAATACATAGGTTTTAAGATTCTTACTAGTCAGATCTATTCCTCTGCGGGAAATATGGGGTTTTGAGTCCCTTTCACTGAGGAAGGTGTAGGTCTTGTCTATTCCATAGTTGGTTTTTGGAACGGTACCTGTGCTTATATCAAACTCGGGTTTGATGCATCACCCCACCTCTCCTTCCCCCTTAAGCAGGCATAAGAGTGTTTTCTAAATGTGAGACTCTGTTCTCTTGCCTAACTCAGTTCATGTGTAGCCATGTTTACAGGATCTTCCTAAGTGATATCTTATGATAAGTTTCTTTTCCTGTGTGACTTCTTTCACTTAGAATCATCGTACCTGAATCCACTCATTTTGCTGCTACTGGTCTTATGACATTGATTTCGTGGCTGAGGGATATTCCATCGTACCTAAGTTCCACAGTGTTTGGAACCATTTTTATATTTCCTGGGATATTTCAGGTGTACCCAGGTTGAGGTTCCTGTAAGCAGTGCAGCCCTCAATTTGGGGGTGGCTCTGTCTTATGGATTTTCAGTTTTCCCATGGTATATTCCCTAGACTGGACGTGCCCTTGGCTCTGGAGCTCTGTTGTTTTCTTGTTTTAGGGAACAGAATGCACTCCTCCAGTGAGGCAGTTGGCAACTTACATCCCGCCCATCAGCAAAACAAGGCTCCCTGTTTTCCAGGGCCTGTCTTGCCTTTCTGGTTTTTACACATTTTGTGGATGTCCCTTTTGACCGGTGGGAAGTGATACTTCTTTGTAGTGCAGATTTGCATTGCCCGCTTGCTTGCTTGGCCAAAAAGGGCGTATGCGTTTTCTCCTGAATATATTCAGGAGAAAACACATACGCCCTTTTTGGCCAAGTGCATCATTGTCGAAGTTGTGCCCCTCTTCCTGTGCTTTACAGGCGATTCCAACGTACCTCTTGAAATCTGTTTCCTGCTATTCTGCCTCGCTTTCAAGTCCGCCTCGTTGCCTTCCCTCAACAGATTTTTGGACGATAGTTGGCCTTGATTACTCTGCCAGTTTGTGAATTGCTGTGCCCCTGAGCTCCATTTTTCAACTCGTTTTTTGTGAGCTGAACGCAAGTCCAAACTTTTGGTTCAGGACCTATACTGGTTCTCGGTGGGTGGCTGAGACTTTGGTTCATTCTTCTTCCTGCCGGGAAATTAGAGTGACATGTGCCCATCCAAATGCCTAACAGCTACTCTCTCATTGGTTCTCCCTCTTCCCTTTCATCCTCTGCCAAATTGGCAACCTGTGCGAACCAGGAGCTTAAAGGGGCTGTCTCTCCAAGTTGGGAGATTGATAGGAAAGCAGTTGGAAAATCAAACCGGAGCACCAGGAGAGGGGCTCTTCGTTGAGTTTTAGAAACCTTTCATAATCACAGTGTGTCCATTCTCTAGGTTTCCCGTACACGTTATAGCTGTAGTAATATTCCCTTCCACCTGGAGAGCGGGGACCCATGGAATGGGTGCCATGCATTATTGCTTTAAAGGGTCTGCATTTGCTCACCTAATCTCACCAATCCTCTCAGTCCCAAGTGTCCAGCCTTATGCCACATCCAGCTGTCATTGTAGATAGGGTCATTCCAGGTTGCATCAGAGACCCTGAAGGAATTGTAAAGAATTTCCCTGTTTCTTTGTTCTGTTTTTGAAATTCCTTTTTAGAGTGGGTTTGAGCTGATTCTCGCTGCCATGTTTATGCCAGTCTAGACACACTTGATTCCCTTACGGAGGCATATGAATACATAGGTTTTAAGATTCTTACTAGTCTGATCTATTCCTCTGCGGGAAATATGGGGTTTTGAGTCCCTTTCACTGAGGAAGGTGTAGGTCTTGTCTATTCCATAGTTGGTTTTTGGAACGGTACCTGTGCTTATATCAAACTCTGGTTTGATGCATCACCCCACCTCTCCTTCCCCCTTAAGCAGGCATAAGAGTGTTTTCTAAATGTGAGACTCTGTTCTCTTGCCTAACTCAGTTCATGTGTAGCCATGTTTACAGGATCTTCCTAAGTGATATCTTATGATAAGTTTCTTTTCCTGTGTGACTTCTTTCACTTAGAATCATCGTACCTGAATCCACTCATTTTGCTGCTACTGGTCTTATGACATTGATTTCGTGGCTGAGGGATATTCCATCGTACGTAAGTTCCACAATGTTTGGAACCATTTTTATATTTCCTGGGATATTTCAGGTGTACCCAGGTTGAGGTTCCTGTAAGCAGTGCAGCCCTCAATTTGGGGGTGGCTCTGTCTTATGGATTTTCAGTTTTCCCAAGGTATATTCCCTAGACTGGACGTGCCCTTGGCTCTGGAGCTCTGTTGTTTACTTGTTTTAGGGAACACAATGCACTCCTCCAGTGAGGCAGTTGGCAACTTACATCCCGCCCATCAGCATAACAAGGCTCCCTGTTCTCCAGGGCCTGTCTTGCCTCTCTGGTTTTTACACATTTTGTGGATGTCCCTTTTGACCAGTGGGAAGTGATACTTCTTTGTAGTGCAGATTTGCATTGCCCGCTTGCTTGCTTGGCCAAAAAGGGCGTATGCGTTTTCTCCTGAATATATACAGGAGAAAACGCATACGCCCTTTTTGGGCAAGTGCATCATTGTCGAAGTTGTGCCCCTCTTCCTGTGCTTTACAGGCGATTCCAACATACCTCTTGAAATCTGTTTCCTGCTATTCTGCCTCGCTTTCAAGTCCACCTCGTTGCCTTCCCTCAACAGATTTTTGGACGATAGTTGGCCTTGATTACTCTGCCAGTTTGTGAATTGCTGTGCCCCTGAGCTCCATTTTTCAACTCGTTTTTTGTGAGCTGAACGCAAGTCCAAACTTTTGGTTCAGGACCTATACTGGTTCCCGGTGGGTGGCTGAGACTTTGGTTAATTCTTCTTCCTGCCGGGAAATTAGAGTGACATGTGCCCATCCAAATGCCTAACAGCTACTCTCTCATTGGTTCTCCCTCTTCCCTTTCATCCTCTGCCAAATTGGCAACCTGTGCGAACCAGGAGCTTAAAGGGGCTGTCTCTCCAAGTTGGGAGATTGATAGGAAAGCAGTTGGAAAGTCAAACCGGAGCACCAGGAGAGGGGCTCTTCGTTGAGTTTTAGAAACCTTTCGTATTCACAGTGTGTCCATTCTCTAGGTTTCCCGTACACGTTATAGCTGTAGTAATATTCCCTTCCACCTGGAGAGCTGGGACCCATGGAATGGGTGCCATGCATTATTGCTTTAAAGGGTCTGCATTTGCTCACCCAATCTCACCAATCCTCTCAGTCCCAAGTGTCCAGCCTTATGCCACATCCAGCTGTCATTGTAGATAGGGTCATTCCAGGTTGCATCAGAGACCCTGAAGGAATTGTAAAGAATTTCCCTGTTTCTTTGTTCTGTTTTTGAAATTCCTTTTTAGAGTGGGTTTGAGCTGATTCTCGCGGCCATGTTTATGCCAGTCTAGACACACTTGATTCCCTTACAGAGACATATCAATACATAGGTTTTAAGATTCTTACTAGTCAGATCTATTCCTCTGCGGGAAATATGGGGTTTTGAGTCCCTTTCACTGAGGAAGGTGTAGGTCTTGTCTATTCCATAGTTGGTTTTTGGAACGGTACCTGTGCTTATATCAAACTCGGGTTTGATGCATCACCCCACCTCTCCTTCCCCCTTAAGCAGGCATAAGAGTGTTTTCTAAATGTGAGACTCTGTTCTCTTGCCTAACTCAGTTCATGTGTAGCCATGTTTACAGGATCTTCCTAAGTGATATCTAATGATAAGTTTCTTTTCCTGTGTGACTTCTTTCACTTAGAATCATCGTACCTGAATCCACTCATTTTGCTGCTACTGGTCTTATGACATTGATTTCGTGGCTGAGGGATATTCCATCGTACCTAAGTTCCACAGTGTTTGGAACCATTTTTATATTTCCTGGGATATTTCAGGTGTACCCAGGTTGAGGTTCCTGTAAGCAGTGCAGCCCTCAATTTGGGGGTGGCTCTGTCTTATGGATTTTCAGTTTTCCCATGGTATATTCCCTAGACTGGACGTGCCCTTGGCTCTGGAGCTCTGTTGTTTTCTTGTTTTAGGGAACACAATGCACTCCTCCAGTGAGGCAGTTGGCAACTTACATCCCGCCCATCAGCAAAACAAGGCTCCCTGTTTTCCAGGGCCTGTCTTGCCTTTCTGGTTTTTACACATTTTGTGGATGTCCCTTTTGACCGGTGGGAAGTGATACTTCTTTGTAGTGCAGATTTGCATTGCCCGCTTGCTTGCTTGGCCAAAAAGGGCGTATGCGTTTTCTCCTGAATATATTCAGGAGAAAACGCATACGCCCTTTTTGGCCAAGTGCATCATTGTCGAAGTTGTGCCCCTCTTCCTGTGCTTTACAGGCGATTCCAACGTACCTCTTGAAATCTGTTTCCTGCTATTCTGCCTCGCTTTCAAGTCCGCCTCGTTGCCTTCCCTCAACAGATTTTTGGACGATAGTTGGCCTTGATTACTCTGCCAGTTTGTGAATTGCTGTGCCCCTGAGCTCCATTTTTCAACTCGTTTTTTGTGAGCTGAACGCAAGTCCAAACTTTTGGTTCAGGACCTATACTGGTTCTCGGTGGGTGGCTGAGACTTTGGTTCATTCTTCTTCCTGCCGGGAAATTAGAGTGACATGTGCCCATCCAAATGCCTAACAGCTACTCTCTCATTGGTTCTCCCTCTTCCCTTTCATCCTCTGCCAAATTGGCAACCTGTGCGAACCAGGAGCTTAAAGGGGCTGTCTCTCCAAGTTGGGAGATTGATAGGAAAGCAGTTGGAAAATCAAACCGGAGCACCAGGAGAGGGGCTCTTCGTTGAGTTTTAGAAACCTTTCATAATCACAGTGTGTCCATTCTCTAGGTTTCCCGTACACGTTATAGCTGTAGTAATATTCCCTTCCACCTGGAGAGCGGGGACCCATGGAATGGGTGCCATGCATTATTGCTTTAAAGGGTCTGCATTTGCTCACCTAATCTCACCAATCCTCTCAGTCCCAAGTGTCCAGCCTTATGCCACATCCAGCTGTCATTGTAGATAGGGTCATTCCAGGTTGCATCAGAGACCCTGAAGGAATTGTAAAGAATTTCCCTGTTTCTTTGTTCTGTTTTTGAAATTCCTTTTTAGAGTGGGTTTGAGCTGATTCTCGCTGCCATGTTTATGCCAGTCTAGACACACTTGATTCCCTTACGGAGGCATATGAATACATAGGTTTTAAGATTCTTACTAGTCTGATCTATTCCTCTGCGGGAAATATGGGGTTTTGAGTCCCTTTCACTGAGGAAGGTGTAGGTCTTGTCTATTCCATAGTTGGTTTTTGGAACGGTACCTGTGCTTATATCAAACTCTGGTTTGATGCATCACCCCACCTCTCCTTCCCCCTTAAGCAGGCATAAGAGTGTTTTCTAAATGTGAGACTCTGTTCTCTTGCCTAACTCAGTTCATGTGTAGCCATGTTTACAGGATCTTCCTAAGTGATATCTTATGATAAGTTTCTTTTCCTGTGTGACTTCTTTCACTTAGAATCATCGTACCTGAATCCACTCATTTTGCTGCTACTGGTCTTATGACATTGATTTCGTGGCTGAGGGATATTCCATCGTACGTAAGTTCCACAATGTTTGGAACCATTTTTATATTTCCTGGGATATTTCAGGTGTACCCAGGTTGAGGTTCCTGTAAGCAGTGCAGCCCTCAATTTGGGGGTGGCTCTGTCTTATGGATTTTCAGTTTTCCCAAGGTATATTCCCTAGACTGGACGTGCCCTTGGCTCTGGAGCTCTGTTGTTTACTTGTTTTAGGGAACACAATGCACTCCTCCAGTGAGGCAGTTGGCAACTTACATCCCGCCCATCAGCATAACAAGGCTCCCTGTTCTCCAGGGCCTGTCTTGCCTCTCTGGTTTTTACACATTTTGTGGATGTCCCTTTTGACCAGTGGGAAGTGATACTTCTTTGTAGTGCAGATTTGCATTGCCCGCTTGCTTGCTTGGCCAAAAAGGGCGTATGTGTTTTCTCCTGAATATATACAGGAGAAAACGCATACGCCCTTTTTGGGCAAGTGCATCATTGTCGAAGTTGTGCCCCTCTTCCTGTGCTTTACAGGCGATTCCAACATACCTCTTGAAATCTGTTTCCTGCTATTCTGCCTCGCTTTCAAGTCCACCTCGTTGCCTTCCCTCAACAGATTTTTGGACGATAGTTGGCCTTGATTACTCTGCCAGTTTGTGAATTGCTGTGCCCCTGAGCTCCATTTTTCAACTCGTTTTTTGTGAGCTGAACGCAAGTCCAAACTTTTGGTTCAGGACCTCTACTGGTTCCCGGTGGGTGGCTGAGACTTTGGTTAATTCTTCTTCCTGCCGGGAAATTAGAGTGACATGTGCCCATCCAAATGCCTAACAGCTACTCTCTCATTGGTTCTCCCTCTTCCCTTTCATCCTCTGCCAATTTGGCAACCTGTGCGAACCAGGAGCTTAAAGGGGCTGTCTCTCCAAGTTGGGAGATTGATAGGAAAGCAGTTGGAAAGTCAAACCGGAGCACCAGGAGAGGGGCTCTTCGTTGAGTTTTAGAAACCTGTCGTATTCACAGTGTGTCCATTCTCTAGGTTTCCCGTACACGTTATAGCTGTAGTAATATTCCCTTCCACCTGGAGAGCTGGGACCCATGGAATGGGTGCCATGCATTATTGCTTTAAAGGGTCTGCATTGGCTCACCCAATCTCACCAATCCTCTCAGTCCCAAGTGTCCAGCCTTATGCCACATCCAGCTGTCATTGTAGATAGGGTCATTCCAGGTTGCATCAGAGACCCTGAAGGAATTGTAAAGAATTTCCCTGTTTCTTTGTTCTGTTTTTGAAATTCCTTTTTAGAGTGGGTTTGAGCTGATTCTCGTGGCCATGTTTATGCCAGTCTAGACACACTTGATTCCCTTACGGAGACATATCAATACATAGGTTTTAAGATTCTTACTAGTCAGATCTATTCCTCTGCGGGAAATACGGAGTTTTGAGTCCCTTTCACTGAGGAAGGTGTAGGTCTTGTCTATTCCATAGTTGGTTTTTGGAACGGTACCTGTGCTTATATCAAACTCTGGTTTGATGCATCACCCCACCTCTCCTTCCCCCTTAAGCAGGCATAAGAGTGTTTTCTAAATGTGACACTCTGTTCTCTTGCCTAACTCAGTTCATGTGTAGCCATGTTTACAGGATCTTCCTAAGTGATATCTTATGATAAGTTTCTTTTCCTGTGTGACTTCTTTCACTTAGAATCATCGTACCTGAATCCACTCATTTTGCTGCTACTGGTCTTATGACATTGATTTCGTGGCTGAGGGATATTCCATCGTACGTAAGTTCCACAATGTTTGGAACCATTTTTATATTTCCTGGGATATTTCAGGTGTACCCAGGTTGAGGTTCCTGTAAGCAGTGCAGCCCTCAATTTGGGGGTGGCTCTGTCTTATGGATTTTCAGTTTTCCCAAGGTATATTCCCTAGACTGGACGTGCCCTTGGCTCTGGAGCTCTGTTGTTTACTTGTTTTAGGGAACACAATGCACTCCTCCAGTGAGGCAGTTGGCAACTTACATCCCGCCCATCAGCATAACAAGGCTCCGTGTTCTCCAGGGCCTGTCTTGCCTTTCTGGTTTTTACACATTTTGTGGATGTCCCTTTTGACCGGTGGGAAGTGATACTTCTTTGTAGTGCAGATTTGCATTGCCCGCTTGCTTGCTTGGCCAAAAAGGGCGTATGAGTTTTCTCCTGAATATATTCAGGAGAAAACGCATACGCCCTTTTTGGCCAAGTGCATCATTGTCGAAGTTGTGTCCCTCTTCCTGTGCTTTACAGGCGATTCCAACGTACGTCTTGAAATCTGTTTCCTGCTATTCTGCCTCGCATTCAAGTCCGCCTCGTTGCCTTCCCTCAACAGATTTTTGGACGATAGTTGGCCTTGATTACTCTGCCAGTTTGTGAATTGCTGTGCCCCTGAGCTCCATTTTTCAACTCGTTTTTTGTGAGCTGAACGCAAGTCCAAACTTTTGGTTCAGGACCTCTACTGGTTCTCGGTGGGTGGCTGAGACTTTGGTTCATTCTTCTTCCTGCCGGGAAATTAGAGTGACATGTGCCCATCCAAATGCCTAACAGCTACTCTCTCATTGGTTCTCCCTCTTCCCTTTCACCCTCTGCCAAATTGGCAACCTGTGCGAACCAGGAGCTTAAAGGGGCTGTCTCTCCAAGTTGGGAGATTGATAGGAAAGCAGTTGGAAAGTCAAACCGGAGCACCAGGAGAGGGGCTCTTCGTTGAGTTTTAGAAACCTTTCGTATTCACAGTGTGTCCATTTTCTAGGTTTCCCGTACACGTTATAGCTGTAGTAATATTCCCTTCAACCTGGAGAGCTGGGACCCATGGAATGGGTGCCATGCATTATTGCTTTAAAGGGTCTGCATTTGCTCACCCAATCTCACCAATCCTCTCAGTCCCAAGTGTCCAGCCTTATGCCACATCCAGCTGTCATTGTAGATAGGGTCATTCCAGGTTGCATCAGAGACCCTGAAGGAATTGTAAAGAATTTCCCTGTTTCTTTGTTCTGTTTTTGAAATTCCTTTTTAGAGTGGGTTTGAGCTGATTCTCGCTGCCCTGTTTATGCCAGTCTAGACACACTTGATTCCCTTACGGAGACATATCCATACATAGGTTTTAAGATTCTTACTAGTCAGATCGATTCCTCTGCGGGAAATATGGGGTTTTGAGTCCCTTTCACTGAGGAAGGTGTAGGTCTTGTCTATTCCATAGTTGGTTTTTGGAACGGTACCTGTGCTTATATCAAACTCGGGTGTGATGCATCACCCCACCTCTCCTTCCCCCTTAAGCAGGCATAAGAGTGTTTTCTAAATGTGAGACTCTGTTCTCTTGCCTAACTCAGTTCATGTGTAGCCATGTTTACAGGATCTTCCTAAGTGATATCTTATGATAAGTTTCTTTTCCTGTATGACTTCTTTCACTTAGAATCATCGTACCTGAATCCACTCATTTTGCTGCTACTGGTCTTATGACATTGATTTCGTGGCTGAGGGATATTCCATCGTACGTAAGTTCCACAATGTTTGGAACCATTTTTATATTTCCTGGGATATTTCAGGTGTACCCAGGTTGAGGTTCCTGTAAGCAGTGCAGCCCTCAATTTGGGGGTGGCTCTGTCTTATGGATTTTCAGTTTTCCCAAGGTATATTCCCTAGACTGGACGTGCCCTTGGCTCTGGAGCTCTGTTGTTTACTTGTTTTAGGGAACACAATGCACTCCTCCAGTGAGGCAGTTGGCAACTTACATCCCGCCCATCAGCATAACAAGGCTCCCTGTTCTCCAGGGCCTGTCTTGCCTTTCTGGTTTTTACACATTTTGTGGATGTCGCTTTTGACCGGTGGGAAGTGATACTTCTTTGTAGTGCAGATTTGCATTGCCCGCTTGCTTGCTTGGCCAAAAAGGGCATATGCGTTTTCTCCTGAATATATTCAGGAGAAAACGCATACGCCCTTTTTGGCCAAGTGCATCATTGTCGAAGTTGTGCCCCTCTTCCTGTGCTTTACAGGCCATTCCAAAGTACCTCTTGAAATCTGTTTCCTGCTATTCTGCCTCGCTTTCAAGTCCGCCTCGTTGCCTTCCCTCAACAGATTTTTGGACGATAGTTGGCCTTGATTACTCTGCCAGTTTGTGAAATGCTGTGCCCCTGAGCTCCATTATTCAACTCGTTTTTTGTGAGCTGAACGCAAGTCCAAACTTTTGGTTCAGGACCTCTACTGGTTCCCGGTGGGTGGCTGAGACTTTGGTTAATTCTTCTTCCTGCAGGGAAATTAGAGTGACATGTGCCCATCCAAATGCCTAACAGCTACTCTCTCATTGGTTCTCCCTCTTCCCTTTCATCCTCTGCCAAATTGGCAACCTGTGCGAACCAGGAGCTTAAAGGGGCTGTCTCTCCAAGTTGGGAGATTGATAGGAAAGCAGTTGGAAAGTCAAACCGGAGCACCAGGAGAGGGGCTCTTCGTTGAGTTTTAGAAACCTTTCGTATTCACAGTGTGTCCATTCTCTAGGTTTCCCGTACACGTTATAGCTGTAGTAATATTCCCTTCCACCTGGAGAGCTGGGACCCATGGAATGGGTGCCATGCATTATTGCTTTAAAGGGTCTGCATTTGCTCACCCAATCTCACCAATCCTCTCAGTCCCAAGTGTCCAGCCTTATGCCACATCCAGCTGTCATTGTAGATAGGGTCATTCCAGGTTGCATCAGAGACCCTGAAGGAATTGTAAAGAATTTCCCTGTTTCTTTGTTCTGTTTTTGAAATTCCTTTTTAGAGTGGGTTTGAGCTGATTCTCGCGGCCATGTTTATGCCAGTCTAGACACACTTGATTCCCTTACAGAGACATATCAATACATAGGTTTTAAGATTCTTACTAGTCAGATCTATTCCTCTGCGGGAAATATGGGGTTTTGAGTCCCTTTCACTGAGGAAGGTGTAGGTCTTGTCTATTCCATAGTTGGTTTTTGGAACGGTACCTGTGCTTATATCAAACTCGGGTTTGATGCATCACCCCACCTCTCCTTCCCCCTTAAGCAGGCATAAGAGTGTTTTCTAAATGTGAGACTCTGTTCTCTTGCCTAACTCAGTTCATGTGTAGCCATGTTTACAGGATCTTCCTAAGTGATATCTTATGATAAGTTTCTTTTCCTGTGTGACTTCTTTCACTTAGAATCATCGTACCTGAATCCACTCATTTTGCTGCTACTGGTCTTATGACATTGATTTCGTGGCTGAGGGATATTCCATCGTACCTAAGTTCCACAGTGTTTGGAACCATTTTTATATTTCCTGGGATATTTCAGGTGTACCCAGGTTGAGGTTCCTGTAAGCAGTGCAGCCCTCAATTTGGGGGTGGCTCTGTCTTATGGATTTTCAGTTTTCCCATGGTATATTCCCTAGACTGGACGTGCCCTTGGCTCTGGAGCTCTGTTGTTTTCTTGTTTTAGGGAACACAATGCACTCCTCCAGTGAGGCAGTTGGCAACTTACATCCCGCCCATCAGCAAAACAAGGCTCCCTGTTTTCCAGGGCCTGTCTTGCCTTTCTGGTTTTTACACATTTTGTGGATGTCCCTTTTGACCGGTGGGAAGTGATACTTCTTTGTAGTGCAGATTTGCATTGCCCGCTTGCTTGCTTGGCCAAAAAGGGCGTATGCGTTTTCTCCTGAATATATTCAGGAGAAAACGCATACGCCCTTTTTGGCCAAGTGCATCATTGTCGAAGTTGTGCCCCTCTTCCTGTGCTTTACAGGCGATTCCAACGTACCTCTTGAAATCTGTTTCCTGCTATTCTGCCTCGCTTTCAAGTCCGCCTCGTTGCCTTCCCTCAACAGATTTTTGGACGATAGTTGGCCTTGATTACTCTGCCAGTTTGTGAATTGCTGTGCCCCTGAGCTCCATTTTTCAACTCGTTTTTTGTGAGCTGAACGCAAGTCCAAACTTTTGGTTCAGGACCTATACTGGTTCTCGGTGGGTGGCTGAGACTTTGGTTCATTCTTCTTCCTGCCGGGAAATTAGAGTGACATGTGCCCATCCAAATGCCTAACAGCTACTCTCTCATTGGTTCTCCCTCTTCCCTTTCATCTTCTGCCAAATTGGCAACCTGTGCGAACCAGGAGCTTAAAGGGGCTGTCTCTCCAAGTTGGGAGATTGATAGGAAAGCAGTTGGAAAATCAAACCGGAGCACCAGGAGAGGGGCTCTTCGTTGAGTTTTAGAAACCTTTCATAATCACAGTGTGTCCATTCTCTAGGTTTCCCGTACACGTTATAGCTGTAGTAATATTCCCTTCCACCTGGAGAGCGGGGACCCATGGAATGGGTGCCATGCATTATTGCTTTAAAGGGTCTGCATTTGCTCACCTAATCTCACCAATCCTCTCAGTCCCAAGTGTCCAGCCTCATGCCACATCCAGCTGTCATCGTAGATAGGGTCATTCCAGGTTGCATCAGAGACCCTGAAGGAATTGTAAAGAATTTCCCTGTTTCTTTGTTCTGTTTTTGAAATTCCTTTTTAGAGTGGGTTTGAGCTGATTCTCGCTGCCATGTTTATGCCAGTCTAGACACACTTGATTCCCTTACGGAGGCATATGAATACATAGGTTTTAAGATTCTTACTAGTCTGATCTATTCCTCTGCGGGAAATATGGGGTTTTGAGTCCCTTTCACTGAGGAAGGTGTAGGTCTTGTCTATTCCATAGTTGGTTTTTGGAACGGTACCTGTGCTTATATCAAACTCTGGTTTGATGCATCACCCCACCTCTCCTTCCCCCTTAAGCAGGCATAAGAGTGTTTTCTAAATGTGAGACTCTGTTCTCTTGCCTAACTCAGTTCATGGGTAGCCATGTTTACAGGATCTTCCTAAGTGATATCTTATGATAAGTTTCTTTTCCTGTGTGACTTCTTTCACTTAGAATCATCGTACCTGAATCCACTCATTTTGCTGCTACTGGTCTTATGACATTGATTTCGTGGCTGAGGGATATTCCATCGTACGTAAGTTCCACAATGTTTGGAACCATTTTTATATTTCCTGGGATATTTCAGGTGTACCCAGGTTGAGGTTCCTGTAAGCAGTGCAGCCCTCAATTTGGGGTTGGCTCTGTCTTATGGATTTTCAGTTTTCCCAAGGTATATTCCCTAGACTGGACGTGCCCTTGGCTCTGGAGCTCTGTTGTTTACTTGTTTTAGGGAACACAATGCACTCCTCCAGTGAGGCAGTTGGCAACTTACATCCCGCCCATCAGCATAACAAGGCTCCGTGTTCTCCAGGGCCTGTCTTGCCTCTCTGGTTTTTACACATTTTGTGGATGTCCCTTTTGACCAGTGGGAAGTGATACTTCTTTGTAGTGCAGATTTGCATTGCCCGCTTGCTTGCTTGGCCAAAAAGGGCGTATGCGTTTTCTCCTGAATATATACAGGAGAAAACGCATACGCCCTTTTTGGGCAAGTGCATCATTGTCGAAGTTGTGCCCCTCTTCCTGTGCTTTACAGGCGATTCCAACATACCTCTTGAAATCTGTTTCCTGCTATTCTGCCTCGCTTTCAAGTCCACCTCGTTGCCTTCCCTCAACAGATTTTTGGACGATAGTTGGCCTTGATTACTCTGCCAGTTTGTGAATTGCTGTGCCCCTGAGCTCCATTTTTCAACTCGTTTTTTGTGAGCTGAACGCAAGTCCAAACTTTTGGTTCAGGACCTCTACTGGTTCCCGGTGGGTGGCTGAGACTTTGGTTAATTCTTCTTCCTGCCGGGAAATTAGAGTGACATGTGCCCATCCAAATGCCTAACAGCTACTCTCTCATTGGTTCTCCCTCTTCCCTTTCATCCTCTGCCAAATTGGCAACCTGTGCGAACCAGGAGCTTAAAGGGGCTGTCTCTCCAAGTTGGGAGATTGATAGGAAAGCAGTTGGAAAGTCAAACTGGAGCACCAGGAGAGGGGCTCTTCGTTGAGTTTTAGAAACCTTTCGTATTCACAGTGTGTCCATTCTCTAGGTTTCCCGTACACGTTATAGCTGTAGTAATATTCCCTTCCACCTGGAGAGCTGGGACCCATGGAATGGGTGCCATGCATTATTGCTTTAAAGGGTCTGCATTTGCTCACCCTATCTCACCAATCCTCTCAGTCCCAAGTGTCCAGCCTTATGCCACATCCAGCTGTCATTGTAGATAGGGTCATTCCAGGTTGCATCAGAGACCCTGAAGGAATTGTAAAGAATTTCCCTGTTTCTTTGTTCTGTTTTTGAAATTCCTTTTTAGAGTGGGTTTGAGCTGATTCTCGCGGCCATGTTTATGCCAGTCTAGACACACTTGATTCCCTTACAGAGACATATCAATACATAGGTTTTAAGATTCTTACTAGTCAGATCTATTCCTCTGCGGGAAATATGGGGTTTTGAGTCCCTTTCACTGAGGAAGGTGTAGGTCTTGTCTATTCCATAGTTGGTTTTTGGAACGGTACCTGTGCTTATATCAAACTCGGGTTTGATGCATCACCCCACCTCTCCTTCCCCCTTAAGCAGGCATAAGAGTGTTTTCTAAATGTGAGACTCTGTTCTCTTGCCTAACTCAGTTCATGTGTAGCCATGTTTACAGGATCTTCCTAAGTGATATCTAATGATAAGTTTCTTTTCCTGTGTGACTTCTTTCACTTAGAATCATCGTACCTGAATCCACTCATTTTGCTGCTACTGGTCTTATGACATTGATTTCGTGGCTGAGGGATATTCCATCGTACCTAAGTTCCACAGTGTTTGGAACCATTTTTATATTTCCTGGGATATTTCAGGTGTACCCAGGTTGAGGTTCCTGTAAGCAGTGCAGCCCTCAATTTGGGGGTGGCTCTGTCTTATGGATTTTCAGTTTTCCCATGGTATATTCCCTAGACTGGACGTGCCCTTGGCTCTGGAGCTCTGTTGTTTTCTTGTTTTAGGGAACAGAATGCACTCCTCCAGTGAGGCAGTTGGCAACTTACATCCCGCCCATCAGCAAAACAAGGCTCCCTGTTTTCCAGGGCCTGTCTTGCCTTTCTGGTTTTTACACATTTTGTGGATGTCCCTTTTGACCGGTGGGAAGTGATACTTCTTTGTAGTGCAGATTTGCATTGCCCGCTTGCTTGCTTGGCCAAAAAGGGCGTATGCGTTTTCTCCTGAATATATTCAGGAGAAAACGCATACGCCCTTTTTGGCCAAGTGCATCATTGTCGAAGTTGTGCCCCTCTTCCTGTGCTTTACAGGCGATTCCAACGTACCTCTTGAAATCTGTTTCCTGCTATTCTGCCTCGCTTTCAAGTCCGCCTCGTTGCCTTCCCTCAACAGATTTTTGGACGATAGTTGGCCTTGATTACTCTGCCAGTTTGTGAATTGCTGTGCCCCTGAGCTCCATTTTTCAACTCGTTTTTTGTGAGCTGAACGCAAGTCCAAACTTTTGGTTCAGGACCTATACTGGTTCTCGGTGGGTGGCTGAGACTTTGGTTCATTCTTCTTCCTGCCGGGAAATTAGAGTGACATGTGCCCATCCAAATGCCTAACAGCTACTCTCTCATTGGTTCTCCCTCTTCCCTTTCATCCTCTGCCAAATTGGCAACCTGTGCGAACCAGGAGCTTAAAGGGGCTGTCTCTCCAAGTTGGGAGATTGATAGGAAAGCAGTTGGAAAATCAAACCGGAGCACCAGGAGAGGGGCTCTTCGTTGAGTTTTAGAAACCTTTCATAATCACAGTGTGTCCATTCTCTAGGTTTCCCGTACACGTTATAGCTGTAGTAATATTCCCTTCCACCTGGAGAGCGGGGACCCATGGAATGGGTGCCATGCATTATTGCTTTAAAGGGTCTGCATTTGCTCACCTAATCTCACCAATCCTCTCAGTCCCAAGTGTCCAGCCTTATGCCACATCCAGCTGTCATTGTAGATAGGGTCATTCCAGGTTGCATCAGAGACCCTGAAGGAATTGTAAAGAATTTCCCTGTTTCTTTGTTCTGTTTTTGAAATTCCATTTTAGAGTGGGTTTGAGCTGATTCTCGCTGCCATGTTTATGCCAGTCTAGACACACTTGATTCCCATACGGAGGCATATGAATACATAGGTTTTAAGATTCTTACTAGTCTGATCTATTCCTCTGCGGGAAATATGGGGTTTTGAGTCCCTTTCACTGAGGAAGGTGTAGGTCTTGTCTATTCCATAGTTGGTTTTTGGAACGGTACCTGTGCTTATATCAAACTCTGGTTTGATGCATCACCCCACCTCTCCTTCCCCCTTAAGCAGGCATAAGAGTGTTTTCTAAATGTGAGACTCTGTTCTCTTGCCTAACTCAGTTCATGTGTAGCCATGTTTACAGGATCTTCCTAAGTGATATCTTATGATAAGTTTCTTTTCCTGTGTGACTTCTTTCACTTAGAATCATCGTACCTGAATCCACTCATTTTGCTGCTACTGGTCTTATGACATTGATTTCGTGGCTGAGGGATATTCCATCGTACGTAAGTTCCACAATGTTTGGAACCATTTTTATATTTCCTGGGATATTTCAGGTGTACCCAGGTTGAGGTTCCTGTAAGCAGTGCAGCCCTCAATTTGGGGTTGGCTCTGTCTTATGGATTTTCAGTTTTCCCAAGGTATATTCCCTAGACTGGACGTGCCCTTGGCTCTGGAGCTCTGTTGTTTACTTGTTTTAGGGAACACAATGCACTCCTCCAGTGAGGCAGTTGGCAACTTACATCCCGCCCATCAGCATAACAAGGCTCCCTGTTCTCCAGGGCCTGTCTTGCCTCTCTGGTTTTTACACATTTTGTGGATGTCCCTTTTGACCGGTGGGAAGTGATACTTCTTTGTAGTGCAGATTTGCATTGCCCGCTTGCTTGCTTGGCCAAAAAGGGCGTATGCGTTTTCTCCTGAATATATTCAGGAGAAAACGCATACGCCCTTTTTGGCCAAGTGCATCATTGTCGAAGTTGTGCCCCTCTTCCTGTGCTTTACAGGCGATTTCAACGTACCTCTTGAAATCTGTTTCCTGCTATTCTGCCTCGCTTTCAAGTCCGCCTCGTTGCCTTCCCTCAACAGATTTTTGGACGATAGTTGGCCTTGATTACTCTGCCAGTTTGTGAATTGCTGTGCCCCTGAGCTCCATTTCTCAACTCGTTTTTTGTGAGCTGAACGCAAGTCCAAACTTTTGGTTCAGGACCTCTACTGGTTCCCGGTGGGTGGCTGAGACTTTGGTTCATTCTTCTTCCTGCAGGGAAATTAGAGTGACATGTGCCCATCCAAATGCCTAACAGCTACTCTCTCATTGGTTCTCCGTCTTCCCTTTCATCCTCTGCCAAATTGGCAACCTGTGCGAACCAGGAGCTTAAAGGGGCTGTCTCTCCAAGTTGGGAGATTGATAGGAAAGCAGTTGGAAAGTCAAACCGGAGCACCAGGAGAGGGGCTCTTCGTTGAGTTTTAGAAACCTTTCGTATTCACAGTGTGTCCATTCTCTAGGTTTCCCATACACGTTATATCTGTAGTAATATTCCCTTCAACCTGGAGAGCTGGGACCCATGGAATGGGTGCCATGCATTATTGCTTTAAAGGGTCTGCATTTGCTCACCCAATCTCACCAATCCTCTCAGTCCCAAGTGTCCAGCCTTATGCCACATCCAGCTGTCATTGTAGATAGGGTCATTCCAGGTTGCATCAGAGACCCTGAAGGAATTGTAAAGAATTTCCCTGTTTCTTTGTTCTGTTTTTGAAATTCCTTTTTAGAGTGGGTTTGAGCTGATTCTCGCTGCCCTGTTTATGCCAGTCTAGACACACTTGATTCCCTTACGGAGACATATCAATACATAGGTTTTAAGATTCTTACTAGTCAGATCTATTCCTCTGCGGGAAATATGGGGTTTTGAGTCCCTTTCACTGAGGAAGGTGTAGGTCTTGTCTATTCCATAGTTGGTTTTTGGAACGGTACCTGTGCTTATATCAAACTCGGGTTTGATGCATCACCCCACCTCTCCTTCCCCCTTAAGCAGGCATAAGAGTGTTTTCTAAATGTGAGACTCTGTTCTCTTGCCTAACTCAGTTCATGTGTAGCCATGTTTACAGGATCTTCCTAAGTGATATCTTATGATAAGTTTCTTTTCCTGTGTGACTTCTTTCACTTAGAATCATCGTACCTGAATCCACTCATTTTGCTGCTACTGGTCTTATGACATTGATTTCGTGGCTGAGGGATATTCCATCGTACGTAAGTTCCACAATGTTTGGAACCATTTTTATATTTCCTTGGATATTTCAGGTGTACCCAGGTTGAGGTTCCTGTAAGCAGTGCAGCCCTCAATTTGGGGGTGGCTCTGTCTTATGGATTTTCAGTTTTCCCAAGGTATATTCCCTAGACTGGACGTGCCCTTGGCTCTGGAGCTCTGTTGTTTACTTGTTTTAGGGAACACAATGCACTCCTCCAGTGAGGCAGTTGGCAACTTACATCCCGCCCATCAGCATAACAAGGCTCCCTGTTCTCCAGGGCCTGTCTTGCCTTTCTGGTTTTTACACATTTTGTGGATGTCCCTTTTGACCGGTGGGAAGTGATACTTCTTTGTAGTGCAGATTTGCATTGCCCGCTTGCTTGCTTGGCCAAAAAGGGCGTATGCGTTTTCTCCTGAATATATTCAGGAGAAAACACATACGCCCTTTTTGGCCAAGTGCATCATTGTCGAAGTTGTGCCCCTCTTCCTGTGCTTTACAGGCGATTCCAACGTACCTCTTGAAATCTGTTTCCTGCTATTCTGCCTCGCTTTCAAGTCCGCCTCGTTGCCTTCCCTCAACAGATTTTTGGACGATAGTTGGCCTTGATTACTCTGCCAGTTTGTGAATTGCTGTGCCCCTGAGCTCCATTTTTCAACTCGTTTTTTGTGAGCTGAACGCAAGTCCAAACTTTTGGTTCAGGACCTCTACTGGTTCTCGGTGGGTGGCTGAGACTTTGGTTCATTCTTCTTCCTGCCGGGAAATTAGAGTGACATGTGCCCATCCAAATGCCTAACAGCTACTCTCTCATTGGTTCTCCCTCTTCCCTTTCATCCTCTGCCAAATTGGCAACCTGTGCGAACCAGGAGCTTAAAGGGGCTGTCTCTCCAAGTTGGGAGATTGATAGGAAAGCAGTTGGAAAGTCAAACCGGAGCACCAGGAGAGGGGCTCTTCGTTGAGTTTTAGAAACCTTTCGTATTCACAGTGTGTCCATTCTCTAGGTTTCCCGTACACGTTATAGCTGTAGTAATATTCCCTTCCACCTGGATAGCTGGGACCCATGGAATGGGTGCCATACATTATTGCTTTAAAGGGTCTGCATTTGCTCACCCAATCTCACCAATCCTCTCAGTCCCAAGTGTCCAGCCTTATGCCACATCCAGCTGTCATTGTAGATAGGGTCATTCCAGGTTGCATCAGAGACCCTGAAGGAATTGTAAAGAATTTCCCTGTTTCTTTGTTCTGTTTTTGAAATTCCTTTTTAGAGTGGGTTTGAGCTGATTCTCGCTGCCCTGTTTATGCCAGTCTAGACACACTTGATTCCCTTACGGAGACATATCAATACATAGGTTTTAAGATTCTTACTAGTCAGATCTATTCCTCTGCGGGAAATATGGGGTTTTGAGTCCCTTTCACTGAGGAAGGTGTAGGTCTTGTCTATTCCATAGTTGGTTTTTGGAACGGTACCTGTGCTTATATCAAACTCTGGTTTGATGCATCACCCCACCTCTCCTTCCCCCTTAAGCAGGCATAAGAGTGTTTTCTAAATGTGAGACTCTGTTCTCTTGCCTAACTCAGTTCATGTGTAGCCATGTTTACAGGATCTTCCTAAGTGATATCTTATGATAAGTTTCTTTTCCTGTGTGACTTCTTTCACTTAGAATCATCGTACCTGAATCCACTCATTTTGCTGCTACTGGTCTTATGACATTGATTTCGTGGCTGAGGGATATTCCATCGTACGTAAGTTCCACAATGTTTGGAACCATTTTTATATTTCCTTGGATATTTCAGGTGTACCCAGGTTGAGGTTCCTGTAATCAGTGCAGCCCTCAATTTGGGGGTGGCTCTGTCTTATTGATTTTCAGTTTTCCCAAGGTATATTCCCTAGACTGGACGTGCCCTTGGCTCTGGAGCTCTGTTGTTTACTTCTTTTAGGGAACACAATGCACTCCTCCAGTGAGGCAGTTGGCAACTTACATCCCGCCCATCAGCATAACAAGGCTCCCTGTTCTCCAGGGCCTGTCTTGCCTTTCTGGTTTTTACACATTTTGTGGATGTCCCTTTTGACCGGTGGGAAGTGATACTTCTTTGTAGTGCAGATTTGCATTGCCCGCTTGCTTGCTTGGCCAAAAAGGGCGTATGCGTTTTCTCCTGAATATATTCAGGAGAAAACGCATACGCCCTTTTTGGCCAAGTGCATCATTGTCGAAGTTGTGCCCCTCTTCCTGTGCTTTACAGGCGATTCCAACGTACCTCTTGAAATCTGTTTCCTGCTATTCTGCCTCGCTTTCAAGTCCGCCTCGTTGCCTTCCCTCAACAGATTTTTGGACGATAGTTGGCCTTGATTACTCTGCCAGTTTGTGAATTGCTGTGCCCCTGAGCTCCATTTTTCAACTCGTTTTTTGTGAGCTGAACGCAAGTCCAAACTTTTGGTTCAGGACCTCTACTGGTTCCCGGTGGGTGGCTGAGACTTTGGTTAATTCTTCTTCCTGCCGGGAAATTAGAGTGACATGTGCCCATCCAAATGCCTAACAGCTACTCTCTCATTGGTTCTCCCTCTTCCCTTTCATCCTCTGCCAATTTGGCAACCTGTGCGAACCAGGAGCTTAAAGGGGCTGTCTCTCCAAGTTGGGAGATTGATAGGAAAGCAGTTGGAAAGTCAAACCGGAGCACCAGGAGAGGGGCTCTTCGTTGAGTTTTAGAAACCTGTCGTATTCACAGTGTGTCCATTCTCTAGGTTTCCCGTACACGTTATAGCTGTAGTAATATTCCCTTCCACCTGGAGAGCTGGGACCCATGGAATGGGTGCCATGCATTATTGCTTTAAAGGGTCTGCATTTGCTCACCCAATCTCACCAATCCTCTCAGTCCCAAGTGTCCAGCCTTATGCCACATCCAGCTGTCATTGTAGATAGGGTCATTCCAGGTTGCATCAGAGACCCTGAAGGAATTGTAAAGAATTTCCCTGTTTCTTTGTTCTGTTTTTGAAATTCCTTTTTAGAGTGGGTTTGAGCTGATTCTCGCTGCCCTGTTTATGCCAGTCTAGACACACTTGATTCCCTTACGGAGACATATCAATACATAGGTTTTAAGATTCTTACTAGTCAGATCTATTCCTCTGCGGGAAATATGGGGTTTTGAGTCCCTTTCACTGAGGAAGGTGTAGGTCTTGTCTATTCCATAGTTGGTTTTTGGAACGGTACCTGTGCTTATATCAAACTCTGGTTTGATGCATCACCCCACCTCTCCTTCCCCCTTAAGCAGGCATAAGAGTGTTTTCTAAATGTGAGACTCTGTTCTCTTGCCTAACTCAGTTCATGTGTAGCCATGTTTACAGGATCTTCCTAAGTGATATCTTATGATAAGTTTCTTTTCCTGTGTGACTTCTTTCACTTAGAATCATCGTACCTGAATCCACTCATTTTGCTGCTACTGGTCTTATGACATTGATTTCGTGGCTGAGGGATATTCCATCGTACGTAAGTTCCACAATGTTTGGAACCATTTTTATATTTCCTGGGATATTTCAGGTGTACCCAGGTTGAGGTTCCTGTAAGCAGTGCAGCCCTCAATTTGGGGGTGGCTCTGTCTTATGGATTTTCAGTTTTCCCAAGGTATATTCCCTAGACTGGACGTGCCCTTGGCTCTGGAGCTCTGTTGTTTACTTGTTTTAGGGAACACAATGCACTCCTCCAGTGAGGCAGTTGGCAACTTACATCCCGCCCATCAGCATAACAAGGCTCCCTGTTCTCCAGGGCCTGTCTTGCCTTTCTGGTTTTTACACATTTTGTGGATGTCCCTTTTGACCGGTGGGAAGTGATACTTCTTTGTAGTGCAGATTTGCATTGCCCGCTTGCTTGCTTGGCCAAAAAGGGCGTATGCGTTTTCCCCTGAATATATTCAGGAGAAAACGCATACGCCCTTTTTGGCCAAGTGCATCATTGTCGAAGTTGTGCCCCTCTTCCTGTGCTTTACAGGCGATTTCAATGTACCTCTTGAAATCTGTTTCCTGCTATTCTGCCTCGCTTTCAAGTCCGCCTCGTTGCCTTCCCTCAACAAATTTTTGGACGATAGTTGGCCTTGATTACTCTGCCAGTTTGTGAATTGCTGTGCCCCTGAGCTCCATTTTTCAACTCGTTTTTTGTGAGCTGAACGCAATTCCAAACTTTTCGTTCAGGACCTCTACTGGTTCCCGGTGGGTGGCTGAGACTTTGGTTAATTCTTCTTCCTGCCGGGAAATTAGAGTGACATGTGCCCATCCAAATGCCTAACAGCTACTCTCTCATTGGTTCTCCCTCTTCCCTTTCATCCTCTGCCAATTTGGCAACCTGTGCGAACCAGGAGCTTAAAGGGGCTGTCTCTCCAAGTTGGGAGATTGATAGGAAAGCAGTTGGAAAGTCAAACCGGAGCACCAGGAGAGGGGCTCTTCGTTGAGTTTTAGAAACCTTTCGTATTCACAGTGTGTCCATTCTCTAGGTTTCCCGTACACGTTATAGCTGTAGTAATATTCCCTTCCACCTGGAGAGCTGGGACCCATGGAATGGGTGCCATACATTATTGCTTTAAAGGGTCTGCATTTGCTCACCCAATCTCACCAATCCTCTCAGTCCCAAGTGTCCAGCCTTATGCCACATCCAGCTGTCATTGTAGATAGGGTCATTCCAGGTTGCATCAGAGACCCTGAAGGAATTGTAAAGAATTTCCCTGTTTCTTTGTTCTGTTTTTGAAATTCCTTTTTAGAGTGGGTTTGAGCTGATTCTCGCTGCCCTGTTTATGCCAGTCTAGACACACTTGATTCCCTTATGGAGACATATCAATACATAGGTTTTAAGATTCTTACTAGTCAGATCTATTCCTCTGCGGGAAATATGGGGTTTTGAGTCCCTTTCACTGAGGAAGGTGTAGGTCTTGTCTATTCCATAGTTGGTTTTTGGAACGGTACCTGTGCTTATATCAAACTCGGGTTTGATGCATCACCCCACCTCTCCTTCCCCCTTAAGCAGGCATAAGAGTGTTTTCTAAATGTGAGACTCTGTTCTCTTGCCTAACTCAGTTCATGTGTAGCCATGTTAAAGGATCTTCCTAAGTGATATCTTATGATAAGTTTCTTTTCCTGTGTGACTTCTTTCACTTAGAATCATCGTACCTGAATCCACTCATTTTGCTGCTACTGGTCTTATGACATTGATTTCGTGGCTGAGGGATATTCCATCGTACGTAAGTTCCACAATGTTTGGAACCATTTTTATATTTCCTTGGATATTTCAGGTGTACCCAGGTTGAGGTTCCTGTAATCAGTGCAGCCCTCAATTTGGGGGTGGCTCTGTCTTATGGATTTTCAGTTTTCCCAAGGTATATTCCCTAGACTGGACGTGCCCTTGGCTCTGGAGCTCTGTTGTTTACTTGTTTTAGGGAACACAATGCACTTCTCCAGTGAGGCAGTTGGCAACTTACATCCCGCCCATCAGCATAACAAGGCTCCCTGTTCTCCAGGGCCTGTCTTGCCTTTCTGGTTTTTACACATTTTGTGGATGTCCCTTTTGACCGGTGGGAAGTGATACTTCTTTGTAGTGCAGATTTGCATTGCCCGCTTGCTTGCTTGGCCAAAAAGGGCGTATGCGTTTTCTCCTGAATATATTCAGGAGAAAACGCATACGCCCTTTTTGGCCAAGTGCATCATTGTCGAAGTTGTGCCCCTCTTCCTGTGCTTTACAGGCGATTCCAACGTACCTCTTGAAATCTGTTTCCTGCTATTCTGCCTCGCTTTCAAGTCCGCCTCGTTGCCTTCCCTCAACAGATTTTTGGACGATAGTTGGCCTTGATTACTCTGCCAGTTTGTGAATTGCTGTGCCCCTGAGCTCCATTTTTCAACTCGTTTTTTGTGAGCTGAACGCAAGTCCAAACTTTTGGTTCAGGACCTCTACTGGTTCCCGGTGGGTGGCTGAGACTTTGGTTAATTCTTCTTCCTGCCGGGAAATTAGAGTGACATGTGCCCATCCAAATGCCTAACAGCTACTCTCTCATTCGTTCTCCCTCTTCCCTTTCATCCTCTGCCAATTTGGCAACCTGTGCGAACCAGGAGCTTAAAGGGGCTGTCTCTCCAAGTTGGGAGATTGATAGGAAAGCAGTTGGAAAGTCAAACTGGAGCACCAGGAGAGGGGCTCTTCGTTGAGTTTTAGAAACCTTTCGTATTCACAGTGTGTCCATTCTCTAGGTTTCCCGTACACGTTATAGCTGTAGTAATATTCCCTTCCACCTGGAGAGCTGGGACCCATGGAATGGGTGCCATACATTATTGCTTTAAAGGGTCTGCATTTGCTCACCCAATCTCACCAATCCTCTCAGTCCCAAGTGTCCAGCCTTATGCCACATCCAGCTGTCATTGTAGATAGGGTCATTCCAGGTTGCATCAGAGACCCTGAAGGAATTGTAAAGAATTTCCCTGTTTCTTTGTTCTGTTTTTGAAATTCCTTTTTAGAGTGGGTTTGAGCTGATTCTCGCTGCCCTGTTTATGCCAGTCTAGACACACTTGATTCCCTTACGGAGACATATCAATACATAGGTTTTAAGATTCTTACTAGTCAGATCTATTCCTCTGCGGGAAATATGGGGTTTTGAGTCCCTTTCACTGAGGAAGGTGTAGGTCTTGTCTATTCCATAGTTGGTTTTTGGAACGGTACCTGTGCTTATATCAAACTCGGGTTTGATGCATCACCCCACCTCTCCTTCCCCCTTAAGCAGGCATAAGAGTGTTTTCTAAATGTGAGACTCTGTTCTCTTGCCTAACTCAGTTCATGTGTAGCCATGTTTACAGGATCTTCCTAAGTGATATCTTATGATAAGTTTCTTTTCCTGTGTGACTTCTTTCACTTAGAATCATCGTACCTGAATCCACTCATTTTGCTGCTACTGGTCTTATGACATTGATTTCGTGGCTGAGGGATATTCCATCGTACGTAAGTTCCACAATGTTTGGAACCATTTTTATATTTCCTGGGATATTTCAGGTGTACCCAGGTTGAGGTTCCTGTAATCAGTGCAGCCCTCAATTTGGGGGTGGCTCTGTCGTATGGATTTTCAGTTTTCCCAAGGTATATTCCCTAGACTGGACGTGCCCTTGGCTCTGGAGCTCTGTTGTTTACTTGTTTTAGGGAACACAATGCACTCCTCCAGTGAGGCAGTTGGCAACTTACATCCCGCCCATCAGCATAACAAGGCTCCCTGTTCTCCAGGGCCTGTCTTGCCTTTCTGGTTTTTACACATTTTGTGGATGTCCCTTTTGACCGGTGGGAAGTGATACTTCTTTGTAGTGCAGATTTGCATTGCCCGCTTGCTTGCTTGGCCAAAAAGGGCGTATGCGTTTTCTCCTGAATATATTCAGGAGAAAACGCATACGCCCTTTTTGGCCAAGTGCATCATTGTCGAAGTTGTGCCCCTCTTCCTGTGCTTTACAGGCGATTCCAACGTACCTCTTGAAATCTGTTTCCTGCTATTCTGCCTCGCTTTCAAGTCCGCCTCGTTGCCTTCCCTCAACAGATTTTTGGACGATAGTTGGCCTTGATTACTCTGCCAGTTTGTGAATTGCTGTGCCCCTGAGCTCCATTTTTCAACTCGTTTTTTGTGAGCTGAACGCAAGTCCAAACTTTTGGTTCAGGACCTCTACTGGTTCCCGGTGGGTGGCTGAGACTTTGGTTAATTCTTCTTCCTGCCGGGAAATTAGAGTGACATGTGCCCATCCAAATGCCTAACAGCTACTCTCTCATTCGTTCTCCCTCTTCCCTTTCATCCTCTGCCAATTTGGCAACCTGTGCGAACCAGGAGCTTAAAGGGGCTGTCTCTCCAAGTTGGGAGATTGATAGGAAAGCAGTTGGAAAGTCAAACCGGAGCACCAGGAGAGGGGCTCTTCGTTGAGTTTTAGAAACCTTTCGTATTCACAGTGTGTCCATTCTCTAGGTTTCCCGTACACGTTATAGCTGTAGTAATATTCCCTTCCACCTGGAGAGCTGGGACCCATGGAATGGGTGCCATACATTATTGCTTTAAAGGGTCTGCATTTGCTCACCCAATCTCACCAATCCTCTCAGTCCCAAGTGTCCAGCCTTATGCCACATCCAGCTGTCATTGTAGATAGGGTCATTCCAGGTTGCATCAGAGACCCTGAAGGAATTGTAAAGAATTTCCCTGTTTCTTTGTTCTGTTTTTGAAATTCCTTTTTAGAGTGGGTTTGAGCTGATTCTCGCTGCCCTGTTTATGCCAGTCTAGACACACTTGATTCCCTTACGGAGACATATCAATACATAGGTTTTAAGATTCTTACTAGTCAGATCTATTCCTCTGCGGGAAATATGGGGTTTTGAGTCCCTTTCACTGAGGAAGGTGTAGGTCTTGTCTATTCCATAGTTGGTTTTTGGAACGGTACCTGTGCTTATATCAAACTCGGGTTTGATGCATCACCCCACCTCTCCTTCCCCCTTAAGCAGGCATAAGAGTGTTTTCTAAATGTGAGACTCTGTTCTCTTGCCTAACTCAGTTCATGTGTAGCCATGTTTACAGGATCTTCCTAAGTGATATCTTATGATAAGTTTCTTTTCCTGTGTGACTTCTTTCACTTAGAATCATCGTACCTGAATCCACTCATTTTGCTGCTACTGGTCTTATGACATTGATTTCGTGGCTGAGGGATATTCCATCGTACGTAAGTTCCACAATGTTTGGAACCATTTTTATATTTCCTGGGATATTTCAGGTGTACCCAGGTTGAGGTTCCTGTAATCAGTGCAGCCCTCAATTTGGGGGTGGCTCTGTCGTATGGATTTTCAGTTTTCCCAAGGTATATTCCCTAGACTGGACGTGCCCTTGGCTCTGGAGCTCTGTTGTTTACTTGTTTTAGGGAACACAATGCACTCCTCCAGTGAGGCAGTTGGCAACTTACATCCCGCCCATCAGCATAACAAGGCTCCCTGTTCTCCAGGGCCTGTCTTGCCTTTCTGGTTTTTACACATTTTGTGGATGTCCCTTTTGACCGGTGGGAAGTGATACTTCTTTGTAGTGCAGATTTGCATTGCCCGCTTGCTTGCTTGGCCAAAAAGGGCGTATGCGTTTTCTCCTGAATATATTCAGGAGAAAACGCATACGCCCTTTTTGGCCAAGTGCATCATTGTCGAAGTTGTGCCCCTCTTCCTGTGCTTTACAGGCGATTCCAACGTACCTCTTGAAATCTGTTTCCTGCTATTCTGCCTCGCTTTCAAGTCCGCCTCGTTGCCTTCCCTCAACAGATTTTTGGACGATAGTTGGCCTTGATTACTCTGCCAGTTTGTGAATTGCTGTGCCCCTGAGCTCCATTTTTCAACTCGTTTTTTGTGAGCTGAACGCAAGTCCAAACTTTTGGTTCAGGACCTCTACTGGTTCCCGGTGGGTGGCTGAGACTTTGGTTAATTCTTCTTCCTGCCGGGAAATTAGAGTGACATGTGCCCATCCAAATGCCTAACAGCTACTCTCTCATTCGTTCTCCCTCTTCCCTTTCATCCTCTGCCAATTTGGCAACCTGTGCGAACCAGGAGCTTAAAGGGGCTGTCTCTCCAAGTTGGGAGATTGATAGGAAAGCAGTTGGAAAGTCAAACCGGAGCACCAGGAGAGGGGCTCTTCGTTGAGTTTTAGAAACCTTTCGTATTCACAGTGTGTCCATTCTCTAGGTTTCCCGTACACGTTATAGCTGTAGTAATATTCCCTTCCACCTGGAGAGCTGGGACCCATGGAATGGGTGCCATACATTATTGCTTTAAAGGGTCTGCATTTGCTCACCCAATCTCACCAATCCTCTCAGTCCCAAGTGTCCAGCCTTATGCCACATCCAGCTGTCATTGTAGATAGGGTCATTCCAGGTTGCATCAGAGACCCTGAAGGAATTGTAAAGAATTTCCCTGTTTCTTTGTTCTGTTTTTGAAATTCCTTTTTAGAGTGGGTTTGAGCTGATTCTCGCTGCCCTGTTTATGCCAGTCTAGACACACTTGATTCCCTTACGGAGACATATCAATACATAGGTTTTAAGATTCTTACTAGTCAGATCGATTCCTCTGCGGGAAATATGGGGTTTTGAGTCCCTTTCACTGAGGAAGGTGTAGGTCTTGTCTATTCCATAGTTGGTTTTTGGAACGGTACCTGTGCTTATATCAAACTCGGGTTTGATGCATCACCCCACCTCTCCTTCCCCCTTAAGCAGGCATAAGAGTGTTTTCTAAATGTGAGACTCTGTTCTCTTGCCTAACTCAGTTCATGTGTAGCCATGTTTACAGGATCTTCCTAAGTGATATCTTATGATAAGTTTCTTTTCCTGTGTGACTTCTTTCACTTAGAATCATCGTACCTGAATCCACTCATTTTGCTGCTACTGGTCTTATGACATTGATTTCGTGGCTGAGGGATATTCCATCGTACGTAAGTTCCACAATGTTTGGAACCATTTTTATATTTCCTTGGATATTTCAGGTGTACCCAGGTTGAGGTTCCTGTAATCAGTGCAGCCCTCAATTTGGGGGTGGCTCTGTCTTATTGATTTTCAGTTTTCCCAAGGTATATTCCCTAGACTGGACGTGCCCTTGGCTCTGGAGCTCTGTTGTTTACTTGTTTTAGGGAACACAATGCACTCCTCCAGTGAGGCAGTTGGCAACTTACATCCCGCCCATCAGCATAACAAGGCTCCCTGTTCTCCAGGGCCTGTCTTGCCTTTCTGGTTTTTACACATTTTGTGGATGTCCCTTTTGACCGGTGGGAAGTGATACTTCTTTGTAGTGCAGATTTGCATTGCCCGCTTGCTTGCTTGGCCAAAAAGGGCGTATGCGTTTTCTCCTGAATATATTCAGGAGAAAACGCATACGCCCTTTTTGGCCAAGTGCATCATTGTCGAAGTTGTGCCCCTCTTCCTGTGCTTTACAGGCGATTCCAACGTACCTCTTGAAATCTGTTTCCTGCTATTCTGCCTCGCTTTCAAGTCCGCCTCGTTGCCTTCCCTCAACAGATTTTTGGACGATAGTTGGCCTTGATTACTCTGCCAGTTTGTGAATTGCTGTGCCCCTGAGCTCCATTTTTCAACTCGTTTTTTGTGAGCTGAACGCAAGTCCAAACTTTTGGTTCAGGACCTCTACTGGTTCCCGGTGGGTGGCTGAGACTTTGGTTAATTCTTCTTCCTGCCGGGAAATTAGAGTGACATGTGCCCATCCAAATGCCTAACAGCTACTCTCTCATTCGTTCTCCCTCTTCCCTTTCATCCTCTGCCAATTTGGCAACCTGTGCGAACCAGGAGCTTAAAGGGGCTGTCTCTCCAAGTTGGGAGATTGATAGGAAAGCAGTTGGAAAGTCAAACCGGAGCACCAGGAGAGGGGCTCTTCGTTGAGTTTTAGAAACCTGTCGTATTCACAGTGTGTCCATTCTCTAGGTTTCCCGTACACGTTATAGCTGTAGTAATATTCCCTTCCACCTGGAGAGCTGGGACCCATGGAATGGGTGCCATACATTATTGCTTTAAAGGGTCTGCATTTGCTCACCCAATCTCACCAATCCTCTCAGTCCCAAGTGTCCAGCCTTATGCCACATCCAGCTGTCATTGTAGATAGGGTCATTCCAGGTTGCATCAGAGACCCTGAAGGAATTGTAAAGAATTTCCCTGTTTCTTTGTTCTGTTTTTGAAATTCCTTTTTAGAGTGGGTTTGAGCTGATTCTCGCTGCCCTGTTTATGCCAGTCTAGACACACTTGATTCCCTTACGGAGACATATCAATACATAGGTTTTAAGATTCTTACTAGTCAGATCTATTCCTCTGCGGGAAATATGGGGTTTTGAGTCCCTTTCACTGAGGAAGGTGTAGGTCTTGTCTATTCCATAGTTGGTTTTTGGAACAGTACCTGTGCTTATATCAAACTCGGGTTTGATGCATCACCCCACCTCTCCTTCCCCCTTAAGCAGGCATAAGAGTGTTTTCTAAATGTGAGACTCTGTTCTCTTGCCTAACTCAGTTCATGTGTAGCCATGTTTACAGGATCTTCCTAAGTGATATCTTATGATAAGTTTCTTTTCCTGTGTGACTTCTTTCACTTAGAATCATCGTACCTGAATCCACTCATTTTGCTGCTACTGGTCTTATGACATTGATTTCGTGGCTGAAGGATATTCCATCGTACGTAAGTTCCACAATGTTTGGAACCATTTTTATATTTCCTGGGATATTTCAGGTGTACCCAGGTTGAGGTTCCTGTAAGCAGTGCAGCCCTCAATTTGGGGGTGGCTCTGTCTTATGGATTTTCAGTTTTCCCAAGGTATATTCCCTAGACTGGACGTGCCCTTGGCTCTGGAGCTCTGTTGTTTACTTGTTTTAGGGAACACAATGCACTCCTCCAGTGAGGCAGTTGGCAACTTACATCCCGCCCATCAGCATAACAAGGCTCCCTGTTCTCCAGGGCCTGTCTTGCCTTTCTGGTTTTTACACATTTTGTGGATGTCCCTTTTGACCGGTGGGAAGTGATACTTCTTTGTAGTGCAGATTTGCATTGCCCGCTTGCTTGCTTGGCCAAAAAGGGCGTATGCGTTTTCTCCTGAATATATTCAGGAGAAAACGCATACGCCCTTTTTGGCCAAGTGCATCATTGTCGAAGTTGTGCCCCTCTTCCTGTGCTTTACAGGCGATTCCAACGTACCTCTTGAAATCTGTTTCCTGCTATTCTGCCTCGCTTTCAAGTCCGCCTCGTTGCCTTCCCTCAACAGATTTTTGGACGATAGTTGGCCTTGATTACTCTGCCAGTTTGTGAATTGCTGTGCCCCTGAGCTCCATTTTTCAACTCGTTTTTTGTGAGCTGAACGCAAGTCCAAACTTTTGGTTCAGGACCTCTACTGGTTCCCGGTGGGTGGCTGAGACTTTGGTTAATTCTTCTTCCTGCCGGGAAATTAGAGTGACATGTGCCCATCCAAATGCCTAACAGTTACTCTCTCATTCGTTCTCCCTCTTCCCTTTCATCCTCTGCCAATTTGGCAACCTGTGCGAACCAGGAGCTTAAAGGGGCTGTCTCTCCAAGTTGGGAGATTGATAGGAAAGCAGTTGGAAAGTCAAACCGGAGCACCAGGAGAGGGGCTCTTCGTTGAGTTTTAGAAACCTTTCGTATTCACAGTGTGTCCATTCTCTAGGTTTCCCGTACACGTTATAGCTGTAGTAATATTCCCTTCCACCTGGAGAGCTGGGACCCATGGAATGGGTGCCATACATTATTGCTTTAAAGGGTCTGCATTTGCTCACCCAATCTCACCAATCCTCTCAGTCCCAAGTGTCCAGCCTTATGCCACATCCAGCTGTCATTGTAGATAGGGTCATTCCAGGTTGCATCAGAGACCCTGAAGGAATTGTAAAGAATTTCCCTGTTTCTTTGTTCTGTTTTTGAAATTCCTTTTTAGAGTGGGTTTGAGCTGATTCTCGCTGCCCTGTTTATGCCAGTCTAGACACACTTGATTCCCTTACGGAGACATATCAATACATAGGTTTTAAGATTCTTACTAGTCAGATCGATTCCTCTGCGGGAAATATGGGGTTTTGAGTCCCTTTCACTGAGGAAGGTGTAGGTCTTGTCTATTCCATAGTTGGCTTTTGGAACGGTACCTGTGCTTATATCAAACTCGGGTTTGATGCATCACCCCACCTCTCCTTCCCCCTTAAGCAGGCATAAGAGTGTTTTCTAAATGTGAGACTCTGTTCTCTTGCCTAACTCAGTTCATGTGTAGCCATGTTTACAGGATCTTCCTAAGTGATATCTTATGATAAGTTTCTTTTCCTGTGTGACTTCTTTCACTTAGAATCATCGTACCTGAATCCACTCATTTTGCTGCTACTGGTCTTATGACATTGATTTCGTGGCTGAGGGATATTCCATCGTACGTAAGTTCCACAATGTTTGGAACCATTTTTATATTTCCTGGGATATTTCAGGTGTACCCAGGTTGAGGTTCCTGTAATCAGTGCAGCCCTCAATTTGGGGGTGGCTCTGTCGTATGGATTTTCAGTTTTCCCAAGGTATATTCCCTAGACTGGACGTGCCCTTGGCTCTGGAGCTCTGTTGTTTACTTGTTTTAGGGAACACAATGCACTCCTCCAGTGAGGCAGTTGGCAACTTACATCCCGCCCATCAGCATAACAAGGCTCCCTGTTCTCCAGGGCCTGTCTTGCCTTTCTGGTTTTTACACATTTTGTGGATGTCCCTTTTGACCGGTGGGAAGTGATACTTCTTTGTAGTGCAGATTTGCATTGCCCGCTTGCTTGCTTGGCCAAAAAGGGCGTATGCGTTTTCTCCTGAATATATTCAGGAGAAAACGCATACGCCCTTTTTGGCCAAGTGCATCATTGTCGAAGTTGTGCCCCTCTTCCTGTGCTTTACAGGCGATTCCAACGTACCTCTTGAAATCTGTTTCCTGCTATTCTGCCTCGCTTTCAAGTCCGCCTCGTTGCCTTCCCTCAACAGATTTTTGGACGATAGTTGGCCTTGATTACTCTGCCAGTTTGTGAATTGCTGTGCCCCTGAGCTCCATTTTTCAACTCGTTTTTTGTGAGCTGAACGCAAGTCCAAACTTTTGGTTCAGGACCTCTACTGGTTCCCGGTGGGTGGCTGAGACTTTGGTTAATTCTTCTTCCTGCCGGGAAATTAGAGTGACATGTGCCCATCCAAATGCCTAACAGCTACTCTCTCATTCGTTCTCCCTCTTCCCTTTCATCCTCTGCCAATTTGGCAACCTGTGCGAACCAGGAGCTTAAAGGGGCTGTCTCTCCAAGTTGGGAGATTGATAGGAAAGCAGTTGGAAAGTCAAACCGGAGCACCAGGAGAGGGGCTCTTCGTTGAGTTTTAGAAACCTTTCGTATTCACAGTGTGTCCATTCTATAGGTTTCCCGTACACGTTATAGCTGTAGTAATATTCCCTTCCACCTGGAGAGCTGGGACCCATGGAATGGGTGCCATACATTATTGCTTTAAAGGGTCTGCATTTGCTCACCCAATCTCACCAATCCTCTCAGTCCCAAGTGTCCAGCCTTATGCCACATCCAGCTGTCATTGTAGATAGGGTCATTCCAGGTTGCATCAGAGACCCTGAAGGAATTGTAAAGAATTTCCCTGTTTCTTTGTTCTGTTTTTGAAATTCCTTTTTAGAGTGGGTTTGAGCTGATTCTCGCTGCCCTGTTTATGCCAGTCTAGACACACTTGATTCCCTTACGGAGACATATCAATACATAGGTTTTAAGATTCTTACTAGTCAGATCTATTCCTCTGCGGGAAATATGGGGTTTTGAGTCCCTTTCACTGAGGAAGGTGTAGGTCTTGTCTATTCCATAGTTGGTTTTTGGAACAGTACCTGTGCTTATATCAAACTCGGGTTTGATGCATCACCCCACCTCTCCTTCCCCCTTAAGCAGGCATAAGAGTGTTTTCTAAATGTGAGACTCTGTTCTCTTGCCTAACTCAGTTCATGTGTAGCCATGTTTACAGGATCTTCCTAAGTGATATCTTATGATAAGTTTCTTTTCCTGTGTGACTTCTTTCACTTAGAATCATCGTACCTGAATCCACTCATTTTGCTGCTACTGGTCTTATGACATTGATTTCGTGGCTGAGGGATATTCCATCGTACGTAAGTTCCACAATGTTTGGAACCATTTTTATATTTCCTGGGATATTTCAGGTGTACCCAGGTTGAGGTTCCTGTAATCAGTGCAGCCCTCAATTTGGGGGTGGCTCTGTCGTATGGATTTTCAGTTTTCCCAAGGTATATTCCCTAGACTGGACGTGCCCTTGGCTCTGGAGCTCTGTTGTTTACTTGTTTTAGGGAACACAATGCACTCCTCCAGTGAGGCAGTTGGCAACTTACATCCCGCCCATCAGCATAACAAGGCTCCCTGTTCTCCAGGGCCTGTCTTGCCTTTCTGGTTTTTACACATTTTGTGGATGTCCCTTTTGACCGGTGGGAAGTGATACTTCTTTGTAGTGCAGATTTGCATTGCCCGCTTGCTTGCTTGGCCAAAAAGGGCGTATGCGTTTTCTCCTGAATATATTCAGGAGAAAACGCATACGCCCTTTTTGGCCAAGTGCATCATTGTCGAAGTTGTGCCCCTCTTCCTGTGCTTTACAGGCGATTTCAACGTACCTCTTGAAATTTGTTTCCTGCTATTCTGCCTCGCTTTCAAGTCCGCCTCGTTGCCTTCCCTCAACAGATTTTTGGACGATAGTTGGCCTTGATTACTCTGCCAGTTTGTGAATTGCTGTGCCCCTGAGCTCCATTTTTCAACTCGTTTTTTGTGAGCTGAACGCAAGTCCAAACTTTTGGTTCAGGACCTCTACTGGTTCCCGGTGGGTGGCTGAGACTTTGGTTAATTCTTCTTCCTGCCGGGAAATTAGAGTGACATGTGCCCATCCAAATGCCTAACAGCTACTCTCTCATTCGTTCTCCCTCTTCCCTTTCATCCTCTGCCAATTTGGCAACCTGTGCGAACCAGGAGCTTAAAGGGGCTGTCTCTCCAAGTTGGGAGATTGATAGGAAAGCAGTTGGAAAGTCAAACCGGAGCACCAGGAGAGGGGCTCTTCGTTGAGTTTTAGAAACCTTTCGTATTCACAGTGTGTCCATTCTCTAGGTTTCCCGTACACGTTATAGCTGTAGTAATATTCCCTTCCACCTGGAGAGCTGGGACCCATGGAATGGGTGCCATACATTATTGCTTTAAAGGGTCTGCATTTGCTCACCCAATCTCACCAATCCTCTCAGTCCCAAGTGTCCAGCCTTATGCCACATCCAGCTGTCATTGTAGATAGGGTCATTCCAGGTTGCATCAGAGACCCTGAAGGAATTGTAAAGAATTTCCCTGTTTCTTTGTTCTGTTTTTGAAATTCCTTTTTAGAGTGGGTTTGAGCTGATTCTCGCTGCCCTGTTTATGCCAGTCTAGACACACTTGATTCCCTTACGGAGACATATCAATACATAGGTTTTAAGATTCTTACTAGTCAGATCTATTCCTCTGCGGGAAATATGGGGTTTTGAGTCCCTTTCACTGAGGAAGGTGTAGGTCTTGTCTATTCCATAGTTGGTTTTTGGAACGGTACCTGTGCTTATATCAAACTCAGGTTTGATGCATCACCCCACCTCTCCTTCCCCCTTAAGCAGGCATAAGAGTGTTTTCTAAATGTGAGACTCTGTTCTCTTGCCTAACTCAGTTCATGTGTAGCCATGTTTACAGGATCTTCCTAAGTGATATCTTATGATAAGTTTCTTTTCCTGTGTGACTTCTTTCACTTAGAATCATCGTACCTGAATCCACTCATTTTGCTGCTACTGGTCTTATGACATTGATTTCGTGGCTGAGGGATATTCCATCGTACGTAAGTTCCACAATGTTTGGAACCATTTTTATATTTCCTGGGATATTTCAGGTGTACCCAGGTTGAGGTTCCTGTAATCAGTGCAGCCCTCAATTTGGGGGTGGCTCTGTCGTATGGATTTTCAGTTTTCCCAAGGTATATTCCCTAGACTGGACGTGCCCTTGGCTCTGGAGCTCTGTTGTTTACTTGTTTTAGGGAACACAATGCACTCCTCCAGTGAGGCAGTTGGCAACTTACATCCCGCCCATCAGCATAACAAGGCTCCCTGTTCTCCAGGGCCTGTCTTGCCTTTCTGGTTTTTACACATTTTGTGGATGTCCCTTTTGACCGGTGGGAAGTGATACTTCTTTGTAGTGCAGATTTGCATTGCCCGCTTGCTTGCTTGGCCAAAAAGGGCGTATGCGTTTTCTCCTGAATATATTCAGGAGAAAACGCATACGCCCTTTTTGGCCAAGTGCATCATTGTCGAAGTTGTGCCCCTCTTCCTGTGCTTTACAGGCGATTTCAACGTACCTCTTGAAATTTGTTTCCTGCTATTCTGCCTCGCTTTCAAGTCCGCCTCGTTGCCTTCCCTCAACAGATTTTTGGACGATAGTTGGCCTTGATTACTCTGCCAGTTTGTGAATTGCTGTGCCCCTGAGCTCCATTTTTCAACTCGTTTTTTGTGAGCTGAACGCAAGTCCAAACTTTTGGTTCAGGACCTCTACTGGTTCCCGGTGGGTGGCTGAGACTTTGGTTCATTCTTCTTCCTGCCGGGAAATTAGAGTGACATGTGCCCATCCAAATGCCTAACAGCTACTCTCTCATTGGTTCTCCCTCTTCCCTTTCATCCTCTGCCAAATTGGCAACCTGTGCGAACCAGGAGCTTAAAGGGTCTGTCTCTCCAAGTTGGGAGATTGATAGGAAAGCAGTTGGAAAATCAAACCGGAGCACCAGGAGAGGGGCTCTTCATTGAGTTTTAGAAACCTTTCGTATTCACAGTGTGTCCATTCTCTAGGTTTCCCGTACACGTTATAGCTGTAGTAATATTCCCTTCCACCTGGAGAGCTGGGACCCATGGAATGGGTGCCATGCATTATTGCTTTAAAGGGTCTGCATTTGCTCACCCAATCTCACCAATCCTCTCAGTCCCAAGTGTCCAGCCTTATGCCACATCCAGCTGTCATTGTAGATAGGGTCATTCCAGGTTGCATCAGAGACCCTGAAGGAATTGTAAAGAATTTCCATGTTTCTTTGTTTTGTTTTTGAAATTCCTTTTTAGAGTGGGTTTGAGCTGATTCTCGCTGCCCTGTTTATGCCAGTCTAGACACACTTGATTCCCTTACGGAGACATATCAATACATAGGTTTTAAGATTCTTACTAGTCAGATCTATTCCTCTGCGGGAAATATGGGGTTTTGAGTCCCTTTCACTGAGGAAGGTGTAGGTCTTGTCTATTCCATAGTTGGTTTTTGGAACGGTACCTGTGCTTATATCAAACTCAGGTTTGATGCATCACCCCACCTCTCCTTCCCCCTTAAGCAGGCATAAGAGTGTTTTCTAAATGTGAGACTCTGTTCTCTTGCCTAACTCAGTTCATGTGTAGCCATGTTTACAGGATCTTCCTAAGTGATATCTTATGATAAGTTTCTTTTCCTGTGTGACTTCTTTCACTTAGAATCATCGTACCTGAATCCACTCATTTTGCTGCTACTGGTCTTATGACATTGATTTCGTGGCTGAGGGATATTCCATCGTACGTAAGTTCCACAATGTTTGGAACCATTTTTATATTTCCTGGGATATTTCAGGTGTACCCAGGTTGAGGTTCCTGTAAGCAGTGCAGCCCTCAATTTGGGGGTGGCTCTGTCTTATGGATTTTCAGTTTTCCCAAGGTATATTCCCTAGACTGGACGTGCCCTTGGCTCTGGAGCTCTGTTGTTTACTTGTTTTAGGGAACACAATGCACTCCTCCAGTGAGGCAGTTGGCAACTTACATCCCGCCCATCAGCATAACAAGGCTCCCTGTTCTCCAGGGCCTGTCTTGCCTTTCTGGTTTTTACACATTTTGTGGATGTCGCTTTTGACCGGTGGGAAGTGATACTTCTTTGTAGTGCAGATTTGCATTGCCCGCTTGCTTGCTTGGCCAAAAAGGGCGTATGCGTTTTCTCCTGAATATATTCAGGAGAAAACGCATACGCCCTTTTTGGCCAAGTGCATCATTGTCGAAGTTGTGCCCCTCTTCCTGTGCTTTACAGGCGATTTCAACGTACCTCTTGAAATCTGTTTCCTGCTATTCTGCCTCGCTTTCAAGTCCGCCTCGTTGCCTTCCCTCAACAGATTTTTGGACGATAGTTGGCCTTGATTACTCTGCCAGTTTGTGAATTGCTGTGCCCCTGAGCTCCATTTTTCAACTCGTTTTTTGTGAGCTGAACGCAAGTCCAAACTTTTGGTTCAGGACCTCTACTGGTTCCCGGTGGGTGGCTGAGACTTTGGTTCATTCTTCTTCCTGCCGGGAAATTAGAGTGACATGTGCCCATCCAAATGCCTAACAGCTACTCTCTCATTGGTTCTCCCTCTTCCCTTTCATCCTCTGCCAAATTGGCAACCTGTGCGAACCAGGAGCTTAAAGGGGCTCTCTCTCCAAGTTGGGAGATTGATAGGAAAACAGTTGGAAAGTCAAACCGGAGCACCAGGAGAGGGGCTCTTCGTTGAGTTTTAGAAACCTTTCGTATTCACAGTGTGTCCATTTTCTAGGTTTCCCGTACACGTTATAGCTGTAGTAATATTCCCTTCCACCTGGAGAGCTGGGACCCATGGAATGGGTGCCATGCATTATTGCTTTAAAGGGTGTGCATTTGCTCACCCAATCTCACCAATCCTCTCAGTCCCAAGTGTCCAGCCTTATGCCACATCCAGCTGTCATTGTAGATAGGGTCATTCCAGGTTGCATCAGAGACCCTGAAGGAATTGTAAAGAATTTCCATGTTTCTTTGTTTTGTTTTTGAAATTCCTTTTTAGAGTGGGTTTGAGCAGATTCTCGCTGCCCTGTTTATGCCAGTCTAGACACACTTGATTCCCTTACGGAGACATATCAATACATAGGTTTTAAGATTCTTACTAGTCAGATCTATTCCTCTGCGGGAAATATGGGGTTTTGAGTCCCTTTCACTGAGGAAGGTGTAGGTCTTGTCTATTCCATAGTTGGTTTTTGGAACGGTACCTGTGCTTATATCAAACTCAGGTTTGATGCATCACCCCACCTCTCCTTCCCCCTTAAGCAGGCATAAGAGTGTTTTCTAAATGTGAGACTCTGTTATCTTGCCTAACTCAGTTCATGTGTAGCCATGTTTACAGGATCTTCCTAAGTGATATCTTATGATAAGTTTCTTTTCCTGTGTGACTTCTTTCACTTAGAATCATCGTACCTGAATCCACTCATTTTGCTGCTACTGGTCTTATGACATTGATTTCGTGGCTGTGGGATATTCCATCGTACGTAAGTTCCACAATGTTTGGAACCATTTTTATATTTCCTGGGATATTTCAGGTGTACCCAGGTTGAGGTTCCTGTAAGCAGTGCAGCCCTCAATTTGGGGGTGGCTCTGTCTTATGGATTTTCAGTTTTCCCAAGGTATATTCCCTAGACTGGACGTGCCCTTGGCTCTGGAGCTCTGTTGTTTACTTGTTTTAGGGAACACAATGCACTCCTCCAGTGAGGCAGTTGGCAACTTACATCCCGCCCATCAGCATAACAAGGCTCCCTGTTCTCCAGGGCCTGTCTTGCCTTTCTGGTTTTTACACATTTTGTGGATGTCCCTTTTGACCGGTGGGAAGTGATACTTCTTTGTAGTGCAGATTTGCATTGCCCGCTTGCTTGCTTGGCCAAAAAGGGCGTATGCGTTTTCTCCTGAATATATTCAGGAGAAAACGCATACGCCCTTTTTGGCCAAGTGCATCATTGTCGAAGTTGTGCCCCTCTTCCTGTGCTTTACAGGCGATTTCAACGTACCTCTTGAAATCTGTTTCCTGCTATTCTGCCTCGCTTTCAAGTCCGCCTCGTTGCCTTCCCTCAACAGATTTTTGGACGATAGTTGGCCTTGATTACTCTGCCAGTTTGTGAATTGCTGTGCCCCTGAGCTCCATTTTTCAACTCGTTTTTTGTGAGCTGAACGCAAGTCCAAACTTTTGGTTCAGGACCTATACTGGTTCCCGGTGGGTGGCTGAGACTTTGGTTCATTCTTCTTCCTGCCGGGAAATTAGAGTGACATGTGCCCATCCAAATGCCTAACAGCTACTCTCTCATTGGTTCTCCCTCTTCCCTTTCATCCTCTGCCAAATTGGCAACTTGTGCGAACCAGGAGCTTAAAGGGGCTGTCTCTCCAAGTTGGGAGATTGATAGGAAAGCAGTTGGAAAATCAAACCGGAGCACCAGGAGAGGGGCTCTTCATTGAGTTTTAGAAACCTTTCGTATTCACAGTGTGTCCATTCTCTAGGTTTCCCGTACACGTTATAGCTGTAGTAATATTCCCTTCCACCTGGAGAGCTGGGACCCATGGAATGGGTGCCATGCATTATTGCTTTAAAGGGTCTGCATTTGCTCACCCAATCTCACCAATCCTCTCAGTCCCAAGTGTCCAGCCTTATGCCACATCCAGCTGTCATTGTAGATAGGGTCATTCCAGGTTGCATCAGAGACCCTGAAGGAATTGTAAAGAATTTCCATGTTTCTTTGTTTTGTTTTTGAAATTCCTTTTTAGAGTGGGTTTGAGCTGATTCTCGCTGCCCTGTTTATGCCAGTCTAGACACACTTGATTCCCTTACGGAGACATATCAATACATAGGTTTTAAGATTCTTACTAGTCAGATCTATTCCTCTGCGGGAAATATGGGGTTTTGAGTCCCTTTCACTGAGGAAGGTGTAGGTCTTGTCTATTCCATAGTTGGTTTTTGGAACGGTACCTGTGCTTATATCAAACTCGGGTTTGATGCATCACCCCACCTCTCCTTCCCCCTTAAGCAGGCATAAGAGTGTTTTCTAAATGTGAGACTCTGTTCTCTTGCCTAACTCAGTTCATGTGTAGCCATGTTTACAGGATCTTCCTAAGTGATATCTTATGATAAGTTTCTTTTCCTGTGTGACTTCTTTCACTTAGAATCATCGTACCTGAATCCACTCATTTTGCTGCTACTGGTCTTATGACATTGATTTCGTGGCTGAGGGATATTCCATCGTACGTAAGTTCCATAATGTTTGGAACCATTTTTATATTTCCTGGGATATTTCAGGTGTACCCAGGTTGAGGTTCCTGTAAGCAGTGCAGCCCTCAATTTGGGGGTGGCTCTGTCTTATGGATTTTCAGTTTTCCCAAGGTATATTCCCTAGACTGGACGTGCCCTTGGCTCTGGAGCTCTGTTGTTTACTTGTTTTAGGGAACACAATGCACTCCTCCAGTGAGGCAGTTGGCAACTTACATCCCGCCCATCAGCATAACAAGGCTCCCTGTTCTCCAGGGCCTGTCTTGCCTTTCTGGTTTTTACACATTTTGTGGATGTCCCTTTTGAACGGTGGGAAGTGATACTTCTTTGTAGTGCAGATTTGCATTGCCCGCTTGCTTGCTTGGCCAAAAAGGGCGTATGAGTTTTCTCCTGAATATATTCAGGAGAAAACGCATACGCCCTTTTTGGCCAAGTGCATCATTGTCGAAGTTGTGCCCCTCTTCCTGTGCTTTACAGGCGATTTCAACGTACCTCTTGAAATCTGTTTCCTGCTATTCTGCCTCGCTTTCAAGTCCGCCTCGTTGCCTTCCCTCAACAGATTTTTGGACGATAGTTGGCCTTGATTACTCTGCCAGTTTGTGAATTGCTGTGCCCCTGAGCTCCATTTTTCAACTCGTTTTTTGTGAGCTGAACGCAAGTCCAAACTTTTGGTTCAGGACCTCTACTGGTTCCCGGTGGGTGGCTGAGACTTTGGTTCATTCTTCTTCCTGCCAGGAAATTAGAGTGACATGTGCCCATCCAAATGCCTAACAGCTACTCTCTCATTGGTTCTCCCTCTTCCCTTTCATCCTCTGCCAAATTGGCAACCTGTGCGAACCAGGAGCTTAAAGGGTCTGTCTCTCCAAGTTGGGAGATTGATAGGAAAGCAGTTGGAAAATCAAACCGGAGCACCAGGAGAGGGGCTCTTCATTGAGTTTTAGAAACCTTTCGTATTCACAGTGTGTCCATTCTCTAGGTTTCCCGTACACGTTATAGCTGTAGTAATATTCCCTTCCACCTGGAGAGCTGGGACCCATGGAATGGGTGCCATGCATTATTGCTTTAAAGGGTCTGCATTTGCTCACCCAATCTCACCAATCCTCTCAGTCCCAAGTGTCCAGCCTTATGCCACATCCAGCTGTCATTGTAGATAGGGTCATTCCAGGTTGCATCAGAGACCCTGAAGGAATTGTAAAGAATTTCCCTGTTTCTTTGTTTTGTTTTTGAAATTCCTTTTTAGAGTGGGTTTGAGCTGATTCTCGCTGCCCTGTTTATGCCAGTCTAGACACACTTGATTCCCTTACGGAGACATATCAATACATAGGTTTTAAGATTCTTACTAGTCAGATCTATTCCTCTGCGGGAAATATGGGGTTTTGAGTCCCTTTCACTGAGGAAGGTGTAGGTCTTGTCTATTCCATAGTTGGTTTTTGGAACGGTACCTGTGCTTATATCAAACTCAGGTTTGATGCATCACCCCACCTCTCCTTCCCCCTTAAGCAGGCATAAGAGTGTTTTCTAAATGTGAGACTCTGTTCTCTTGCCTAACTCAGTTCATGTGTAGCCATGTTTACAGGATCTTCCTAAGTGATATCTTATGATAAGTTTCTTTTCCTGTGTGACTTCTTTCACTTAGAATCATCGTACCTGAATCCACTCATTTTGCTGCTACTGGTCTTATGACATTGATTTCGTGGCTGAGGGATATTCCATCGTACGTAAGTTCCACAATGTTTGGAACCATTTTTATATTTCCTGGGATATTTCAGGTGTACCCAGGTTGAGGTTCCTGTAAGCAGTGCAGCCCTCAATTTGGGGGTGGCTCTGTCTTATGGATTTTCAGTTTTCCCAAGGTATATTCCCTAGACTGGACGTGCCCTTGGCTCTGGAGCTCTGTTGTTTACTTGTTTTAGGGAACACAATGCACTCCTCCAGTGAGGCAGTTGGCAACTTACATCCCGCCCATCAGCATAACAAGGCTCCCTGTTCTCCAGGGCCTGTCTTGCCTTTCTGGTTTTTACACATTTTGTGGATGTCCCTTTTGACCGGTGGGAAGTGATACTTCTTTGTAGTGCAGATTTGCATTGCCCGCTTGCTTGCTTGGCCAAAAAGGGCGTATGCGTTTTCTCCTGAATATATTCAGGAGAAAACGCATACGCCCTTTTTGGCCAAGTGCATCATTGTCGAAGTTGTGCCCCTCTTCCTGTGCTTTACAGGCGATTTCAACGTACCTCTTGAAATCTGTTTCCTGCTATTCTGCCTCGCTTTCAAGTCCGCCTCGTTGCCTTCCCTCAACAGATTTTTGGACGATAGTTGGCCTTGATTACTCTGCCAGTTTGTGAATTGCTGTGCCCCTGAGCTCCATTTTTCAACTCGTTTTTTGTGAGCTGAACGCAAGTCCAAACTTTTGGTTCAGGACCTCTACTGGTTCCCGGTGGGTGGCTGAGACTTTGGTTCATTCTTCTTCCTGCCGGGAAATTAGAGTGACATGTGCCCATCCAAATGCCTAACAGCTACTCTCTCATTGGTTCTCCCTCTTCCCTTTCATCCTCTGCCAAATTGGCAACCTGTGCGAACCAGGAGCTTAAAGGGGCTCTCTCTCCAAGTTGGGAGATTGATAGGAAAACAGTTGGAAAGTCAAACCGGAGCACCAGGAGAGGGGCTCTTCGTTGAGTTTTAGAAACCTTTCGTATTCACAGTGCGTCCATTTTCTAGGTTTCCCGTACACGTTATAGCTGTAGTAATATTCCCTTCCACCTGGAGAGCTGGGACCCATGGAATGGGTGCCATGCATTATTGCTTTAAAGGGTCTGCATTTGCTCACCCAATCTCACCAATCCTCTCAGTCCCAAGTGTCCAGCCTTATGCCACATCCAGCTGTCATTGTAGATAGGGTCATTCCAGGTTGCATCAGAGACCCTGAAGGAATTGTAAAGAATTTCCATGTTTCTTTGTTTTGTTTTTGAAATTCCTTTTTAGAGTGGGTTTGAGCTGATTCTCGCTGCCCTGTTTATGCCAGTCTAGACACACTTGATTCCCTTACGGAGACATATCAATACATAGGTTTTAAGATTCTTACTAGTCAGATCTATTCCTCTGCGGGAAATATGGGGTTTTGAGTCCCTTTCACTGAGGAAGGTGTAGGTCTTGTCTATTCCATAGTTGGTTTTTGGAACGGTACCTGTGCTTATATCAAACTCGGGTTTGATGCATCACCCCACCTCTCCTTCCCCCTTAAGCAGGCATAAGAGTGTTTTCTAAATGTGAGACTCTGTTCTCTTGCCTAACTCAGTTCATGGGTAGCCATGTTTACAGGATCTTCCTAAGTGATATCTTATGATAAGTTTCTTTTCCTGTGTGACTTCTTTCACTTAGAATCATCGTACCTGAATCCACTCATTTTGCTGCTACTGGTCTTATGACATTGATTTCGTGGCTGAGGGATATTCCATCGTACGTAAGTTCCATAATGTTTGGAACCATTTTTATATTTCCTGGGATATTTCAGGTGTACCCAGGTTGAGGTTCCTGTAAGCAGTGCAGCCCTCAATTTGGGGGTGGCTCTGTCTTATGGATTTTCAGTTTTCCCAAGGTATATTCCCTAGACTGGACGTGCCCTTGGCTCTGGAGCTCTGTTGTTTACTTGTTTTAGGGAACACAATGCACTCCTCCAGTGAGGCAGTTGGCAACTTACATCCCGCCCATCAGCATAACAAGGCTCCCTGTTCTCCAGGGCCTGTCTTGCCTTTCTGGTTTTTACACATTTTGTGGATGTCCCTTTTGAACGGTGGGAAGTGATACTTCTTTGTAGTGCAGATTTGCATTGCCCGCTTGCTTGCTTGGCCAAAAAGGGCGTATGAGTTTTCTCCTGAATATATTCAGGAGAAAACGCATACGCCCTTTTTGGCCAAGTGCATCATTGTCGAAGTTGTGTCCCTCTTCCTGTGCTTTACAGGCGATTCCAACGTACCTCTTGAAATCTGTTTCCTGCTATTCTGCCTCGCTTTCAAGTCCGCCTCGTTGCCTTCCCTCAACAGATTTTTGGACGATAGTTGGCCTTGATTACTCTGCCAGTTTGTGAATTGCTGTGCCCCTGAGCTCCATTTTTCAACTCGTTTTTTGTGAGCTGAACGCAAGTCCAAACTTTTGGTTCAGGACCTCTACTGGTTCCCGGTGGGTGGCTGAGACTTTGGTTCATTCTTCTTCCTGCAGGGAAATTAGAGTGACATGTGCCCATCCAAATGCCTAACAGCTACTCTCTCATTGGTTCTCCCTCTTCCCTTTCATCCTCTGCCAAATTGGCAACCTGTGCGAACCAGGAGCTTAAAGGGGCTCTCTCTCCAAGTTGGGAGATTGATAGGAAAACAGTTGGAAAGTCAAACCGGAGCACCAGGAGAGGGGCTCTTCGTTGAGTTTTAGAAACCTTTCGTATTCACAGTGCGTCCATTTTCTAGGTTTCCCGTACACGTTATAGCTGTAGTAATATTCCCTTCCACCTGGAGAGCTGGGACCCATGGAATGGGTGCCATGCATTATTGCTTTAAAGGGTCTGCATTTGCTCACCCAATCTCACCAATCCTCTCAGTCCCAAGTGTCCAGCCTTATGCCACATCCAGCTGTCATTGTAGATAGGGTCATTCCAGGTTGCATCAGAGACCCTGAAGGAATTGTAAAGAATTTCCATGTTTCTTTGTTTTGTTTTTGAAATTCCTTTTTAGAGTGGGTTTGAGCTGATTCTCGCTGCCCTGTTTATGCCAGTCTAGACACACTTGATTCCCTTACGGAGACATATCAATACATAGGTTTTAAGATTCTTACTAGTCAGATCTATTCCTCTGCGGGAAATATGGGGTTTTGAGTCCCTTTCACTGAGGAAGGTGTAGGTCTTGTCTATTCCATAGTTGGTTTTTGGAACGGTACCTGTGCTTATATCAAACTCGGGTTTGATGCATCACCCCACCTCTCCTTCCCCCTTAAGCAGGCATAAGAGTGTTTTCTAAATGTGAGACTCTGTTCTCTTGCCTAACTCAGTTCATGTGTAGCCATGTTTACAGGATCTTCCTAAGTGATATCTTATGATAAGTTTCTTTTCCTGTGTGACTTCTTTCACTTAGAATCATCGTACCTGAATCCACTCATTTTGCTGCTACTGGTCTTATGACATTGATTTCGTGGCTGAGGGATATTCCATCGTACGTAAGTTCCATAATGTTTGGAACCATTTTTATATTTCCTGGGATATTTCAGGTGTACCCAGGTTGAGGTTCCTGTAAGCAGTGCAGCCCTCAATTTGGGGGTGGCTCTGTCTTATGGATTTTCAGTTTTCCCAAGGTATATTCCCTAGACTGGACGTGCCCTTGGCTCTGGAGCTCTGTTGTTTACTTGTTTTAGGGAACACAATGCACTCCTCCAGTGAGGCAGTTGGCAACTTACATCCCGCCCATCAGCATAACAAGGCTCCCTGTTCTCCAGGGCCTGTCTTGCCTTTCTGGTTTTTACACATTTTGTGGATGTCCCTTTTGAACGGTGGGAAGTGATACTTCTTTGTAGTGCAGATTTGCATTGCCCGCTTGCTTGCTTGGCCAAAAAGGGCGTATGAGTTTTCTCCTGAATATATTCAGGAGAAAACGCATACACCCTTTTTGGCCAAGTGCATCATTGTCGAAGTTGTGTCCCTCTTCCTGTGCTTTACAGGCGATTCCAACGTACCTCTTGAAATCTGTTTCCTGCTATTCTGCCTCGCTTTCAAGTCCGCCTCGTTGCCTTCCCTCAACAGATTTTTGGACGATAGTTGGCCTTGATTACTCTGCCAGTTTGTGAATTGCTGTGCCCCTGAGCTCCATTTTTCAACTCGTTTTTTGTGAGCTGAACGCAAGTCCAAACTTTTGGTTCAGGACCTCTACTGGTTCCCGGTGGGTGGCTGAGACTTTGGTTCATTCTTCTTCCTGCCGGGAAATTAGAGTGACATGTGCCCATCCAAATGCCTAACAGCTACTCTCTCATTGGTTCTCCCTCTTCCCTTTCATCCTCTGCCAAATTGGCAACCTGTGCGAACCAGGAGCTTAAAGGGTCTGTCTCTCCAAGTTGGGAGATTGATAGGAAAGCAGTTGGAAAATCAAACCGGAGCACCAGGAGAGGGGCTCTTCATTGAGTTTTAGAAACCTTTCGTATTCACAGTGTGTCCATTCTCTAGGTTTCCCGTACACGTTATAGCTGTAGTAATATTCCCTTCCACCTGGAGAGCTGGGACCCATGGAATGGGTGCCATGCATTATTGCTTTAAAGGGTCTGCATTTGCTCACCCAATCTCACCAATCCTCTCAGTCCCAAGTGTCCAGCCTTATGCCACATCCAGCTGTCATTGTAGATAGGGTCATTCCAGGTTGCATCAGAGACCCTGAAGGAATTGTAAAGAATTTCCATGTTTCTTTGTTTTGTTTTTGAAATTCCTTTTTAGAGTGGGTTTGAGCTGATTCTCGCTGCCCTGTTTATGCCAGTCTAGACACACTTGATTCCCTTACGGAGACATATCAATACATAGGTTTTAAGATTCTTACTAGTCAGATCTATTCCTCTGCGGGAAATATGGGGTTTTGAGTCCCTTTCACTGAGGAAGGTGTAGGTCTTGTCTATTCCATAGTTGGTTTCTGGAACGGTACCTGTGCTTATATCAAACTCAGGTTTGATGCATCACCCCACCTCTCCTTCCCCCTTAAGCAGGCATAAGAGTGTTTTCTAAATGTGAGACTCTGTTCTCTTGCCTAACTCAGTTCATGTGTAGCCATGTTTACAGGATCTTCCTAAGTGATATCTTATGATAAGTTTCTTTTCCTGTGTGACTTCTTTCACTTAGAATCATCGTACCTGAATCCACTCATTTTGCTGCTACTGGTCTTATGACATTGATTTCGTGGCTGAGGGATATTCCATCGTACGTAAGTTCCACAATGTTTGGAACCATTTTTATATTTCCTGGGATATTTCAGGTGTACCCAGGTTGAGGTTCCTGTAAGCAGTGCAGCCCTCAATTTGGGGGTGGCTCTGTCTTATGGATTTTCAGTTTTCCCAAGGTATATTCCCTAGACTGGACGTGCCCTTGGCTCTGGAGCTCTGTTGTTTACTTGTTTTAGGGAACACAATGCACTCCTCCAGTGAGGCAGTTGGCAACTTACATCCCGCCCATCAGCATAACAAGGCTCCCTGTTCTCCAGGGCCTGTCTTGCCTTTCTGGTTTTTACACATTTTGTGGATGTCCCTTTTGAACGGTGGGAAGTGATACTTCTTTGTAGTGCAGATTTGCATTGCCCGCTTGCTTGCTTGGCCAAAAAGGGCGTATGAGTTTTCTCCTGAATATATTCAGGAGAAAACGCATACACCCATTTTGGCCAAGTGCATCATTGTCGAAGTTCTGTCCCTCTTCCTGTGCTTTACAGGCGATTCCAAGGTACCTCTTGAAATCTGTTTCCTGCTATTCTGCCTCGCTTTCAAGTCCGCCTCGTTGCCTTCCCTCAACAGATTTTTGGACGATAGTTGGCCTTGATTACTCTGCCAGTTTGTGAATTGCTGTGCCCCTGAGCTCCATTTTTCAACTCGTTTTTTGTGAGCTGAACGCAAGTCCAAACTTTTGGTTCAGGACCTCTACTGGTTCCCGGTGGGTGGCTGAGACTTTGGTTAATTCTTCTTCCTGCAGGGAAATTAGAGTGACATGTGCCCATCCAAATGCCTAACAGCTACTCTCTCATTGGTTCTCCCTCTTCCCTTTCATCCTCTGCCAAATTGGCAACCTGTGCGAACCAGGAGCTTAAAGGGGCTGTCTCTCCAAGTTGGGAGATTGATAGGAAAGCAGTTGGAAAGTCAAACCGGAGCACCAGGAGAGGGGCTCTTCGTTGAGTTTTAGAAACCTTTCGTATTCACAGTGTGTCCATTCTCTAGGTTTCCCGTACACGTTATAGCTGTAGTAATATTCCCTTCCACCTGGAGAGCTGGGACCCATGGAATGGGTGCCATGCATTATTGCTTTAAAGGGTCTGCATTTGCTCACCCAATCTCACCAATCCTCTCAGTCCCAAGTGTCCAGCCTTATGCCACATCCAGCTGTCATTGTAGATAGGGTCATTCCAGGTTGCATCAGAGACCCTGAAGGAATTGTAAAGAATTTCCCTGTTTCTTTGTTCTGTTTTTGAAATTCCTTTTTAGAGTGGGTTTGAGCTGATTCTCGCTGCCATGTTTATGCCAGTCTAGACACACTTGATTCCCTTACGGAGACATATCAATACATAGGTTTTAAGATTCTTACTAGTCAGATCTATTCCTCTGCGGGAAATATGGGGTTTTGAGTCCCTTTCACTGAGGAAGGTGTAGGTCTTGTCTATTCCATAGTTGGTTTTTGGAACGGTACCTGTGCTTATATCAAACTCGGGTTTGATGCATCACCCCACCTCTCCTTCCCCCTTAAGCAGGCATAAGAGTGTTTTCTAAATGTGAGACTCTGTTCTCTTGCCTAACTCAGTTCATGTGTAGCCATGTTTACAGGATCTTCCTAAGTGATATCTTATGATAAGTTTCTTTTCCTGTGTGACTTCTTTCACTTAGAATCATCGTACCTGAATCCACTCATTTTGCTGCTACTGGTCTTATGACATTGATTTCGTGGCTGAGGGATATTCCATCGTACGTAAGTTCCACAATGTTTGGAACCATTTTTATATTTCCTGGGATATTTCAGGTGTACCCAGGTTGAGGTTCCTGTAAGCAGTGCAGCCCTCAATTTGGGGGTGGCTCTGTCTTATGGATTTTCAGTTTTCCCAAGGTATATTCCCTAGACTGGACGTGCCCTTGGCTCTGGAGCTCTGTTGTTTACTTGTTTTAGGGAACACAATGCACTCCTCCAGTGAGGCAGTTGGCAACTTACATCCCGCCCATCAGCATAACAAGGCTCCCTGTTCTCCAGGGCCTGTCTTGCCTTTCTGGTTTTTACACATTTTGTGGATGTCCCTTTTGACCGGTGGGAAGTGATACTTCTTTGTAGTGCAGATTTGCATTGCCCGCTTGCTTGCTTGGCCAAAAAGGGCGTATGCGTTTTCTCCTGAATATATTCAGGAGAAAACGCATACGCCCTTTTTGGCCAAGTGCATCATTGTCGAAGTTGTGCCCCTCTTCCTGTGCTTTACAGGCGATTCCAACGTACCTCTTGAAATCTGTTTCCTGCTATTCTGCCTCGCTTTCAAGTCCGCCTCGTTGCCTTCCCTCAACAGATTTTTGGACGATAGTTGGCCTTGATTACTCTGCCAGTTTGTGAATTGCTGTGCCCCTGAGCTCCATTTTTCAACTCGTTTTTTGTGAGCTGAACGCAAGTCCAAACTTTTGGTTCAGGACCTCTACTGGTTCCCGGTGGGTGGCTGAGACTTTGGTTCATTCTTCTTCCTGCCGGGAAATTAGAGTGACATGTGCCCATCCAAATGCCTAACAGCTACTCTCTCATTGGTTCTCCCTCTTCCCTTTCATCCTCTGCCAAATTGGCAACCTGTGCGAACCAGGAGCTTAAAGGGGCTCTCTCTCCAAGTTGGGAGATTGATAGGAAAGCAGTTGGAAAATCAAACCGGAGCACCAGGAGAGGGGCTCTTCGTTGAGTTTTAGAAACCTTTCGTATTCACAGTGTGTCCATTCTCTAGGTTTCCCGTACACGTTATAGCTGTAGTAATATTCCCTTCCACCTGGAGAGCTGGGACCCATGGAATGGGTGCCATGCATTATTGCTTTAAAGGGTCTGCATTTGCTCACCCAATCTCACCAATCCTCTCAGTCCCAAGTGTCCAGCCTTATGCCACATCCAGCTGTCATTGTAGATAGGGTCATTCCAGGTTGCATCAGAGACCCTGAAGGAATTGTAAAGAATTTCCCTGTATCTTTGTTTTGTTTTTGAAATTCCTTTTTAGAGTGGGTTTGAGCTGATTCTCGCTGCCCTGTTTATGCCAGTCTAGACACACTTGATTCCCTTACGGAGACATATCAATACATAGGTTTTAAGATTCTTACTAGTCAGATCTATTCCTCTGCGGGAAATATGGGGTTTTGAGTCCCTTTCACTGAGGAAGGTGTAGGTCTTGTCTATTCCATAGTTGGTTTTTGGAACGGTACCTGTGCTTATATCAAACTCGGGTTTGATGCATCACCCCACCTCTCCTTCCCCCTTAAGCAGGCATAAGAGTGTTTTCTAAATGTGAGACTCTGTTCTCTTGCCTAACTCAGTTCATGTGTAGCCATGTTTACAGGATCTTCCTAAGTGATATCTTATGATAAGTTTCTTTTCCTGTGTGACTTCTTTCACTTAGAATCATCGTACCTGAATCCACTCATTTTGCTGCTACTGGTCTTATGACATTGATTTCGTGGCTGAGGGATATTCCATCGTACGTAAGTTCCACAATGTTTGGAACCATTTTTATATTTCCTGGGATATTTCAGGTGTACCCAGGTTGAGGTTCCTGTAAGCAGTGCAGCCCTCAAATTGGGGGTGGCACTGTCTTATGGATTTTCAGTTTTCCCAAGGTATATTCCCTAGACTGGACGTGCCCTTGGCTCTGGAGCTCTGTTGTTTACTTGTTTTAGGGAACACAATGCACTCCTCCAGTGAGGCAGTTGGCAACTTACATCCCGCCCATCAGCATAACAAGGCTCCCTGTTCTCCAGGGCCTGTCTTGCCTTTCTGGTTTTTACACATTTTGTGGATGTCCCTTTTGACCGGTGGGAAGTGATACTTCTTTGTAGTGCAGATTTGCATTGCCCGCTTGCTTGCTTGGCCAAAAAGGGCGTATGCGTTTTCTCCTGAATATATTCAGGAGAAAACGCATACGCCCTTTTTGGCCAAGTGCATCATTGTCGAAGTTGTGCCCCTCTTCCTGTGCTTTACAGGCGATTCCAACGTACCTCTTGAAATCTGTTTCCTGCTATTCTGCCTCGCTTTCAAGTCCGCCTCGTTGCCTTCCCTCAACAGATTTTTGGACGATAGTTGGCCTTGATTACTCTGCCAGTTTGTGAATTGCTGTGCCCCTGAGCTCCATTTTTCAACTCGTTTTTTGTGAGCTGAACGCAAGTCCAAACTTTTGGTTCAGGACCTCTACTGGTTCCCGGTGGGTGGCTGAGACTTTGGTTCATTCTTCTTCCTGCCGGGAAATTAGAGTGACATGTGCCCATCCAAATGCCTAACAGCTACTCTCTCATTGGTTCTCCCTCTTCCCTTTCATCCTCTGCCAAATTGGCAACCTGTGCGAACCAGGAGCTTAAAGGGGCTCTCTCTCCAAGTTGGGAGATTGATAGGAAAACAGTTGGAAAGTCAAACCGGAGCACCAGGAGAGGGGCTCTTCGTTGAGTTTTAGAAACCTTTCGTATTCACAGTGTGTCCATTTTCTAGGTTTCCCGTACACGTTATAGCTGTAGTAATATTCCCTTCCACCTGGAGAGCTGGGACCAATGGAATGGATGCCATGCATTATTGCTTTAAAGGGTCTGCATTTGCTCACCCAATCTCACCAATCCTCTCAGTCCCAAGTGTCCAGCCTTATGCCACATCCAGCTGTCATTGTAGATAGGGTCATTCCAGGTTGCATCAGAGACCCTGAAGGAATTGTAAAGAATTTCCCTGTTTCTTTGTTCTGTTTTTGAAATTCCTTTTTAGAGTGGGTTTGAGCTGATTCTCGCTGCCCTGTTTATGCCAGTCTAGACACACTTGATTCCCTTACGGAGACATATCAATACATAGGTTTTAAGATTCTTACTAGTCAGATCTATTCCTCTGCGGGAAATATGGGGTTTTGAGTCCCTTTCACTGAGGAAGGTGTAGGTCTTGTCTATTCCATAGTTGGTTTTTGGAACGGTACCTGTGCTTATATCAAAGTCTGGTTTGATGCATCACCCCACCTCTCCTTCCCCCTTAAGCAGGCATAAGAGTGTTTTCTAAATGTGAGACTCTGTTCTCTTGCCTAACTCAGTTCATGTGTAGCCATGTTTACAGGATCTTCCTAAGTGATATCTTATGATAAGTTTCTTTTCCTGTGTGACTTCTTTCACTTAGAATCATCGTACCTGAATCCACTCATTTTGCTGCTACTGGTCTTATGACATTGATTTCGTGGCTGAGGGATATTCCATCGTACGTAAGTTCCACAATGTTTGGAACCATTTTTATATTTCCTGGGATATTTCAGGTGTACCCAGGTTGAGGTTCCTGTAAGCAGTGCAGCCCTCAATTTGGGGGTGGCTCTGTCTTATGGATTTTCAGTTTTCCCAAGGTATATTCCCTAGACTGGACGTGCCCTTGGCTCTGGAGCTCTGTTGTTTACTTGTTTTAGGGAACACAATGCACTCCTCCAGTGAGGCAGTTGGCAACTTACATCCCGCCCATCAGCATAACAAGGCTCCCTGTTCTCCAGGGCCTGTCTTGCCTTTCTGGTTTTTACACATTTTGTGGATGTCCCTTTTGACCGGTGGGAAGTGATACTTCTTTGTAGTGCAGATTTGCATTGCCCGCTTGCTTGCTTGGCCAAAAAGGGCGTATGCGTTTTCTCCTGAATATATTCAGGAGAAAACGCATACGCCCTTTTTGGCCAAGTGCATCATTGTCGAAGTTGTGCCCCTCTTCCTGTGCTTTACAGGCGATTCCAACGTACCTCTTGAAATCTGTTTCCTGCTATTCTGCCTCGCTTTCAAGTCCGCCTCGTTGCCTTCCCTCAACAGATTTTTGGACGATAGTTGGCCTTGATTACTCTGCCAGTTTGTGAATTGCTGTGCCCCTGAGCTCCATTTTTCAACTCGTTTTTTGTGAGCTGAACGCAAGTCCAAACTTTTGGTTCAGGACCTCTACTGGTTCCCGGTGGGTGGCTGAGACTTTGGTTAATTCTTCTTCCTGCAGGGAAATTAGAGTGACATGTGCCCATCCAAATGCCTAACAGCTACTCTCTCATTGGTTCTCCCTCTTCCCTTTCATCCTCTGCCAAATTGGCAACCTGTGCGAACCAGGAGCTTAAAGGGGCTGTCTCTCCAAGTTGGGAGATTGATAGGAAAGCAGTTGGAAAGTCAAACCGGAGCACCAGGAGAGGGGCTCTTCGTTGAGTTTTAGAAACCTTTCGTATTCACAGTGTGTCCATTCTCTAGGTTTCCCGTACACGTTATAGCTGTAGTAATATTCCCTTCCACCTGGAGAGCTGGGACCCATGGAATGGGTGCCATGCATTATTGCTTTAAAGGGTCTGCATTTGCTCACCCAATCTCACCAATCCTCTCAGTCCCAAGTGTCCAGCCTTATGCCACATCCAGCTGTCATTGTAGATAGGGTCATTCCAGGTTGCATCGGAGACCCTGAAGGAATTGTAAAGAATTTCCCTGTTTCTTTGTTCTGTTTTTGAAATTCCTTTTTAGAGTGGGTTTGAGCTGATTCTCGCGGCCATGATTATGCCAGTCTAGACACACTTGATTCCCTTACGGAGACATATCAATACATAGGTTTTAAGATTCTTACTAGTCAGATCTATTCCTCTGCGGGAAATATGGGGTTTTGAGTCCCTTTCACTGAGGAAGGTGTAGGTCTTGTCTATTCCATAGTTGGTTTTTGGAACGGTACCTGTGCTTACATCAAAGTCTGGTTTGATGCATCACCCCACCTCTCCTTCCCCCTTAAGCAGGCATAAGAGTGTTTTCTAAATGTGAGACTCTGTTCTCTTGCCTAACTCAGTTCATGTGTAGCCATGTTTACAGGATCTTCCTAAGTGATATCTTATGATAAGTTTCTTTTCCTGTGTGACTTCTTTCACTTAGAATCATCGTACCTGAATCCACTCATTTTGCTGCTACTGGTCTTATGACATTGATTTCGTGGCTGAGGGATATTCCATCGTACGTAAGTTCCACAATGTTTGGAACCATTTTTATATTTCCTGGGATATTTCAGGTGTACCCAGGTTGAGGTTCCTGTAAGCAGTGCAGCCCTCAAATTGGGGGTGGCACTGTCTTATGGATTTTCAGTTTTCCCAAGGTATATTCCCTAGACTGGACGTGCCCTTGGCTCTGGAGCTCTGTTGTTTACTTGTTTTAGGGAACACAATGCACTCCTCCAGTGAGGCAGTTGGCAACTTACATCCCGCCCATCAGCATAACAAGGCTCCCTGTTCTCCAGGGCCTGTCTTGCCTTTCTGGTTTTTACACATTTTGTGGATGTCCCTTTTGACCGGTGGGAAGTGATACTTCTTTGTAGTGCAGATTTGCATTGCCCGCTTGCTTGCTTGGCCAAAAAGGGCGTATGCGTTTTCTCCTGAATATATTCAGGAGAAAACGCATACGCCCTTTTTGGCCAAGTGCATCATTGTCGAAGTTGTGCCCCTCTTCCTGTGCTTTACAGGCGATTCCAACGTACCTCTTGAAATCTGTTTCCTGCTATTCTGCCTCGCTTTCAAGTCCGCCTCGTTGCCTTCCCTCAACAGATTTTTGGACGATAGTTGGCCTTGATTACTCTGCCAGTTTGTGAATTGCTGTGCCCCTGAGCTCCATTTTTCAACTCGTTTTTTGTGAGCTGAACGCAAGTCCAAACTTTTGGTTCAGGACCTCTACTGGTTCCCGGTGGGTGGCTGAGACTTTGGTTCATTCTTCTTCCTGCCGGGAAATTAGAGTGACATGTGCCCATCCAAATGCCTAACAGCTACTCTCTCATTGGTTCTCCCTCTTCCCTTTCATCCTCTGCCAAATTGGCAACCTGTGCGAACCAGGAGCTTAAAGGGGCTCTCTCTCCAAGTTGGGAGATTGATAGGAAAACAGTTGGAAAGTCAAACCGGAGCACCAGGAGAGGGGCTCTTCGTTGAGTTTTAGAAACCTTTCGTATTCACAGTGCGTCCATTTTCTAGGTTTCCCGTACACGTTATAGCTGTAGTAATATTCCCTTCCACCTGGAGAGCTGGGACCCATGGAATGGATGCCATGCATTATTGCTTTAAAGGGTCTGCATTTGCTCACCCAATCTCACCAATCCTCTCAGTCCCAAGTGTCCAGCCTTATGCCACATCCAGCTGTCATTGTAGATAGGGTCATTCCAGGTTGCATCAGAGACCCTGAAGGAATTGTAAAGAATTTCCCTGTTTCTTTGTTTTGTTTTTGAAATTCCTTTTTAGAGTGGGTTTGAGCTGATTCTCGCTGCCATGTTTATGCCAGTCTAGACACACTTTATTCCCTTACGGAGACATATCAATACATAGGTTTTAAGATTCTTACTAGTCAGATCTATTCCTCTGTGGGAAATATGGAGTTTTGAGTCCCTTTCACTGAGGAAGGTGTAGGTCTTGTCTATTCCATAGTTGGTTTTTGGAACGGTACCTGTGCTTATATCAAACTCGGGTTTGATGCATCACCCCACCTCTCCTTCCCCCTTAAGCAGGCATAAGAGTGTTTTCTAAATGTGAGACTCTGTTCTCTTGCCTAACTCAGTTCATGTGTAGCCATGTTTACAGGATCTTCCTAAGTGATATCTTATGATAAGTTTCTTTTCCTGTGTGACTTCTTTCACTTAGAATCATCGTACCTGAATCCACTCATTTTGCTGCTACTGGTCTTATGACATTGATTTCGTGGCTGAGGGATATTCCATCGTACGTAAGTTCCACAATGTTTGGAACCATTTTTATATTTCCTGGGATATTTCAGGTGTACCCAGGTTGAGGTTCCTGTAAGCAGTGCAGCCCTCAATTTGGGGGTGGCTCTGTCTTATGGATTTTCAGTTTTCCCAAGGTATATTCCCTAGACTGGACGTGCCCTTGGCTCTGGAGCTCTGTTGTTTACTTGTTTTAGGGAACACAATGCACTCCTCCAGTGAGGCAGTTGGCAACTTACATCCGCCCATCAGCATAACAAGGCTCCCTGTTCTCCAGGGCCTGTCTTGCCTTTCTGGTTTTTACACATTTTGTGGATGTCCCTTTTGACCGGTGGGAAGTGATACTTCTTTGTAGTGCAGATTTGCATTGCCCGCTTGCTTGCTTGGCCAAAAAGGGCGTATGCGTTTTCTCCTGAATATATTCAGGAGAAAACGCATACGCCCTTTTTGGCCAAGTGCATCATTGTCGAAGTTGTGCCCCTCTTCCTGTGCTTTACAGGCGATTCCAACGTACCTCTTGAAATCTGTTTCCTGCTATTCTGCCTCGCTTTCAAGTCCGCCTCGTTGCCTTCCCTCAACAGATTTTTGGACGATAGTTGGCCTTGATTACTCTGCCAGTTTGTGAATTGCTGTGCCCCTGAGCTCCATTTTTCAACTCGTTTTTTGTGAGCTGAACGCAAGTCCAAACTTTTGGTTCAGGACCTCTACTGGTTCCCGGTGGGTGGCTGAGACTTTGGTTCATTCTTCTTCCTGCCTGGAAATTAGAGTGACATGTGCCCATCCAAATGCCTAACAGCTACTCTCTCATTGGTTCTCCCTCTTCCCTTTCATCCTCTGCCAAATTGGCAACCTGTGCGAACCAGGAGCTTAAAGGTGCTGTCTCTCCAAGTTGGGAGATTGATAGGAAAGCAGTTGGAAAGTCAAACCGGAGCACCAGGAGAGGGGCTCTTCGTTGAGTTTTAGAAACCTTTCGTATTCATAGTGTGTCCATTCTCTAGGTTTCCCGTACACGTTATAGCTGTAGTAATATTCCCTTCCACCTGGAGAGCTGGGACCCATGGAATGGGTGCCATGCATTATTGCTTTAAAGGGTCTGCATTTGCTCACCCAATCTCACCAATCCTCTCAGTCCCAAGTGTCCAGCCTTATGCCACATCCAGCTGTCATTGTAGATAGGGTCATTCCAGGTTGCATCAGAGACCCTGAAGGAATTGTAAAGAATTTCCCTGTTTCTTTGTTCTGTTTTTGAAATTCCTTTTTAGAGTGGGTTTGAGCTGATTCTCGCGGCCATGATTATGCCAGTCTAGACACACTTGATTCCCTTACGGAGACATATCAATACATAGGTTTTAAGATTCTTACTAGTCAGATCTATTCCTCTGCGGGAAATATGGGCTTTTGAGTCCCTTTCACTGAGGAAGGTGTAGGTCTTGTCTATTCCATAGTTGGTTTTTGGAACGGTACCTGTGCTTATATCAAACTCGGGTTTGATGCATCACCCCACCTCTCCTTCCCCCTTAAGCAGGCATAAGAGTGTTTTCTAAATGTGAGACTCTGTTCTCTTGCCTAACTCAGTTCATGTGTAGCCATGTTTACAGGATCTTCCTAAGTGATATCTTATGATAAGTTTCTTTTCCTGTGTGACTTCTTTCACTTAGAATCATCGTACCTGAATCCACTCATTTTGCTGCTACTGGTCTTATGACATTGATTTCGTGGCTGAGGGATATTCCATCGTACGTATGTTCCACAATGTTTGGAACCATTTTTATATTTCCTGGGATATTTCAGGTGTACCCAGGTTGAGATTCCTGTAAGCAGTGCAGCCCTCAATTTGGGGGTGGCTCTGTCTTATTGATGTTCAGTTTTCCCAAGGTATATTCCCTAGACTGGACGTGCCCTTGGCTCTGGAGCTCTGTTGTTTACTTGTTTTAGGGAACACAATGCACTCCTCCAGTGAGGCAGTTGGCAACTTACATCCCGCCCATCAGCATAACAAGGCTCCCTGTTCTCCAGGGCCTGTCTTGCCTTTCTGGTTTTTACACATTTTGTGGATGTCCCTTTTGACTGGTGGGAAGTGATACTTCTTTGTAGTGCAGATTTGCATTGCCCGCTTGCTTGCTTGGCCTAAAAGGGCGTATGCGTTTTCTCCAGAATATATTCAGGAGAAAATGCATACGCCCTTTTTGGCCAAGTGCATCATTGTCGAAGTTGTGCCCCTCTTCCTGTGCTTTACAGGCGATTCCAACGTACCTCTTGAAATCTGTTTCCTGCTATTCTGCCTCGCTTTCAAGTCCGCCTCGTTGCCTTCCCTCAACAGATTTTTGGACGATAGTTGGCCTTGATTACTCTGCCAGTTTGTGAATTGCTGTGCCCCTGAGCTCCATTTTTCAACTCGTTTTTTGTGAGCTGAACGCAAGTCCAAACTTTTGGTTCAGGACCTCTACTGGTTCCCGGTGGGTGGCTGAGACTTTGGTTCATTCTTCTTCCTGCCGGGAAAGTAGAGTGACATGTGCCCATCCAAATGCCTAACAGCTACTCTCTCATTGGTTCTCCCTCTTCCCTTTCATCCTCTGCCAAATTGGCAACCTGTGCGAACCAGGAGCTTAAAGGGGCTGTCTCTCCAAGTTGGGAGGTTGATAGGAAAGCAGTTGGAAAGTCAAACCGGAGCACCAGGAGAGGGGCTCTTCGTTGAGTTTTAGAAACCTTTCGTTATCACAATGTGTCCATTCTCTAGGTTTCCCGTACACGTTATAACTGTAGTAATATTCCCTTCCACCTGGAGAGCTGGGACCCATGGAATGGGTGCCATGCATTATTGCTTTAAAGGGTCTGCATTTGCTCACCCAATCTCACCAATCCTCTCAGTCCCAAGTGTCCAGCCTTATGCCACATCCAGCTGTCATTGTAGATAGGGTCATTCCAGGTTGCATCAGAGACCCTGAAGGAATTGTAAAGAATTTCCCTGTTTCTTTGTTCTGTTTTTGAAATTCCTTTTTAGAGTGGGTTTGAGCTGATTCTCGCTGCCATGTTTATGCCAGTCTAGACACACTTGATTCCCTTACGCAGACATATCAATACATAGGTTTTAAGATTCTTACTAGTCAGATCTATTCCTCTGCGGGAAATATGGAGTTTTGAGTCCCTTTCACTGAGGAAGGTGTAGGTCTTGTCTATTCCATAGTTGGTTTTTGGAACGGTACCTGTGCTTATACCAAACTCTGGTTTGATGCATCACCCCACCACTCCTTCCCCCTTAAGCAGGCATAAGAGTGTTTTCTAAATGTGAGACTCTGTTCTCTTGCCTAACTCAGTTCATGTGTAGCCATGTTAAAGGATCTTCCTAAGTGATATCTTATGATAAGTTTCTTTTCCTGTGTGACTTCTTTCACTTAGAATCATCATACCTGAATCCACTCATTTTGCTGCTACTGGTCTTATGACATTGATTTCGTGGCTGAGGGATATTCCATCGTACGTAAGTTCCACAAAGTTTGGAACCATTTTTATATTTCCTGGGATATTTCAGGTGTACCCAGGTTGAGGTTCCTGTAAGCAGTGCAGCCCTCAATTTGGGGGTGGCTCTGTCTTATGGATTTTCAGTTTCCCCAAGGTATATTCCCTAGACTGGAAGTGCCCTTGGCTCTGGAGCTCTGTTGTTTACTTGTTTTAGGGAACACAATGCACTCCTCCAGTGAGGCAGTTGGCAACTTACATCCCGCCCATCAGCATAACAAGGCTCCCTGTTCTCCAGGGCCTGTCTTGCCTTTCTGGATTTACACATTTTGTGGATGTCCCTTTTGACCGGTGGGAAGTGATACTTCTTTGTAGTGCAGATTTGCATTGCCCGCTTGCTTGCTTGGCCAACAAGGGCGTATGAGTTTTCTCCTGAATATATTCAGGAGAAAACGCATACACCATTTTTGGCCAAGTACATCATTGTCGAAGTTGTGTCCCTCTTCCTGTGCTTTACAGGCGATTCCAACGTACCTCTTGAAATCTGTTTCCTGCTATTCTGCCTCGCTTTCAAGTCCGCCTCGTTGCCTTCCCTCAACAGATTTTTGGACGATAGTTGGCCTTGATTACTCTGCCAGTTTGTGAATTGCTGTGCCCCTGAGCTCCATTTTTCAACTCGTTTTTTGTGAGCTGAACGCAAGTCCAAACTTTTGGTTCAGGACCTCTACTGGTTCTCGGTGGGTGGCTGAGACTTTGGTTCATTCTTCTTCCTGCCGGGAAATTAGAGTGACATGTGCCCATCCAAATGCCTAACAGCTACTCTCTCATTGGTTCTCCCTCTTCCCTTTCATCCTCTGCCAAATTGGCAACTTGTGCGAACCAGGAGCTTAAAGGGGCTGTCTCTCCAAGTTGGGAGATTGATAGGAAAGCAGTTGGAAAATCAAACCGGAGCACCAGGAGAGGGGCTCTTCGTTGAGTTTTAGAAACCTTTCGTATTCACAGTGTGTCCATTCTCTAGGTTTCCCGTACACGTTATAGCTGTAGTAATATTCCCTTCCACCTGGAGAGCTGGGACCCATGGAATGGGTGCCATGCATTATTGCTTTAAAGGGTCTGCATTTGCTCACCCAATCTCACCAATCCTCTCAGTCCCAAGTGTCCAGCCTTATGCCACATCCAGCTGTCATTGTAGATAGGGTCATTCCAGGTGGCATCAGAGACCCTGAAGGAATTGTAAAGAATTTCCCTGTTTCTTTGTTCTGTTTTTGAAATTCCTTTTTAGAGTGGGTTTGAGCTGATTCTCGCTGCCCTGTTTATGCCAGTCTAGACACACTTGATTCCCTTACGGAGACATATCAATACATAGGTTTTAAGATTCTTACTAGTCAGATCTATTCCTCTGCGGGAAATATGGGGTTTTGAGTCCCTTTCACTGAGGAAGGTGTAGGTCTTGTCTATTCCATAGTTGGTTTTTGGAACGGTACCTGTGCTTATATCAAAGTCTGGTTTGATGCATCACCCCACCTCTCCTTCCCCCTTAAGCAGGCATAAGAGTGTTTTCTAAATGTGAGACTCTGTTCTCTTGCCTAACTCAGTTCATGTGTAGCCATGTTTACAGGATCTTCCTAAGTGATATCTTATGATAAGTTTCTTTTCCTGTGTGACTTCTTTCACTTAGAATCATCGTACCTGAATCCACTCATTTTGCTGCTACTGGTCTTATGACATTGATTTCGTGGCTGAGGGATATTCCATCGTACGTAAGTTCCACAATGTTTGGAACCATTTTTATATTTCCTGGGATATTTCAGGTGTACCCAGGTTGAGGTTCCTGTAAGCAGTGCAGCCCTCAATTTGGGGGTGGCTCTGTCTTATGGATTTTCAGTTTTCCCAAGGTATATTCCCTAGACTGGACGTGCCCTTGGCTCTGGAGCTCTGTTGTTTACTTGTTTTAGGGAACACAATGCACTCCTCCAGTGAGGCAGTTGGCAACTTACATCCCGCCCATCAGCATAACAAGGCTCCCTGTTCTCCAGGGCCTGTCTTGCCTTTCTGGTTTTTACACATTTTGTGGATGTCCCTTTTGACCGGTGGGAAGTGATACTTCTTTGTAGTGCAGATTTGCATTGCCCGCTTGCTTGCTTGGCCAAAAAGGGCGTATGCGTTTTCTCCTGAATATATTCAGGAGAAAACGCATACGCCCTTTTTGGCCAAGTGCATCATTGTCGAAGTTGTGCCCCTCTTCCTGTGCTTTACAGGCGATTCCAACGTACCTCTTGAAATCTGTTTCCTGCTATTCTGCCTCGCTTTCAAGTCCGCCTCGTTGCCTTCCCTCAACAGATTTTTGGACGATAGTTGGCCTTGATTACTCTGCCAGTTTGTGAATTGCTGTGCCCCTGAGCTCCATTTTTCAACTCGTTTTTTGTGAGCTGAACGCAAGTCCAAACTTTTGGTTCAGGACCTCTACTGGTTCCCGGTGGGTGGCTGAGACTTTGGTTCATTCTTCTTCCTGCCGGGAAATTAGAGTGACATGTGCCCATCCAAATGCCTAACAGCTACTCTCTCATTGGTTCTCCCTCTTCCCTTTCATCCTCTGCCAAATTGGCAACCTGTGCGAACCAGGAGCTTAAAGGGGCTGTCTCTCCAAGTTGGGAGATTGATAGGAAAGCAGTTGGAAAATCAAACCGGAGCACCAGGAGAGGGGCTCTTCGTTGAGTTTTAGAAACCTTTCGTATTCACAGTGTGTCCATTCTCTAGGTTTCCCGTACACGTTATAGCTGTAGTAATATTCCCTTCCACCTGGAGAGCTGGGACCCATGGAATGGGTGCCATGCATTATTGCTTTAAAGGGTGTGCATTTGCTCACCCAATCTCACCAATCCTCTCAGTCCCAAGTGTCCAGCCTTATGCCACATCCAGCTGTCATTGTAGATAGGGTCATTCCAGGTGGCATCAGAGACCCTGAAGGAATTGTAAAGAATTTCCCTGTTTCTTTGTTTTGTTTTTGAAATTCCTTTTTAGAGTGGGTTTGAGCTGATTCTCGCTGCCCTGTTTATGCCAGTCTAGACACACTTGATTCCCTTACGGAGACATATCAATACATAGGTTTTAAGATTCTTACTAGTCAGATCTATTCCTCTGCGGGAAATATGGGGTTTTGAGTCCCTTTCACTGAGGAAGGTGTAGGTCTTGTCTATTCCATAGTTGGTTTTTGGAACGGTACCTGTGCTTATATCAAAGTCTGGTTTGATGCATCACCCCACCTCTCCTTCCCCCTTAAGCAGGCATAAGAGTGTTTTCTAAATGTGAGACTCTGTTCTCTTGCCTAACTCAGTTCATGTGTAGCCATGTTTACAGGATCTTCCTAAGTGATATCTTATGATAAGTTTCTTTTCCTGTGTGACTTCTTTCACTTAGAATCATCGTACCAGAATCCACTCATTTTGCTGCTACTGGTCTTATGACATTGATTTCGTGGCTGAGGGATATTCCATCGTACGTAAGTTCCACAATGTTTGGAACCATTTTTATATTTCCTGGGATATTTCAGGTGTACCCAGGTTGAGGTTCCTGTAAGCAGTGCAGCCCTCAATTTGGGGGTGGCTCTGTCTTATGGATTTTCAGTTTTCCCAAGGTATATTCCCTAGACTGGACGTGCCCTTGGCTCTGGAGCTCTGTTGTTTACTTGTTTTAGGGAACACAATGCACTCCTCCAGTGAGGCAGTTGGCAACTTACATCCCGCCCATCAGCATAACAAGGCTCCCTGTTCTCCAGGGCCTGTCTTGCCTTTCTGGTTTTTACACATTTTGTGGATGTCCCTTTTGACCGGTGGGAAGTGATACTTCTTTGTAGTGCAGATTTGCATTGCCCGCTTGTTTGCTTGGCCAAAAAGGGCGTATGCGTTTTCTCCTGAATATATTCAGGAGAAAACGCATACGCCCTTTTTGGCCAAGTGCATCATTGTCGAAGTTGTGCCCCTCTTCCTGTGCTTTACAGGCGATTTCAACGTACCTCTTGAAATCTGTTTCCTGCTATTCTGCCTCGCTTTCAAGTCCGCCTCGTTGCCTTCCCTCAACAGATTTTTGGACGATAGTTGGCCTTGATTACTCTGCCAGTTTGTGAATTGCTGTGCCCCTGAGCTCCATTTTTCAACTCGTTTTTTGTGAGCTGAACGCAAGTCCAAACTTTTGGTTCAGGACCTCTACTGGTTCCCGGTGGGTGGCTGAGACTTTGGTTCATTCTTCTTCCTGCCGGGAAATTAGAGTCACATGTGCCCATCCAAATGCCTAACAGCTACTCTCTCATTGGTTCTCCCTCTTCCCTTTCATCCTCTGCCAAATTGGCAACCTGTGCGAACCAGGAGCTTAAAGGGGCTCTCTCTCCAAGTTGGGAGATTGATAGGAAAACAGTTGGAAAGTCAAACCGGAGCACCAGGAGCGGGGCTCTTCGTTGAGTTTTAGAAACCTTTCGTATTCACAGTGTGTCCATTTTCTAGGTTTCCCGTACACGTTATAGCTGTAGTAATATTCCCTTCCACCTGGAGAGCTGGGACCCATGGAATGGGTGCCATGCATTATTGCTTTAAAGGGTCTGCATTTGCTCACCCAATCTCACCAATCCTCTCAGTCCCAAGTGTCCAGCCTTATGCCACATCCAGCTGTCATTGTAGATAGGGTCATTCCAGGTTGCATCAGAGACCCTGAAGGAATTGTAAAGAATTTCCCTGTTTCTTTGTTTTGTTTTTGAAATTCCTTTTTAGAGTGGGTTTGAGCTGATTCTCGCTGCCATGTTTATGCCAGTCTAGACACACTTGATTCCCTTACGGAGACATATCAATACATAGGTTTTAAGATTCTTACTAGTCAGATCTATTCCTCTGCGGGAAATATGGGGTTTTGAGTCCCTTTCACTGAGGAAGGTGTAGGTCTTGTCTATTCCATAGTTGGTTTTTGGAACGGTACCTGTGCTTATATCAAAGTCTGGTTTGATGCATCACCCCACCTCTCCTTCCCCCTTAAGCAGGCATAATAGTGTTTTCTAAATGTGAGACTCTGTTCTCTTGCCTAACTCAGTTCATGTGTAGCCATGTTTACAGGATCTTCCTAAGTGATATCTTATGATAAGTTTCTTTTCCTGTGTGACTTCTTTCACTTAGAATCATCGTACCAGAATCCACTCATTTTGCTGCTACTGGTCTTATGACATTGATTTCGTGGCTGAGGGATATTCCATCGTACGTAAGTTCCACAATGTTTGGAACCATTTTTATATTTCCTGGGATATTTCAGGTGTAACCAGGTTGAGGTTCCTGTAAGCAGTGCAGCCCTCAATTTGGGGGTGGCTCTGTCTTATGGATTTTCAGTTTTCCCAAGGTATATTCCCTAGACTGGACGTGCCCTTGGCTCTGGAGCTCTGTTGTTTACTTGTTTTAGGGAACACAATGCACTCCTCCAGTGAGGCAGTTGGCAACTTACATCCCGCCCATCAGCATAACAAGGCTCCCTGTTCTCCAGGGCCTGTCTTGCCTTTCTGGTTTTTACACATTTTGTGGATGTCCCTTTTGACCGGTGGGAAGTGATACTTCTTTGTAGTGCAGATTTGCATTGCCCGCTTGCTTGCTTGGCCAAAAAGGGCGTATGCGTTTTCTCCTGAATATATTCAGGAGAAAACGCATACGCCCTTTTTGGCCAAGTGCATCATTGTCGAAGTTGTGCCCCTCTTCCTGTGCTTTACAGGCGATTCCAACGTACCTCTTGAAATCTGTTTCCTGCTATTCTGCCTCGCTTTCAAGTCCGCCTCGTTGCCTTCCCTCAACAGATTTTTGGACGATAGTTGGCCTTGATTACTCTGCCAGTTTGTGAATTGCTGTGCCCCTGAGCTCCATTTTTCAACTCGTTTTTTGTGAGCTGAACGCAAGTCCAAACTTTTGGTTCAGGACCTCTACTGGTTCCCGGTGGGTGGCTGAGACTTTGGTTCATTCTTCTTCCTGCCGGGAAATTAGAGTGACATGTGCCCATCCAAATGCCTAACAGCTACTCTCTCATTGGTTCTCCCTCTTCCCTTTCATCCTCTGCCAAATTGGCAACCTGTGCGAACCAGGAGCTTAAAGGGGCTGTCTCTCCAAGTTGGGAGATTGATAGGAAAGCAGTTGGAAAGTCAAACCAGAGCACCAGGAGAGGGGCTCTTCGTTGAGTTTTAGAAACCTTTCGTATTCACAGTGTGTCCATTCTCTAGGTTTCCCGTACACGTTATAGCTGTAGTAATATTCCCTTCCACCTGGAGAGCTGGGACCCATGGAATGGGTGCCATGCATTATTGCTTTAAAGGGTCTGCATTTGCTCACCCAATCTCACCAATCCTCTCAGTCCCAAGTGTCCAGCCTTATGCCACATCCAGCTGTCATTGTAGATAGGGTCATTCCAGGTGGCATCAGAGACCCTGAAGGAATTGTAAAGAATTTCCCTGTTTCTTTGTTCTGTTTTTGAAATTCCTTTTTAGAGTGGGTTTGAGCTGATTCTCGCTGCCCTGTTTATGCCAGTCTAGACACACTTGATTCCCTTACGGAGACATATCAATACATAGGTTTTAAGATTCTTACTAGTCAGATCGATTCCTCTGCGGGAAATATGGGGTTTTGAGTCCCTTTCACTGAGGAAGGTGTAGGTCTTGTCTATTCCATAGTTGGTTTTTGGAACGGTACCTGTGCTTATATCAAACTCGGGTTTGATGCATCACCCCACCTCTCCTTCCCCCTTAAGCAGGCATAAGAGTGTTTTCTAAATGTGAGACTCAGTTCTATTGCCTAACTCAGTTCATGTGTAGCCATGTTTACAGGATCTTCCTAAGTGATATCTTATGATGTTTCTTTTCCTGTGTGACTTCTTTCACTTAGAATCATCGTACCTGAATCCACTCATTTTGCTGCTACTGGTCTTATGACATTGATTTCGTGGCTGAGGGATATTCCATCGTACGTAAGTTCCACAATGTTTGGAACCATTTTTATATTTCCTGGGATATTTCAGGTGTACCCAGGTTGAGATTCCTGTAAGCAGTGCAGCCCTCAATTTGGGGGTGGCTCTGTCTTATTGATGTTCAGTTTTCCCAAGGTATATTCCCTAGACTGGACGTGCCCTTGGCTCTGGAGCTCTGTTGTTTACTTGTTTTAGGGAACACAATGCACTCCTCCAGTGAGGCAGTTGGCAACTTACATCCCGCCCATCAGCATAACAAGGCTCCCTGTTCTCCAGGGCCTGTCTTGCCTTTCTGGTTTTTACACATTTTGTGGATGTCCCTTTTGACTGGTGGGAAGTGATACTTCTTTGTAGTGCAGATTTGCATTGCCCGCTTGCTTGCTTGGCCAAAAAGGGCGTATGCGTTTTCTCCAGAATATATTCAGGAGAAAACGCATACGCCCTTTTTGGCCAAGTGCATCATTGTCGAAGTTGTGCCCCTCTTCCTGTGCTTTACAGGCGATTCCAACGTACCTCTTGAAATCTGTTTCCTGCTATTCTGCCTCGCTTTCAAGTCCGCCTCGTTGCCTTCCCTCAACAGATTTTTGGACGATAGTTGGCCTTGATTACTCTGCCAGTTTGTGAATTGCTGTGCCCCTGAGCTCCATTTTTCAACTCGTTTTTTGTGAGCTGAACGCAAGTCCAAACTTTTGGTTCAGGACCTCTACTGGTTCCCGGTGGCTGGCTGAGACTTTGGTTCATTCTTCTTCCTGCCGGGAAATTAGAGTGACATGTGCCCATCCAAATGCCTAACAGCTACTCTCTCATTGGTTCTCCCTCTTCCCTTTCATCCTCTGCCAAATTGGCAACCTGTGCGAACCAGGAGCTTAAAGGGGCTGTCTCTCCAAGTTGGGAGATTGATAGGAAAGCAGTTGGAAAGTCAAACCGGAGCACCAGGAGAGGGGCTCTTCGTTGAGTTTTAGAAACCTTTCGTTATCACAGTGTGTCCATTCTCTAGGTTTCCCGTACACGATATAACTGTAGTAATATTCCCTTCCACCTGGAGAGCTGGGACCCATGGAATGGGTGCCATGCATTATTGCTTTAAAGGGTCTGCATTTGCTCACCCAATCTCACCAATCCTCTCAGTCCCAAGTGTCCAGCCTTATGCCACATCCAGCTGTCATTGTAGATAGGGTCATTCCAGGTTGCATCAGAGACCCTGAAGGAATTGTAAAGAATTTCCCTGTTTCTTTGTTCTGTTTTTGAAATTCCTTTTTAGAGTGGGTTTGAGCTGATTCTCGCTGCCATGTTTATGCCAGTCTAGACACACTTGATTCCCTTACGGAGACATATCAATACATAGGTTTTAAGATTCTTACTAGTCAGATCTATTCCTCTGCGGGAAATATGGGGTTTTGAGTCCCTTTCACTGAGGAAGGTGTAGGTCTTGTCTATTCCATAGTTGGTTTTTGGAACGGTACCTGTGCTTATACCAAACTCTGGTTTGATGCATCACCCCACCACTCCTTCCCCCTTAAGCAGGCATAAGAGTGTTTTCTAAATGTGAGACTCTGTTCTCTTGCCTAACTCAGTTCATGTGTAGCCATGTTAAAGGATCTTCCTAAGTGATATCTTATGATAAGTTTCTTTTCCTGTGTGACTTCTTTCACTTAGAATCATCATACCTGAATCCACTCATTTTGCTGCTACTGGTCTTATGACATTGATTTCGTGGCTGAGGGATATTCCATCGTACGTAAGTTCCACAAAGTTTGGAACCATTTTTATATTTCCTGGGATATTTCAGGTGTACCCAGGTTGAGGTTCCTGTAAGCAGTGCAGCCCTCAATTTGGGGGTGGCTCTGTCTTATGGATTTTCAGTTTCCCCAAGGTATATTCCCTAGACTGGAAGTGCCCTTGGCTCTGGAGCTCTGTTGTTTACTTGTTTTAGGGAACACAATGCACTCCTCCAGTGAGGCAGTTGGCAACTTACATCCCGCCCATCAGCATAACAAGGCTCCCTGTTCTCCAGGGCCTGTCTTGCCTTTCTGGATTTACACATTTTGTGGATGTCCCTTTTGACCGGTGGGAAGTGATACTTCTTTGTAGTGCAGATTTGCATTGCCCGCTTGCTTGCTTGGCCAACAAGGGCGTATGAGTTTTCTCCTGAATATATTCAGCAGAAAACGCATACACCATTTTTGGCCAAGTACATCATTGTCGAAGTTGTGTCCCTCTTCCTGTGCTTTACAGGCGATTCCAACGTACCTCTTGAAATCTGTTTCCTGCTATTCTGCCTCGCTTTCAAGTCCGCCTCGTTGCCTTCCCTCAACAGATTTTTGGACGATAGTTGGCCTTGATTACTCTGCCAGTTTGTGAATTGCTGTGCCCCTGAGCTCCATTTTTCAACTCGTTTTTTGTGAGCTGAACGCAAGTCCAAACTTTTGGTTCAGGACCTCTACTGGTTCTCGGTGGGTGGCTGAGACTTTGGTTCATTCTTCTTCCTGCCGGGAAATTAGAGTGACATGTGCCCATCCAAATGCCTAACAGCTACTCTCTCATTGGTTCTCCCTCTTCCCTTTCATCCTCTGCCAAATTGGCAACTTGTGCGAACCAGGAGCTTAAAGGGGCTGTCTCTCCAAGTTGGGAGATTGATAGGAAAGCAGTTGGAAAATCAAACCGGAGCACCAGGAGAGGGGCTCTTCGTTGAGTTTTAGAAACCTTTCGTATTCACAGTGTGTCCATTCTCTAGGTTTCCCGTACACGTTATAGCTGTAGTAATATTCCCTTCCACCTGGAGAGCTGGGACCCATGGAATGGGTGCCATGCATTATTGCTTTAAAGGGTCTGCATTTGCTCACCCAATCTCACCAATCCTCTCAGTCCCAAGTGTCCAGCCTTATGCCACATCCAGCTGTCATTGTAGATAGGGTCATTCCAGGTGGCATCAGAGACCCTGAAGGAATTGTAAAGAATTTCCCTGTTTCTTTGTTCTGTTTTTGAAATTCCTTTTTAGAGTGGGTTTGAGCTGATTCTCGCTGCCATGTTTATGCCAGTCTAGACACACTTGATTCCCTTACGGAGACATATCAATACATAGGTTTTAAGATTCTTACTAGTCAGATCGATTCCTCTGCGGGAAATATGGGGTTTTGAGTCCCTTTCACTGAGGAAGGTGTAGGTCTTGTCTATTCCATAGTTGGTTTTTGGAACGGTACCTGTGCTTATATCAAACTCGGGTTTGATGCATCACCCCACCTCTCCTTCCCCCTTAAGCAGGCATAAGAGTGTTTTCTAAATGTGAGACTCAGTTCTATTGCCTAACTCAGTTCATGTGTAGCCATGTTTACAGGATCTTCCTAAGTGATATCTTATGATGTTTCTTTTCCTGTGTGACTTCTTTCACTTAGAATCATCGTACCTGAATCCACTCATTTTGCTGCTACTGGTCTTATGACATTGATTTCGTGGCTGAGGGATATTCCATCGTACGTAAGTTCCACAATGTTTGGAACCATTTTTATATTTCCTGGGATATTTCAGGTGTACCCAGGTTGAGATTCCTGTAAGCAGTGCAGCCCTCAATTTGGGGGTGGCTCTGTCTTATTGATGTTCAGTTTTCCCAAGGTATATTCCCTAGACTGGACGTGCCCTTGGCTCTGGAGCTCTGTTGTTTACTTGTTTTAGGGAACACAATGCACTCCTCCAGTGAGGCAGTTGGCAACTTACATCCCGCCCATCAGCATAACAAGGCTCCCTGTTCTCCGGGGCCTGTCTTGCCTTTCTGGTTTTTACACATTTTGTGGATGTCCCTTTTGACTGGTGGGAAGTGATACTTCTTTGTAGTGCAGATTTGCATTGCCCGCTTGCTTGCTTGGCCAAAAAGGGCGTATGCGTTTTCTCCAGAATATATTCAGGAGAAAACACATACGCCCTTTTTGGCCAAGTGCATCATTGTCGAAGTTGTGCCCCTCTTCCTGTGCTTTACAGGCGATTCCAACGTACCTCTTGAAATCTGTTTCCTGCTATTCTGCCTCGCTTTCAAGTCCGCCTCGTTGCCTTCCCTCAACAGATTTTTGGACGATAGTTGGCCTTGATTACTCTGCCAGTTTGTGAATTGCTGTGCCCCTGAGCTCCATTTTTCAACTCGTTTTTTGTGAGCTGAACGCAAGTCCAAACTTTTGGTTCAGGACCTCTACTGGTTCCCGGTGGGTGGCTGAGACTTTGGTTCATTCTTCTTCCTGCCGGGAAATTAGAGTGACATGTGCCCATCCAAATGCCTAACAGCTACTCTCTCATTGGTTCTCCCTCTTCCCTTTCATCCTCTGCCAAATTGGCAACCTGTGCGAACCAGGAGCTTAAAGGGGCTGTCTCTCCAAGTTGGGAGATTGATAGGAAAGCAGTTGGAAAATCAAACCGGAGCACCAGGAGAGGGGCTCTTCGTTGAGTTTTAGAAACCTTTCGTATTCACAGTGTGTCCATTCTCTAGGTTTCCCGTACACGTTATAGCTGTAGTAATATTCCCTTCCACCTGGAGAGCTGGGACCCATGGAATGGGTGCCATGCATTATTGCTTTAAAGGGTGTGCATTTGCTCACCCAATCTCACCAATCCTCTCAGTCCCAAGTGTCCAGCCTTATGCCACATCCAGCTGTCATTGTAGATAGGGTCATTCCAGGTGGCATCAGAGACCCTGAAGGAATTGTAAAGAATTTCCCTGTTTCTTTGTTCTGTTTTTGAAATTCCTTTTTAGAGTGGGTTTGAGCTGATTCTCGCTGCCATGTTTATGCCAGTCTAGACACACTTGATTCCCTTACGGAGACATATCAATACATAGGTTTTAAGATTCTTACTAGTCAGATCTATTCCTCTGCGGGAAATATGGGGTTTTGAGTCCCTTTCACTGAGGAAGGTGTAGGTCTTGTCTATTCCATAGTTGGTTTTTGGAACGGTACCTGTGCTTATATCAAAGTCTGGTTTGATGCATCACCCCACCTCTCCTTCCCCCTTAAGCAGGCATAATAGTGTTTTCTAAATGTGAGACTCTGTTCTCTTGCCTAACTCAGTTCATGTGTAGCCATGTTTACAGGATCTTCCTAAGTGATATCTTATGATAAGTTTCTTTTCCTGTGTGACTTCTTTCACTTAGAATCATCGTACCAGAATCCACTCATTTTGCTGCTACTGGTCTTATGACATTGATTTCGTGGCTGAGGGATATTCCATCGTACGTAAGTTCCACAATGTTTGGAACCATTTTTATATTTCCTGGGATATTTCAGGTGTACCCAGGTTGAGGTTCCTGTAAGCAGTGCAGCCCTCAATTTGGGGGTGGCTCTGTCTTATGGATTTTCAGTTTTCCCAAGGTATATTCCCTAGACTGGACGTGCCCTTGGCTCTGGAGCTCTGTTGTTTACTTGTTTTAGGGAACACAATGCACTCCTCCAGTGAGGCAGTTGGCAACTTACATCCCGCCCATCAGCATAACAAGGCTCCCTGTTCTCCAGGGCCTGTCTTGCCTTTCTGGTTTTTACACATTTTGTGGATGTCCCTTTTGACCGGTGGGAAGTGATACTTCTTTGTAGTGCAGATTTGCATTGCCCGCTTGCTTGCTTGGCCAAAAAGGGCGTATGCGTTTTCTCCTGAATATATTCAGGAGAAAACGCATACGCCCTTTTTGGCCAAGTGCATCATTGTCGAAGTTGTGCCCCTCTTCCTGTGCTTTACAGGCGATTCCAACGTACCTCTTGAAATCTGTTTCCTGCTATTCTGCCTCGCTTTCAAGTCCGCCTCGTTGCCTTCCCTCAACAGATTTTTGGACGATAGTTGGCCTTGATTACTCTGCCAGTTTGTGAATTGCTGTGCCCCTGAGCTCCATTTTTCAACTCGTTTTTTGTGAGCTGAACGCAAGTCCAAACTTTTGGTTCAGGACCTCTACTGGTTCCCGGTGGGTGGCTGAGACTTTGGTTCATTCTTCTCCCTGCCGGGAAATTAGAGTGACATGTGCCCATCCAAATGCCTAACAGCTACTCTCTCATTGGTTCTCCCTCTTCCCTTTCATCCTCTGCCAAATTGGCAACCTGTGCGAACCAGGAGCTTAAAGGGGCTCTCTCTCCAAGTTGGGAGATTGATAGGAAAGCAGTTGGAAAATCAAACCGGAGAACCAGGAGAGGGGCTCTTCGTTGAGTTTTAGAAACCTTTCGTATTCACAGTGTGTCCATTCTCTAGGTTTCCCGTACACGTTATAGCTGTAGTAATATTCCCTTCCACCTGGAGAGCTGGGACCCATGGAATGGGTGCCATGCATTATTGCTTTAAAGGGTCTGCATTTGCTCACCCAATCTCACCAATCCTCTCAGTCCCAAGTGTCCAGCCTTATGCCACATCCAGCTGTCATTGTAGATAGGGTCATTCCAGGTGGCATCAGAGACCCTGAAGGAATTGTAAAGAATTTCCCTGTTTCTTTGTTCTGTTTTTGAAATTCCTTTTTAGAGTGGGTTTGAGCTGATTCTCGCTGCCCTGTTTATGCCAGTCTAGACACACTTGATTCCCTTACGGAGACATATCAATACATAGGTTTTAAGATTCTTACTAGTCAGATCGATTCCTCTGCGGGAAATATGGGGTTTTGAGTCCCTTTCACTGAGGAAGGTGTAGGTCTTGTCTATTCCATAGTTGGTTTTTGGAACGGTACCTGTGCTTATATCAAACTCGGGTTTGATGCATCACCCCACCTCTCCTTCCCCCTTAAGCAGGCATAAGAGTGTTTTCTAAATGTGAGACTCTGTTCTATTGCCTAACTCAGTTCATGTGTAGCCATGTTTACAGGATCTTCCTAAGTGATATCTTATGATGTTTCTTTTCCTGTGTGACTTCTTTCACTTAGAATCATCGTACCTGAATCCACTCATTTTGCTGCTACTGGTCTTATGACATTGATTTCGTGGCTGAGGGATATTCCATCGTACGTAAGTTCCACAATGTTTGGAACCATTTTTATATTTCCTGGGATATTTCAGGTGTACCCAGGTTGAGATTCCTGTAAGCAGTGCAGCCCTCAATTTGGGGGTGGCTCTGTCTTATTGATGTTCAGTTTTCCCAAGGTATATTCCCTAGACTGGACGTGCCCTTGGCTCTGGAGCTCTGTTGTTTACTTGTTTTAGGGAACACAATGCACTCCTCCAGTGAGGCAGTTGGCAACTTACATCCCGCCCATCAGCATAACAAGGCTCCCTGTTCTCCAGGGCCTGTCTTGCCTTTCTGGTTTTTACACATTTTGTGGATGTCCCTTTTGACTGGTGGGAAGTGATACTTCTTTGTAGTGCAGATTTGCATTGCCCGCTTGCTTGCTTGGCCAAAAAGGGCGTATGCGTTTTCTCCAGAATATATTCAGGAGAAAACGCATACGCCCTTTTTGGCCAAGTGCATCATTGTCGAAGTTGTGCCCCTCTTCCTGTGCTTTACAGGCGATTCCAACGTACCTCTTGAAATCTGTTTCCTGCTATTCTGCCTCGCTTTCAAGTCCGCCTCGTTGCCTTCCCTCAACAGATTTTTGGACGATAGTTGGCCTTGATTACTCTGCCAGTTTGTGAATTGCTGTGCCCCTGAGCTCCATTTTTCAACTCGTTTTTTGTGAGCTGAACGCAAGTCCAAACTTTTGGTTCAGGACCTCTACTGGTTCCCGGTGGGTGGCTGAGACTTTGGTTCATTCTTCTTCCTGCCGGGAAATTAGAGTGACATGTGCCCATCCAAATGCCTAACAGCTACTCTCTCATTGGTTCTCCCTCTTCCCTTTCATCCTCTGCCAAATTGGCAACCTGTGCGAACCAGGAGCTTAAAGGGGCTGTCTCTCCAAGTTGGGAGATTGATAGGAAAGCAGTTGGAAAGTCAAACCGGAGCACCAGGAGAGGGGCTCTTCGTTGAGTTTTAGAAACCTTTCGTTATCACAGTGTGTCCATTCTCTAGGTTTCCCGTACACGTTATAACTGTAGTAATATTCCCTTCCACCTGGAGAGCTGGGACCCATGGAATGGGTGCCATGCATTATTGCTTTAAAGGGTCTGCATTTGCTCACCCAATCTCACCAATCCTCTCAGTCCCAAGTGTCCAGCCTTATGCCACATCCAGCTGTCATTGTAGATAGGGTCATTCCAGGTTGCATCAGAGACCCTGAAGGAATTGTAAAGAATTTCCCTGTTTCTTTGTTCTGTTTTTGAAATTCCTTTTTAGAGTGGGTTTGAGCTGATTCTCGCTGCCATGTTTATGCCAGTCTAGACACACTTGATTCCCTTACGGAGACATATCAATACATAGGTTTTAAGATTCTTACTAGTCAGATCTATTCCTCTGCGGGAAATATGGGGTTTTGAGTCCCTTTCACTGAGGAAGGTGTAGGTCTTGTCTATTCCATAGTTGGTTTTTGGAACGGTACCTGTGCTTATACCAAACTCTGGTTTGATGCATCACCCCACCACTCCTTCCCCCTTAAGCAGGCATAAGAGTGTTTTCTAAATGTGAGACTCTGTTCTCTTGCCTAACTCAGTTCATGTGTAGCCATGTTAAAGGATCTTCCTAAGTGATATCTTATGATAAGTTTCTTTTCCTGTGTGACTTCTTTCACTTAGAATAATCATACCTGAATCCACTCATTTTGCTGCTACTGGTCTTATGACATTGATTTCGTGGCTGAGGGATATTCCATCGTACGTAAGTTCCACAAAGTTTGGAACCATTTTTATATTTCCTGGGATATTTCAGGTGTACCCAGGTTGAGGTTCCTGTAAGCAGTGCAGCCCTCAATTTGGGGGTGGCTCTGTCTTATGGATTTTCAGTTTCCCCAAGGTATATTCCCTAGACTGGAAGTGCCCCTGGCTCTGGAGCTCTGTTGTTTACTTGTTTTAGGGAACACAATGCACTCCTCCAGTGAGGCAGTTGGCAACTTACATCCCGCCCATCAGCATAACAAGGCTCCCTGTTCTCCAGGGCCTGTCTTGCCTTTCTGGATTTACACATTTTGTGGATGTCCCTTTTGACCGGTGGGAAGTGATACTTCTTTGTAGTGCAGATTTGCATTGCCCGCTTGCTTGCTTGGCCAACAAGGGCGTATGAGTTTTCTCCTGAATATATTCAGCAGAAAACGCATACACCATTTTTGGCCAAGTACATCATTGTCGAAGTTGTGTCCCTCTTCCTGTGCTTTACAGGCGATTCCAACGTACCTCTTGAAATCTGTTTCCTGCTATTCTGCCTCGCTTTCAAGTCCGCCTCGTTGCCTTCCCTCAACAGATTTTTGGACGATAGTTGGCCTTGATTACTCTGCCAGTTTGTGAATTGCTGTGCCCCTGAGCTCCATTTTTCAACTCGTTTTTTGTGAGCTGAACGCAAGTCCAAACTTTTGGTTCAGGACCTCTACTGGTTCTCGGTGGGTGGCTGAGACTTTGGTTCATTCTTCTTCCTGCCGGGAAATTAGAGTGACATGTGCCCATCCAAATGCCTAACAGCTACTCTCTCATTGGTTCTCCCTCTTCCCTTTCATCCTCTGCCAAATTGGCAACTTGTGCGAACCAGGAGCTTAAAGGGGCTGTCTCTCCAAGTTGGGAGATTGATAGGAAAGCAGTTGGAAAATCAAACCGGAGCACCAGGAGAGGGGCTCTTCGTTGAGTTTTAGAAACCTTTCGTATTCACAGTGTGTCCATTCTCTAGGTTTCCCGTACACGTTATAGCTGTAGTAATATTCCCTTCCACCTGGAGAGCTGGGACCCATGGAATGGGTGCCATGCATTATTGCTTTAAAGGGTCTGCATTTGCTCACCCAATCTCACCAATCCTCTCAGTCCCAAGTGTCCAGCCTTATGCCACATCCAGCTGTCATTGTAGATAGGGTCATTCCAGGTGGCATCAGAGACCCTGAAGGAATTGTAAAGAATTTCCCTGTTTCTTTGTTCTGTTTTTGAAATTCCTTTTTAGAGTGGGTTTGAGCTGATTCTCGCTGCCCTGTTTATGCCAGTCTAGACACACTTGATTCCCTTACGGAGACATATCAATACATAGGTTTTAAGATTCTTACTAGTCAGATCGATTCCTCTGCGGGAAATATGGGGTTTTGAGTCCCTTTCACTGAGGAAGGTGTAGGTCTTGTCTATTCCATAGTTGGTTTTTGGAACGGTACCTGTGCTTATATCAAACTCGGGTTTGATGCATCACCCCACCTCTCCTTCCCCCTTAAGCAGGCATAAGAGTGTTTTCTAAATGTGAGACTCAGTTCTATTGCCTAACTCAGTTCATGTGTAGCCATGTTTACAGGATCTTCCTAAGTGATATCTTATGATGTTTCTTTTCCTGTGTGACTTCTTTCACTTAGAATCATCGTACCTGAATCCACTCATTTTGCTGCTACTGGTCTTATGACATTGATTTCGTGGCTGAGGGATATTCCATCGTACGTAAGTTCCACAATGTTTGGAACCATTTTTATATTTCCTGGGATATTTCAGGTGTACCCAGGTTGAGGTTCCTGTAAGCAGTGCAGCCCTCAATTTGGGGGTGGCTCTGTCTTATGGATTTTCAGTTTTCCCAAGGTATATTCCCTAGACTGGACGTGCCCTTGGCTCTGGAGCTCTGTTGTTTACTTGTTTTAGGGAACACAATGCACTCCTCCAGTGAGGCAGTTGGCAACTTACATCCCGCCCATGAGCATAACAAGGCTCCCTGTTCTCCAGGGCCTGTCTTGCCTTTCTGGTTTTTACACATTTTGTGGATGTCCCTTTTGACCGGTGGGAAGTGATACTTCTTTGTAGTGCAGATTTGCATTGCCCGCTTGCTTGCTTGGCCAAAAAGGGCGTATGCGTTTTCTCCTGAATATATTCAGGAGAAAACGCATACGCCCTTTTTGGCCAAGTGCATCATTGTCGAAGTTGTGCCCCTCTTCCTGTGCTTTACAGGCGATTCCAACGTACCTCTTGAAATCTGTTTCCTGCTATTCTGCCTCGCTTTCAAGTCTGCCTCGTTGCCTTCCCTCAACAGATTTTTGGACGATAGTTGGCCTTGATTACTCTGCCAGTTTGTGAATTGCTGTGCCCCTGAGCTCCATTTTTCAACTCGTTTTTTGTGAGCTGAACGCAAGTCCAAACTTTTGGTTCAGGACCTCTACTGGTTCCCGGTGGGTGGCTGAGACTTTGGTTCATTCTTCTTCCTGCAGGGAAATTAGAGTGACATGTGCCCATCCAAATGCCTAACAGCTACTCTCTCATTGGTTCTCCCTCTTCCCTTTCATCCTCTGCCAAATTGGCAACCTGTGCGAACCAGGAGCTTAAAGGGGCTGTCTCTCCAAGTTGGGAGATTGATAGGAAAGCAGTTGGAAAGTCAAACCGGAGCACCAGGAGAGGGGCTCTTCGTTGAGTTTTAGAAACCTTTCGTTATCACAGTGTGTCCATTCTCTAGGTTTCCCGTACACGTTATAACTGTAGTAATATTCCCTTCCACCTGGAGAGCTGGGACCCATGGAATGGGTGCCATGCATTATTGCTTTAAAGGGTCTGCATTTGCTCACCCAATCTCACCAATCCTCTCAGTCCCAAGTGTCCAGCCTTATGCCACATCCAGCTGTCATTGTAGATAGGGTCATTCCAGGTTGCATCAGAGTCCCTGAAGGAATTGTAAAGAATTTCCCTGTTTCTTTGTTCTGTTTTTGAAATTCCTTTTTAGAGTGGGTTTGAGCTGATTCTCGCTGCCATGTTTATGCCAGTCTAGACACACTTGATTCCCTTACGGAGACATATCAATACATAGGTTTTAAGATTCTTACTAGTCAGATCTATTCCTCTGCGGGAAATATGGGCTTTTGAGTCCCTTTCACTGAGGAAGGTGTAGGTCTTGTCTATTCCATAGTTGGTTTTTGGAACGGTACCTGTGCTTATACCAAACTCTGGTTTGATGCATCACCCCACCACTCCTTCCCCCTTAAGCAGGCATAAGAGTGTTTTCTAAATGTGAGACTCTGTTCTCTTGCCTAACTCAGTTCATGTGTAGCCATGTTAAAGGATCTTCCTAAGTGATATCTTATGATAAGTTTCTTTTCCTGTGTGACTTCTTTCACTTAGAATCATCATACCTGAATCCACTCATTTTGCTGCTACTGGTCTTATGACATTGATTTCGTGGCTGAGGGATATTCCATCGTACGTAAGTTCCAGAAAGTTTGGAACCATTTTTATATTTCCTGGGATATTTCAGGTGTACCCAGGTTGAGGTTCCTGTAAGCAGTGCAGCCCTCAATTTGGGGGTGGCTCTGTCTTATGGATTTTCAGTTTCCCCAAGGTATATTCCCTAGACTGGAAGTGCCCTTGGCTCTGGAGCTCTGTTGTTTACTTGTTTTAGGGAACACAATGCACTCCTCCAGTGAGGCAGTTGGCAACTTACATCCCGCCCATCAGCATAACAAGGCTCCCTGTTCTCCAGGGCCTGTCTTGCCTTTCTGGATTTACACATTTTGTGGATGTCCCTTTTGACCGGTGGGAACTGATACTTCTTTGTAGTGCAGATTTGCATTGCCCGCTTGCTTGCTTGGCCAACAAGGGCGTATGAGTTTTCTCCTGAATATATTCAGCAGAAAACGCATACACCATTTTTGGCCAAGTACATCATTGTCGAAGTTGTGTCCCTCTTCCTGTGCTTTACAGGCGATTCCAACGTACCTCTTGAAATCTGTTTCCTGCTATTCTGCCTCGCTTTCAAGTCCGCCTCGTTGCCTTCCCTCAACAGATTTTTGGACGATAGTTGGCCTTGATTACTCTGCCAGTTTGTGAATTGCTGTGCCCCTGAGCTCCATTTTTCAACTCGTTTTTTGTGAGCTGAACGCATGTCCAAACTTTTGGTTCAGGACCTCTACTGGTTCTCGGTGGGTGGCTGAGACTTTGGTTCATTCTTCTTCCTGCCGGGAAATTAGAGTGACATGTGCCCATCCAAATGCCTAACAGCTACTCTCTCATTGGTTCTCCCTCTTCCCTTTCATCCTCTGCCAAATTGGCAACTTGTGCGAACCAGGAGCTTAAAGGGGCTGTCTCTCCAAGTTGGGAGATTGATAGGAAAGCAGTTGGAAAATCAAACCGGAGCACCAGGAGAGGGGCTCTTCGTTGAGTTTTAGAAACCTTTCGTATTCACAGTGTGTCCATTCTCTAGGTTTCCCGTACACGTTATAGCTGTAGTAATATTCCCTTCCACCTGGAGAGCTGGGACCCATGGAATGGGTGCCATGCATTATTGCTTTAAAGGGTCTGCATTTGCTCACCCAATCTCACCAATCCTCTCAGTCCCAAGTGTCCAGCCTTATGCCACATCCAGCTGTCATTGTAGATAGGGTCATTCCAGGTGGCATCAGAGACCCTGAAGGAATTGTAAAGAATTTCCCTGTTTCTTTGTTCTGTTTTTGAAATTCCTTTTTAGAGTGGGTTTGAGCTGATTCTCGCTGCCCTGTTTATGCCAGTCTAGACACACTTGATTCCCTTACGGAGACATATCAATACATAGGTTTTAAGATTCTTACTAGTCAGATCGATTCCTCTGCAGGAAATATGGGGTTTTGAGTCCCTTTCACTGAGGAAGGTGTAGGTCTTGTCTATTCCATAGTTGGTTTTTGGAACGGTACCTGTGCTTATATCAAACTCGGGTTTGATGCATCACCCCACCTCTCCTTCCCCCTTAAGCAGGCATAAGAGTGTTTTCTAAATGTGAGACTCAGTTCTATTGCCTAACTCAGTTCATGTGTAGCCATGTTTACAGGATCTTCCTAAGTGATATCTTATGATGTTTCTTTTCCTGTGTGACTTCTTTCACTTAGAATCATCGTACCTGAATCCACTCATTTTGCTGCTACTGGTCTTATGACATTGATTTCGTGGCTGAGGGATATTCCATCGTACGTAAGTTCCACAATGTTTGGAACCATTTTTATATTTCCTGGGATATTTCAGGTGTACCCAGGTTGAGATTCCTGTAAGCAGTGCAGCCCTCAATTTGGGGGTGGCTCTGTCTTATTGATGTTCAGTTTTCCCAAGGTATATTCCCTAGACTGGACGTGCCCTTGGCTCTGGAGCTCTGTTGTTTACTTGTTTTAGGGAACACAATGCACTCCTCCAGTGAGGCAGTTGGCAACTTACATCCCGCCCATCAGCATAACAAGGCTCCCTGTTCTCCAGGGCCTGTCTTGCCTTTCTGGTTTTTACACATTTTGTGGATGTCCCTTTTGACTGGTGGGAAGTGATACTTCTTTGTAGTGCAGATTTGCATTGCCCGCTTGCTTGCTTGGCCAAAAAGGGCGTATGCGTTTTCTCCAGAATATATTCAGGAGAAAACGCATACGCCCTTTTTGGCCAAGTGCATCATTGTCGAAGTTGTGCCCCTCTTCCTGTGCTTTACAGGCGATTCCAACGTACCTCTTGAAATCTGTTTCCTGCTATTCTGCCTCGCTTTCAAGTCCGCCTCGTTGCCTTCCCTCAACAGATTTTTGGACGATAGTTGGCCTTGATTACTCTGCCAGTTTGTGAATTGCTGTGCCCCTGAGCTCCATTTTTCAACTCGTTTTTTGTGAGCTGAACGCAAGTCCAAACTTTTGGTTCAGGACCTCTACTGGTTCCCGGTGGGTGGCTGAGACTTTGGTTCATTCTTCTTCCTGCCGGGAAATTAGAGTGACATGTGCCCATCCAAATGCCTAACAGCTACTCTCTCATTGGTTCTCCCTCTTCCCTTTCATCCTCTGCCAAATTGGCAACCTGTGCGAACCAGGAGCTTAAAGGGGCTGTCTCTCCAAGTTGGGAGATTGATAGGAAAGCAGTTGGAAAGTCAAACCGGAGCACCAGGAGAGGGGCTCTTCGTTGAGTTTTAGAAACCTTTCGTTATCACAGTGTGTCCATTCTCTAGGTTTCCCGTACACGTTATAACTGTAGTAATATTCCCTTCCACCTGGAGAGCTGGGACCCATGGAATGGGTGCCATGCATTATTGCTTTAAAGGGTCTGCATTTGCTCACCCAATCTCACCAATCCTCTCAGTCCCAAGTGTCCAGCCTTATGCCACATCCAGCTGTCATTGTAGATAGGGTCATTCCAGGTTGCATCCTTCAGAGACCCTGAAGGAATTGTAAAGAATTTCCCTGTTTCTTTGTTCTGTTTTTGAAATTCCTTTTTAGAGTGGGTTTGAGCTGATTCTCGCTGCCATGTTTATGCCAGTCTAGACACACTTGATTCCCTTACGGAGACATATCAATACATAGGTTTTAAGATTCTTACTAGTCAGATCTATTCCTCTGCGGGAAATATGGGCTTTTGAGTCCCTTTCACTGAGGAAGGTGTAGGTCTTGTCTATTCCATAGTTGGTTTTTGGAACGGTACCTGTGCTTATACCAAACTCTGGTTTGATGCATCACCCCACCACTCCTTCCCCCTTAAGCAGGCATAAGAGTGTTTTCTAAATGTGAGACTCTGTTCTCTTGCCTAACTCAGTTCATGTGTAGCCATGTTAAAGGATCTTCCTAAGTGATATCTTATGATAAGTTTCTTTTCCTGTGTGACTTCTTTCACTTAGAATCATCATACCTGAATCCACTCATTTTGCTGCTACTGGTCTTATGACATTGATTTCGTGGCTGAGGGATATTCCATCGTACGTAAGTTCCACAAAGTTTGGAACCATTTTTATATTTCCTGGGATATTTCAGGTGTACCCAGGTTGAGGTTCCTGTAAGCAGTGCAGCCCTCAATTTGGGGGTGGCTCTGTCTTATGGATTTTCAGTTTCCCCAAGGTATATTCCCTAGACTGGAAGTGCCCTTGGCTCTGGAGCTCTGTTGTTTACTTGTTTTAGGGAAAACAATGCACTCCTCCAGTGAGGCAGTTGGCAACTTACATCCCGCCCATCAGCATAACAAGGCTCCCTGTTCTCCAGGGCCTGTCTTGCCTTTCTGGATTTACACATTTTGTGGATGTCCCTTTTGACCGGTGGGAAGTGATACTTCTTTGTAGTGCAGATTTGCATTGCCCGCTTGCTTGCTTGGCCAACAAGGGCGTATGAGTTTTCTCCTGAATATATTCAGCAGAAAACGCATACACCATTTTTGGCCAAGTACATCATTGTCGAAGTTGTGTCCCTCTTCCTGTGCTTTACAGGCGATTCCAACGTACCTCTTGAAATCTGTTTCCTGCTATTCTGCCTCTCTTTCAAGTCCGCCTCGTTGCCTTCCCTCAACAGATTTTTGGACGATAGTTGGCCTTGATTACTCTGCCAGTTTGTGAATTGCTGTGCCCCTGAGCTCCATTTTTCAACTCGTTTTTTGTGAGCTGAACGCAAGTCCAAACTTTTGGTTCAGGACCTCTACTGGTTCTCGGTGGGTGGCTGAGACTTTGGTTCATTCTTCTTCCTGCCGGGAAATTAGAGTGACATGTGCCCATCCAAATGCCTAACAGCTACTCTCTCATTGGTTCTCCCTCTTCCCTTTCATCCTCTGCCAAATTGGCAACTTGTGCGAACCAGGAGCTTAAAGGGGCTGTCTCTCCAAGTTGGGAGATTGATAGGAAAGCAGTTGGAAAATCAAACCGGAGCACCAGGAGAGGGGCTCTTCGTTGAGTTTTAGAAACCTTTCGTATTCACAGTGTGTCCATTCTCTAGGTTTCCCGTACACGTTATAGCTGTAGTAATATTCCCTTCCACCTGGAGAGCTGGGACCCATGGAATGGGTGCCATGCATTATTGCTTTAAAGGGTCTGCATTTGCTCACCCAATCTCACCAATCCTCTCAGTCCCAAGTGTCCAGCCTTATGCCACATCCAGCTGTCATTGTAGATAGGGTCATTCCAGGTGGCATCAGAGACCCTGAAGGAATTGTAAAGAATTTCCCTGTTTCTTTGTTCTGTTTTTGAAATTCCTTTTTAGAGTGGGTTTGAGCTGATTCTCGCTGCCCTGTTTATGCCAGTCTAGACACACTTGATTCCCTTACGGAGACATATCAATACATAGGTTTTAAGATTCTTACTAGTCAGATCGATTCCTCTGCGGGAAATATGGGGTTTTGAGTCCCTTTCACTGAGGAAGGTGTAGGTCTTGTCTATTCCATAGTTGGTTTTTGGAACGGTACCTGTGCTTATATCAAACTCGGGTTTGATGCATCACCCCACCTCTCCTTCCCCCTTAAGCAGGCATAAGAGTGTTTTCTAAATGTGAGACTCTGTTCTCTTGCCTAACTCAGTTCATGTGTAGCCATGTTTACAGGATCTTCCTAAGTGATATCTTATGATAAGTTTCTTTTCCTGTGTGACTTCTTTCACTTAGAATCATCGTACCTGAATCCACTCATTTTGCTGCTACTGGTCTTATGACATTGATTTCGTGGCTGAGGGATATTCCATCGTACGTAAGTTCCACAATGTTTGGAACCATTTTTATATTTCCTGGGATATTTCAGGTGTACCCAGGTTGAGGTTCCTGTAAGCAGTGCAGCCCTCAATTTGGGGGTGGCTCTGTCTTATGGATTTTCAGTTTTCCCAAGGTATATTCCCTAGACTGGACGTGCCCTTGGCTCTGGAGCTCTGTTGTTTACTTGTTTTAGGGAACACAATGCACTCCTCCAGTGAGGCAGTTGGCAACTTACATCCCGCCCATCAGCATAACAAGGCTCCCTGTTCTCCAGGGCCTGTCTTGCCTTTCTGGTTTTTACACATTTTGTGGATGTCCCTTTTGACCGGTGGGAAGTGATACTTCTTTGTAGTGCAGATTTGCATTGCCCGCTTGCTTGCTTGGCCAAAAAGGGCGTATGCGTTTTCTCCTGAATATATTCAGGAGAAAACGCATACGCCCTTTTTGGCCAAGTGCATCATTGTCGAAGTTGTGCCCCTCTTCCTGTGCTTTACAGGCGATTCCAACGTACCTCTTGAAATCTGTTTCCTGCTATTCTGCCTCGCTTTCAAGTCCGCCTCGTTGCCTTCCCTCAACAGATTTTTGGACGATAGTTGGCCTTGATTACTCTGCCAGTTTGTGAATTGCTGTGCCCCTGAGCTCCATTTTTCAACTCGTTTTTTGTGAGCTGAACGCAAGTCCAAACTTTTGGTTCAGGACCTCTACTGGTTCCCGGTGGGTGGCTGAGACTTTGGTTCATTCTTCTTCCTGCCGGGAAATTAGAGTGACATGTGCCCATCCAAATGCCTAACAGCTACTCTCTCATTGGTTCTCCCTCTTCCCTTTCATCCTCTGCCAAATTGGCAACCTGTGCGAACCAGGAGCTTAAAGGGGCTCTCTCTCCAAGTTGGGAGATTGATAGGAAAGCAGTTGGAAAATCAAACCGGAGCACCAGGAGAGGGGCTCTTCGTTGAGTTTTAGAAACCTTTCGTATTCACAGTGTGTCCATTCTCTAGGTTTCCCGTACACGTTATAGCTGTAGTAATATTCCCTTCCACCTGGAGAGCTGGGACCCATGGAATGGGTGCCATGCATTATTGCTTTAAAGGGTCTGCATTTGCTCACCCAATCTCACCAATCCTCTCAGTCCCAAGTGTCCAGCCTTATGCCACATCCAGCTGTCATTGTAGATAGGGTCATTCCAGGTGGCATCAGAGACCCTGAAGGAATTGTAAAGAATTTCCCTGTTTCTTTGTTTTGTTTTTGAAATTCCTTTTTAGAGTGGGTTTGAGCTGATTCTCGCTGCCCTGTTTATGCCAGTCTAGACACACTTGATTCCCTTACGGAGACATATCAATACATAGGTTTTAAGATTCTTACTAGTCAGATCTATTCCTCTGCGGGAAATATGGGGTTTTGAGTCCCTTTCACTGAGGAAGGTGTAGGTCTTGTCTATTCCATAGTTGGTTTTTGGAACGGTACCTGTGCTTATATCAAACTCGGGTTTGATGCATCACCCCACCTCTCCTTCCCCCTTAAGCAGGCATAAGAGTGTTTTCTAAATGTGAGACTCTGTTCTCTTGCCTAACTCAGTTCATGTGTAGCCATGTTTACAGGATCTTCCTAAGTGATATCTTATGATAAGTTTCTTTTCCTGTGTGACTTCTTTCACTTAGAATCATCGTACCTGAATCCACTCATTTTGCTGCTACTGGTCTTATGACATTGATTTCGTGGCTGAGGGATATTCCATCGTACGTAAGTTCCACAATGTTTGGAACCATTTTTATATTTCCTGGGATATTTCAGGTGTACCCAGGTTGAGGTTCCTGTAAGCAGTGCAGCCCTCAATTTGGGGGTGGCTCTGTCTTATGGATTTTCAGTTTTCCCAAGGTATATTCCCTAGACTGGACGTGCCCTTGGCTCTGGAGCTCTGTTGTTTACTTGTTTTAGGGAACACAATGCACTCCTCCAGTGAGGCAGTTGGCAACTTACATCCCGCCCATCAGCATAACAAGGCTCCCTGTTCTCCAGGGCCTGTCTTGCCTTTCTGGTTTTTACACATTTTGTGGATGTCCCTTTTGACCAGTGGGAAGTGATACTTCTTTGTAGTGCAGATTTGCATTGCCCGCTTGCTTGCTTGGCCAAAAAGGGCGTATGCGTTTTCTCCTGAATATATTCAGGAGAAAACGCATACGCCCTTTTTGGCCAAGTGCATCATTGTCGAAGTTGTGCCCCTCTTCCTGTGCTTTACAGGCGATTTCAACGTACCTCTTGAAATCTGTTTCCTGCTATTCTGCCTCGCTTTCAAGTCCGCCTCGTTGCCTTCCCTCAACAGATTTTTGGACGATAGTTGGCCTTGATTACTCTGCCAGTTTGTGAATTGCTGTGCCCCTGAGCTCCATTTTTCAACTCGTTTTTTGTGAGCTGAACGCAAGTCCAAACTTTTGGTTCAGGACCTCTACTGGTTCCCGGTGGGTGGCTGAGACTTTGGTTCATTCTTCTTCCTGCCGGGAAATTAGGGTGACATGTGCCCATCCAAATGCCTAACAGCTACTCTCTCATTGGTTCTCCCTCTTCCCTTTCATCCTCTGCCAAATTGGCAACCTGTGCGAACCAGGAGCTTAAAGGGGCTCTCTCTCCAAGTTGGGAGATTGATAGGAAAACAGTTGGAAAGTCAAACCGGAGCACCAGGAGAGGGGCTCTTCGTTGAGTTTTAGAAACCTTTCGTATTCACAGTGTGTCCATTTTCTAGGTTTCCCGTACACGTTATAGCTGTAGTAATATTCCCTTCCACCTGGAGAGCTGGGACCCATGGAATGGGTGCCATGCATTATTGCTTTAAAGGGTCTGCATTTGCTCACCCAATCTCTCCAATCCTCTCAGTCCCAAGTGTCCAGCCTTATGCCACATCCAGCTGTCATTGTAGATAGGGTCATTCCAGGTGGCATCAGAGACCCTGAAGGAATTGTAAAGAATTTCCCTGTTTCTTTGTTCTGTTTTTGAAATTCCTTTTTAGAGTGGGTTTGAGCTGATTCTCGCTGCCCTGTTTATGCCAGTCTAGACACACTTGATTCCCTTACGGAGACATATCAATACATAGGTTTTAAGATTCTTACTAGTCAGATCTATTCCTCTGCGGGAAATATGGGGTTTTGAGTCCCTTTCACTGAGGAAGGTGTAGGTCTTGTCTATTCCATAGTTGGTTTTTGGAACGGTACCTGTGCTTATATCAAAGTCTGGTTTGATGCATCACCCCACCTCTCCTTCCCCCTTAAGCAGGCATAAGAGTGTTTTCTAAATGTGAGACTCTGTTCTCTTGCCTAACTCAGTTCATGTGTAGCCATGTTTACAGGATCTTCCTAAGTGATATCTTATGATAAGTTTCTTTTCTTGTGTGACTTCTTTCACTTAGAATCATCGTACCTGAATCCACTCATTTTGCTGCTACTGGTCTTATGACATTGATTTCGTGGCTGAGGGATATTCCATCGTACGTAAGTTCCACAATGTTTGGAACCATTTTTATATTTCCTGGGATATTTCAGGTGTACCCAGGTTGAGGTTCCTGTAAGCAGTGCAGCCCTCAATTTGGGGGTGGCTCTGTCTTATGGATTTTCAGTTTTCCCAAGGTATATTCCCTAGACTGGACGTGCCCTTGGCTCTGGAGCTCTGTTGTTTACTTGTTTTAGGGAACACAATGCACTCCTCCAGTGAGGCAGTTGGCAACTTACATCCCGCCCATCAGCATAACAAGGCTCCCTGTTCTCCAGGGCCTGTCTTGCCTTTCTGGTTTTTACACATTTTGTGGATGTCCCTTTTGACTGGTGGGAAGTGATACTTCTTTGTAGTGCAGATTTGCATTGCCCGCTTGCTTGCTTGGCCAAAAAGGGCGTATGCGTTTTCTCCAGAATATATTCAGGAGAAAACGCATACGCCCTTTTTGGCCAAGTGCATCATTGTCGAAGTTGTGCCCCTCTTCCTGTGCTTTACAGGCGATTCCAACGTACCTCTTGAAATCTGTTTCCTGCTATTCTGCCTCGCTTTCAAGTCCGCCTCGTTGCCTTCCCTCAACAGATTTTTGGACGATAGTTGGCCTTGATTACTCTGCCAGTTTGTGAATTGCTGTGCCCCTGAGCTCCATTTTTCAACTCGTTTTTTGTGAGCTGAACGCATGTCCAAACTTTTGGTTCAGGACCTCTACTGGTTCTCGGTGGGTGGCTGAGACTTTGGTTCATTCTTCTTCCTGCCGGGAAATTAGAGTGACATGTGCCCATCCAAATGCCTAACAGCTACTCTCTCATTGGTTCTCCCTCTTCCCTTTCATCCTCTGCCAAATTGGCAACTTGTGCGAACCAGGAGCTTAAAGGGGCTGTCTCTCCAAGTTGGGAGATTGATAGGAAAGCAGTTGGAAAATCAAACCGGAGCACCAGGAGAGGGGCTCTTCGTTGAGTTTTAGAAACCTTTCGTATTCACAGTGTGTCCATTCTCTAGGTTTCCCGTACACGTTATAGCTGTAGTAATATTCCCTTCCACCTGGAGAGCTGGGACCCATGGAATGGGTGCCATGCATTATTGCTTTAAAGGGTCTGCATTTGCTCACCCAATCTCACCAATCCTCTCAGTCCCAAGTGTCCAGCCTTATGCCACATCCAGCTGTCATTGTAGATAGGGTCATTCCAGGTTGCATCAGAGACCCTGAAGGAATTGTAAAGAATTTCCCTGTTTCTTTGTTCTGTTTTTGAAATTCCTTTTTAGAGTGGGTTTGAGCTGATTCTCGCTGCCCTGTTTATGCCAGTCTAGACACACTTGATTCCCTTACGGAGACATATCAATACATAGGTTTTAAGATTCTTACTAGTCAGATCTATTCCTCTGCGGGAAATATGGGGTTTTGAGTCCCTTTCACTGAGGAAGGTGTAGGTCTTGTCTATTCCATAGTTGGTTTTTGGAACGGTACCTGTGCTTATATCAAAGTCTGGTTTGATGCATCACCCCACCTCTCCTTCCCCCTTAAGCAGGCATAAGAGTGTTTTCTAAATGTGAGACTCTGTTCTCTTGCCTAACTCAGTTCATGTGTAGCCATGTTTACAGGATCTTCCTAAGTGATATCTTATGATAAGTTTCTTTTCCTGTGTGACTTCTTTCACTTAGAATCATCGTACCTGAATCCACTCATTTTGCTGCTACTGGTCTTATGACATTGATTTCGTGGCTGAGGGATATTCCATCGTACGTAAGTTCCACAATGTTTGGAACCATTTTTATATTTCCTGGGATATTTCAGGTGTACCCAGGTTGAGGTTCCTGTAAGCAGTGCAGCCCTCAATTTGGGGGTGGCTCTGTCTTATGGATTTTCAGTTTTCCCAAGGTATATTCCCTAGACTGGACGTGCCCTTGGCTCTGGAGCTCTGTTGTTTACTTGTTTTAGGGAACACAATGCACTCCTCCAGTGAGGCAGTTGGCAACTTACATCCCGCCCATCAGCATAACAAGGCTCCCTGTTCTCCAGGGCCTGTCTTGCCTTTCTGGTTTTTACACATTTTGTGGATGTCCCTTTTGACCGGTGGGAAGTGATACTTCTTTGTAGTGCAGATTTGCATTGCCCGCTTGCTTGCTTGGCCAAAAAGGGCGTATGCGTTTTCTCCTGAATATATTCAGGAGAAAACGCATACGCCCTTTTTGGCCAAGTGCATCATTGTCGAAGTTGTGCCCCTCTTCCTGTGCTTTACAGGCGATTCCAACGTACCTCTTGAAATCTGTTTCCTGCTATTCTGCCTCGCTTTCAAGTCCGCCTCGTTGCCTTCCCTCAACAGATTTTTGGACGATAGTTGGCCTTGATTACTCTGCCAGTTTGTGAATTGCTGTGCCCCTGAGCTCCATTTTTCAACTCGTTTTTTGTGAGCTGAACGCAAGTCCAAACTTTTGGTTCAGGACCTCTACTGGTTCCCGGTGGGTGGCTGAGACTTTGGTTCATTCTTCTTCCTGCCGGGAAATTAGAGTGACATGTGCCCATCCAAATGCCTAACAGCTACTCTCTCATTGGTTCTCCCTCTTCCCTTTCATCCTCTGCCAAATTGGCAACCTGTGCGAACCAGGAGCTTAAAGGGGCTGTCTCTCCAAGTTGGGAGATTGATAGGAAAGCAGTTGGAAAATCAAACCGGAGCACCAGGAGAGGGGCTCTTCGTTGAGTTTTAGAAACCTTTCGTATTCACAGTGTGTCCATTCTCTAGGTTTCCCGTACACGTTATAGCTGTAGTAATATTCCCTTCCACCTGGAGAGCTGGGACCCATGGAATGGGTGCCATGCATTATTGCTTTAAAGGGTCTGCATTTGCTCACCCAATCTCACCAATCCTCTCAGTCCCAAGTGTCCAGCCTTATGCCACATCCAGCTGTCATTGTAGATAGGGTCATTCCAGGTGGCATCAGAGACCCTGAAGGAATTGTAAAGAATTTCCATGTTTCTTTGTTTTGTTTTTGAAATTCCTTTTTAGAGTGGGTTTGAGCTGATTCTCGCTGCCCTGTTTATGCCAGTCTAGACACACTTGATTCCCTTACGGAGACATATCAATACATAGGTTTTAAGATTCTTACTAGTCAGATCTATTCCTCTGCGGGAAATATGGGGTTTTGAGTCCCTTTCACTGAGGAAGGTGTAGGTCTTGTCTATTCCATAGTTGGTTTTTGGAACGGTACCTGTGCTTATATCAAAGTCTGGTTTGATGCATCACCCCACCTCTCCTTCCCCCTTAAGCAGGCATAAGAGTGTTTTCTAAATGTGAGACTCTGTTCTCTTGCCTAACTCAGTTCATGTGTAGCCATGTTTACATGATCTTCCTAAGTGATATCTTATGATAAGTTTCTTTTCCTGTGTGACTTCTTTCACTTAGAATCATCGTACCAGAATCCACTCATTTTGCTGCTACTGGTCTTATGACATTGATTTCGTGGCTGAGGGATATTCCATCGTACGTAAGTTCCACAATGTTTGGAACCATTTTTATATTTCCTGGGATATTTCAGGTGTACCCAGGTTGAGGTTCCTGTAAGCAGTGCAGCCCTCAATTTGGGGGTGGCTCTGTCTTATGGATTTTCAGTTTTCCCAAGGTATATTCCCTAGACTGGACGTGCCCTTGGCTCTGGAGCTCTGTTGTTTACTTGTTTTAGGGAACACAATGCACTCCTCCAGTGAGGCAGTTGGCAACTTACATCCCGCCCATCAGCATAACAAGGCTCCCTGTTCTCCAGGGCCTGTCTTGCCTTTCTGGCTTTTACACATTTTGTGGATGTCCCTTTTGACCGGTGGGAAGTGATACTTCTTTGTAGTGCAGATTTGCATTGCCCGCTTGCTTGCTTGGCCAAAAAGGGCGTATGCGTTTTCTCCTGAATATATTCAGGAGAAAACGCATACGCCCTTTTTGGCCAAGTGCATCATTGTCGAAGTTGTGCCCCTCTTCCTGTGCTTTACAGGCGATTTCAACGTACCTCTTGAAATCTGTTTCCTGCTATTCTGCCTCGCTTTCAAGTCCGCCTCGTTGCCTTCCCTCAACAGATTTTTGGACGATAGTTGGCCTTGATTACTCTGCCAGTTTGTGAATTGCTGTGCCCCTGAGCTCCATTTTTCAACTCGTTTTTTGTGAGCTGAACGCAAGTCCAAACTTTTGGTTCAGGACCTCTACTGGTTCCCGGTGGGTGGCTGAGACTTTGGTTCATTCTTCTTCCTGCCGGGAAATTAGAGTCACATGTGCCCATCCAAATGCCTAACAGCTACTCTCTCATTGGTTCTCCCTCTTCCCTTTCATCCTCTGCCAAATTGGCAACCTGTGCGAACCAGGAGCTTAAAGGGGCTCTCTCTCCAAGTTGGGAGATTGATAGGAAAACAGTTGGAAAGTCAAACCGGAGCACCAGGAGAGGGGCTCTTCGTTGAGTTTTAGAAACCTTTCGTATTCACAGTGTGTCCATTTTCTAGGTTTCCCGTACACGTTATAGCTGTAGTAATATTCCCTTCCACCTGGAGAGCTGGGACCCATGGAATGGGTGCCATGCATTATTGCTTTAAAGGGTCTGCATTTGCTCACCCAATCTCACCAATCCTCTCAGTCCCAAGTGTCCAGCCTTATGCCACATCCAGCTGTCATTGTAGACAGGGTCATTCCAGGTTGCATCAGAGACCCTGAAGGAATTGTAAAGAATTTCCCTGTTTCTTTGTTTTGTTTTTGAAATTCATTTTTAGAGTGGGTTTGAGCTGATTCTCGCTGCCCTGTTTATGCCAGTCTAGACACACTTGATTCCCTTACGGAGACATATCAATACATAGGTTTTAAGATTCTTACTAGTCAGATCTATTCCTCTGCGGGAAATATGGGGTTTTGAGTCCCTTTCACTGAGGAAGGTGTAGGTCTTGTCTATTCCATAGTTGGTTTTTGGAACGGTACCTGTGCTTATATCAAAGTCTGGTTTGATGCATCACCCCACCTCTCCTTCCCCCTTAAGCAGGCATAAGAGTGTTTTCTAAATGTGAGACTCTGTTCTCTTGCCTAACTCAGTTCATGTGTAGCCATGTTTACAGGATCTTCCTAAGTGATATCTTATGATAAGTTTCTTTTCCTGTGTGACTTCTTTCACTTAGAATCATCGTACCAGAATCCACTCATTTTGCTGCTACTGGTCTTATGACATTGATTTCGTGGCTGAGGGATATTCCATCGTACGTAAGTTCCACAATGTTTGGAACCATTTTTATATTTCCTGGGATATTTCAGGTGTACCCAGGTTGAGGTTCCTGTAAGCAGTGCAGCCCTCAATTTGGGGGTGGCTCTGTCTTATGGATTTTCAGTTTTCCCAAGGTATATTCCCTAGACTGGACGTGCCCTTGGCTCTGGAGCTCTGTTGTTTACTTGTTTTAGGGAACACAATGCACTCCTCCAGTGAGGCAGTTGGCAACTTACATCCCGCCCATCAGCATAACAAGGCTCCCTGTTCTCCAGGGCCTGTCTTGCCTTTCTGGTTTTTACACATTTTGTGGATGTCCCTTTTGACCGGTGGGAAGTGATACTTCTTTGTAGTGCAGATTTGCATTGCCCGCTTGCTTGCTTGGCCAAAAAGGGCGTATGCGTTTTCTCCTGAATATATTCAGGAGAAAACGCATACGCCCTTTTTGGCCAAGTGCATCATTGTCGAAGTTGTGCCCCTCTTCCTGTGCTTTACAGGCGATTCCAATGTACCTCTTGAAATCTGTTTCCTGCTATTCTGCCTCGCTTTCAAGTCCGCCTCGTTGCCTTCCCTCAACAGATTTTTGGACGATAGTTGGCCTTGATTACTCTGCCAGTTTGTGAATTGCTGTGCCCCTGAGCTCCATTTTTCAACTCGTTTTTTGTGAGCTGAACGCAAGTCCAAACTTTTGGTTCAGGACCTCTACTGGTTCCCGGTGGGTGGCTGAGACTTTGGTTCATTCTTCTCCCTGCCGGGAAATTAGAGTGACATGTGCCCATCCAAATGCCTAACAGCTACTCTCTCATTGGTTCTCCCTCTTCCCTTTCATCCTCTGCCAAATTGGCAACCTGTGCGAACCAGGAGCTTAAAGGGGCTGTCTCTCCAAGTTGGGAGATTGATAGGAAAGCAGTTGGAAAGTCAAACCGGAGCACCAGGAGAGAGGCTCTTCGTTGAGTTTTAGAAACCTTTCGTATTCACAGTGTGTCCATTCTCTAGGTTTCCCGTACACGTTATAGCTGTAGTAATATTCCCTTCCACCTGGAGAGCTGGGACCCATGGAATGGGTGCCATGCATTATTGCTTTAAAGGGTCTGCATTTGCTCACCCAATCTCACCAATCCTCTCAGTCCCAAGTGTCCAGCCTTATGCCACATCCAGCTGTCATTGTAGATAGGGTCATTCCAGGTTGCATCAGAGACCCTGAAGGAATTGTAAAGAATTTCCCTGTTTCTTTGTTTTGTTTTTGAAATTCCTTTTTAGAGTGGGTTTGAGCTGATTCTCGCTGCCCTGTTTATGCCAGTCTAGACACACTTGATTCCCTTACGGAGACATATCAATACATAGGTTTTAAGATTCTTACTAGTCAGATCTATTCCTCTGCGGGAAATATGGGGTTTTGAGTCCCTTTCACTGAGGAAGGTGTAGGTCTTGTCTATTCCATAGTTGGTTTTTGGAACGGTACCTGTGCTTATATCAAACTCGGGTTTGATGCATCACCCCACCTCTCCTTCCCCCTTAAGCAGGCATAAGAGTGTTTTCTAAATGTGAGACTCTGTTCTCTTGCCTAACTCAGTTCATGTGTAGCCATGTTTACAGGATCTTCCTAAGTGATATCTTATGATAAGTTTCTTTTCCTGTGTGACTTCTTTCACTTAGAATCATCGTACCTGAATCCACTCATTTTGCTGCTACTGGTCTTATGACATTGATTTCGTGGCTGAGGGATATTCCATCGTACGTAAGTTCCACAATGTTTGGAACCATTTTTATATTTCCTGGGATATTTCAGGTGTACCCAGGTTGAGGTTCCTGTAAGCAGTGCAGCCCTCAATTTGGGGGTGGCTCTGTCTTATGGATTTTCAGTTTTCCCAAGGTATATTCCCTAGACTGGACGTGCCCTTGGCTCTGGAGCTCTGTTGTTTACTTGTTTTAGGGAACACAATGCACTCCTCCAGTGAGGCAGTTGGCAACTTACATCCCGCCCATTAGCATAACAAGGCTCCCTGTTCTCCAGGGCCTGTCTTGCCTTTCTGGTTTTTACACATTTTGTGGATGTCCCTTTTGACCAGTGGGAAGTGATACTTCTTTGTAGTGCAGATTTGCATTGCCCGCTTGCTTGCTTGGCCAAAAAGGGCGTATGCGTTTTCTCCTGAATATATTCAGGAGAAAACGCATACGCCCTTTTTGGCCAAGTGCATCATTGTCGAAGTTGTGCCCCTCTTCCTGTGCTTTACAGGCGATTTCAACGTACCTCTTGAAATCTGTTTCCTGCTATTCTGCCTCGCTTTCAAGTCCGCCTCGTTGCCTTCCCTCAACAGATTTTTGGACGATAGTTGGCCTTGATTACTCTGCCAGTTTGTGAATTGCTGTGCCCCTGAGCTCCATTTTTCAACTCGTTTTTTGTGAGCTGAACGCAAGTCCAAACTTTTGGTTCAGGACCTCTACTGGTTCCCGGTGGGTGGCTGAGACTTTGGTTCATTCTTCTTCCTGCCGGGAAATTAGGGTGACATGTGCCCATCCAAATGCCTAACAGCTACTCTCTCATTGGTTCTTCCTCTTCCCTTTCATCCTCTGCCAAATTGGCAACCTGTGCGAACCAGGAGCTTAAAGGGGCTCTCTCTCCAAGTTGGGAGATTGATAGGAAAACAGTTGGAAAGTCAAACCGGAGCACCAGGAGAGGGGCTCTTCGTTGAGTTTTAGAAACCTTTCGTATTCACAGTGTGTCCATTTTCTAGGTTTCCCGTACACGTTATAGCTGTAGTAATATTCCCTTCCACCTGGAGAGCTGGGACCCATGGAATGGGTGCCATGCATTATTGCTTTAAAGGGTCTGCATTTGCTGACCCAATCTCACCAATCCTCTCAGTCCCAAGTGTCCAGCCTTATGCCACATCCAGCTGTCATTGTAGATAGGGTCATTCCAGGGTGCATCAGAGACCCTGAAGGAATTGTAAAGAATTTCGCTGTTTCTTTGTTCTGTTTTTGAAATTCCTTTTTAGAGTGGGTTTGAGCTGATTCTCACTGCCCTGTTTATGCCAGTCTAGACACACTTGATTCCCTTACGGAGACATATCAATACATAGGTTTTAAGATTCTTACTAGTCAGATCTATTCCTCTGCGGGAAATATGGGGTTTTGAGTCCCTTTCACTGAGGAAGGTGTAGGTCTTGTCTATTCCATAGTTGGTTTTTGGAACGGTACCTGTGCTTATATCAAAGTCTGGTTTGATGCATCACCCCACCTCTCCTTCCCCCTTAAGCAGGCATAAGAGTGTTTTCTAAATGTGAGACTCTGTTCTCTTGCCTAACTCAGTTCATGTGTAGCCATGTTTACAGGATCTTCCTAAGTGATATCTTATGATAAGTTTCTTTTCTTGTGTGACTTCTTTCACTTAGAATCATCGTACCTGAATCCACTCATTTTGCTGCTACTGGTCTTATGACATTGATTTCGTGGCTGAGGGATATTCCATCGTACGTAAGTTCCACAATGTTTGGAACCATTTTTATATTTCCTGGGATATTTCAGGTGTACCCAGGTTGAGGTTCCTGTAAGCAGTGCAGCCCTCAATTTGGGGGTGGCTCTGTCTTATGGATTTTCAGTTTTCCCAAGGTATATTCCCTAGACTGGACGTGCCCTTGGCTCTGGAGCTCTGTTGTTTACTTGTTTTAGGGAACACAATGCACTCCTCCAGTGAGGCAGTTGGCAACTTACATCCCGCCCATCAGCATAACAAGGCTCCCTGTTCTCCAGGGCCTGTCTTGCCTTTCTGGTTTTTACACATTTTGTGGATGTCCCTTTTGACTGGTGGGAAGTGATACTTCTTTGTAGTGCAGATTTGCATTGCCCGCTTGCTTGCTTGGCCAAAAAGGGCGTATGCGTTTTCTCCAGAATATATTCAGGAGAAAACGCATACGCCCTTTTTGGCCAAGTGCATCATTGTCGAAGTTGTGCCCCTCTTCCTGTGCTTTACAGGCGATTCCAACGTACCTCTTGAAATCTGTTTCCTGCTATTCTGCCTCGCTTTCAAGTCCGCCTCGTTGCCTTCCCTCAACAGATTTTTGGACGATAGTTGGCCTTGATTACTCTGCCAGTTTGTGAATTGCTGTGCCCCTGAGCTCCATTTTTCAACTCGTTTTTTGTGAGCTGAACGCAAGTCCAAACTTTTGGTTCAGGACCTCTACTGGTTCCCGGTGGGTGGCTGAGACTTTGGTTCATTCTTCTTCCTGCCGGGAAATTAGAGTGACATGTGCCCATCCAAATGCCTAACAGCTACTCTCTCATTGGTTCTCCCTCTTCCCTTTCATCCTCTGCCAAATTGGCAACCTGTGCGAACCAGGAGCTTAAAGGGGCTGTCTCTCCAAGTTGGGAGATTGATAGGAAAGCAGTTGGAAAGTCAAACCGGAGCACCAGGAGAGGGGCTCTTCGTTGAGTTTTAGAAACCTTTCGTTATCACAGTGTGTCCATTCTCTTGGTTTCCCGTACACGTTATAACTGTAGTAATATTCCCTTCCACCTGGAGAGCTGGGACCCATGGAATGGGTGCCATGCATTATTGCTTTAAAGGGTCTGCATTTGCTCACCCAATCTCACCAATCCTCTCAGTCCCAAGTGTCCAGCCTTATGCCACATCCAGCTGTCATTGTAGATAGGGTCATTCCAGGTTGCATCAGAGACCCTGAAGGAATTGTAAAGAATTTCCCTGTTTCTTTGTTCTGTTTTTGAAATTCCTTTTTAGAGTGGGTTTGAGCTGATTCTCGCTGCCATGTTTATGCCAGTCTAGACACACTTGATTCCCTTACGCAGACATATCAATACATAGGTTTTAAGATTCTTACTAGTCAGATCTATTCCTCTGCGGGAAATATGGAGTTTTGAGTCCCTTTCACTGAGGAAGGTGTAGGTCTTGTCTATTCCATAGTTGGTTTTTGGAACGGTACCTGTGCTTATACCAAACTCTGGTTTGATGCATCACCCCACCACTCCTTCCCCCTTAAGCAGGCATAAGAGTGTTTTCTAAATGTGAGACTCTGTTCTCTTGCCTAACTCAGTTCATGTGTAGCCATGTTAAAGGATCTTCCTAAGTGATATCTTATGATAAGTTTCTTTTCCTGCGTGACTTCTTTCACTTAGAATCATCATACCTGAATCCACTCATTTTGCTGCTACTGGTCTTATGACATTGATTTCGTGGCTGAGGGATATTCCATCGTACGTAAGTTCCACAAAGTTTGGAACCATTTTTATATTTCCTGGGATATTTCAGGTGTACCCAGGTTGAGGTTCCTGTAAGCAGTGCAGCCCTCAATTTGGGGGTGGCTCTGTCTTATGGATTTTCAGTTTCCCCAAGGTATATTCCCTAGACTGGAAGTGCCCTTGGCTCTGGAGCTCTGTTGTTTACTTGTTTTAGGGAACACAATGCACTCCTCCAGTGAGGCAGTTGGCAACTTACATCCCGCCCATCAGCATAACAAGGCTCCCTGTTCTCCAGGGCCTGTCTTGCCTTTCTGGATTTACAAATTTTGTGGATGTCCCTTTTGACCGGTGGGAAGTGATACTTCTTTGTAGTGCAGATTTGCATTGCCCGCTTGCTTGCTTGGCCAACAAGGGCGTATGAGTTTTCTCCTGAATATATTCAGGAGAAAACGCATACACCATTTTTGGCCAAGTACATCATTGTCGAAGTTGTGTCCCTCTTCCTGTGCTTTATAGGCGATTCCAACGTACCTCTTGAAATCTGTTTCCTGCTATTCTGCCTCGCTTTCAAGTCCGCCTCGTTGCCTTCCCTCAACAGATTTTTGGACGATAGTTGGCCTTGATTACTCTGCCAGTTTGTGAATTGCTGTGCCCCTGAGCTCCATTTTTCAACTCGTTTTTTGTGAGCTGAACGCAAGTCCAAACTTTTGGTTCAGGACCTCTACTGGTTCTCGGTGGGTGGCTGAGACTTTGGTTCATTCTTCTTCCTGCCGGGAAATTAGAGTGACATGTGCCCATCCAAATGCCTAACAGCTACTCTCTCATTGGTTCTCCCTCTTCCCTTTCATCCTCTGCCAAATTGGCAACTTGTGCGAACCAGGAGCTTAAAGGGGCTGTCTCTCCAAGTTGGGAGATTGATAGGAAAGCAGTTGGAAAATCAAACCGGAGCACCAGGAGAGGGGCTCTTCGTTGAGTTTTAGAAACCTTTCGTATTCACAGTGTGTCCATTCTCTAGGTTTCCCGTACACGTTATAGCTGTAGTAATATTCCCTTCCACCTGGAGAGCTGGGACCCATGGAATGGGTGCCATGCATTATTGCTTTAAAGGGTCTGCATTTGCTCACCCAATCTCACCAATCCTCTCAGTCCCAAGTGTCCAGCCTTATGCCACATCCAGCTGTCATTGTAGATAGGGTCATTCCAGGTGGCATCAGAGACCCTGAAGGAATTGTAAAGAATTTCCCTGTTTCTTTGTTCTGTTTTTGAAATTCCTTTTTAGAGTGGGTTTGAGCTGATTCTCGCTGCCCTGTTTATGCCAGTCTAGACACACTTGATTCCCTTACGGAGACATATCAATACATAGGTTTTAAGATTCTTACTAGTCAGATCTATTCCTCTGCGGGAAATATGGGGTTTTGAGTCCCTTTCACTGAGGAAGGTGTAGGTCTTGTCTATTCCATAGTTGGTTTTTGGAACGGTACCTGTGCTTATATCAAAGTCTGGTTTGATGCATCACCCCACCTCTCCTTCCCCCTTAAGCAGGCATAAGAGTGTTTTCTAAATGTGAGACTCTGTTCTCTTGCCTAACTCAGTTCATGTGTAGCCATGTTTACAGGATCTTCCTAAGTGATATCTTATGATAAGTTTCTTTTCCTGTGTGACTTCTTTCACTTAGAATCATCGTACCTGAATCCACTCATTTTGCTGCTACTGGTCTTATGACATTGATTTCGTGGCTGAGGGATATTCCATCGTACGTAAGTTCCACAATGTTTGGAACCATTTTTATATTTCCTGGGATATTTCAGGTGTACCCAGGTTGAGGTTCCTGTAAGCAGTGCAGCCCTCAATTTGGGGGTGGCTCTGTCTTATGGATTTTCAGTTTTCCCAAGGTATATTCCCTAGACTGGACGTGCCCTTGGCTCTGGAGCTCTGTTGTTTACTTGTTTTAGGGAACACAATGCACTCCTCCAGTGAGGCAGTTGGCAACTTACATCCCGCCCATCAGCATAACAAGGCTCCCTGTTCTCCAGGGCCTGTCTTGCCTTTCTGGTTTTTACACATTTTGTGGATGTCCCTTTTGACCGGTGGGAAGTGATACTTCTTTGTAGTGCAGATTTGCATTGCCCGCTTGCTTGCTTGGCCAAAAAGGGCGTATGCGTTTTCTCCTGAATATATTCAGGAGAAAACGCATACGCCCTTTTTGGCCAAGTGCATCATTGTCGAAGTTGTGCCCCTCTTCCTGTGCTTTACAGGCGATTCCAACGTACCTCTTGAAATCTGTTTCCTGCTATTCTGCCTCGCTTTCAAGTCCGCCTCGTTGCCTTCCCTCAACAGATTTTTGGACGATAGTTGGCCTTGATTACTCTGCCAGTTTGTGAATTGCTGTGCCCCTGAGCTCCATTTTTCAACTCGTTTTTTGTGAGCTGAACGCAAGTCCAAACTTTTGGTTCAGGACCTCTACTGGTTCCCGGTGGGTGGCTGAGACTTTGGTTCATTCTTCTTCCTGCCGGGAAATTAGAGTGACATGTGCCCATCCAAATGCCTAACAGCTACTCTCTCATTGGTTCTCCCTCTTCCCTTTCATCCTCTGCCAAATTGGCAACCTGTGCGAACCAGGAGCTTAAAGGGGCTGTCTCTCCAAGTTGGGAGATTGATAGGAAAGCAGTTGGAAAGTCAAACCGGAGCACCAGGAGAGGGGCTCTTCGTTGAGTTTTAGAAACCTTTCGTTATCACAGTGTGTCCATTCTCTAGGTTTCCCGTACACGTTATAACTGTAGTAATATTCCCTTCCACCTGGAGAGCTGGGACCCATGGAATGGGTGCCATGCATTATTGCTTTAAAGGGTCTGCATTTGCTCACCCAATCTCACCAATCCTCTCAGTCCCAAGTGTCCAGCCTTATGCCACATCCAGCTGTCATTGTAGATAGGGTCATTCCAGGTTGCATCAGAGACCCTGAAGGAATTGTAAAGAATTTCCCTGTTTCTTTGTTCTGTTTTTGAAATTCCTTTTTAGAGTGGGTTTGAGCTGATTCTCGCTGCCATGTTTATGCCAGTCTAGACACACTTGATTCCCTTACGCAGACATATCAATACATAGGTTTTAAGATTCTTACTAGTCAGATCTATTCCTCTGCGGGAAATATGGAGTTTTGAGTCCCTTTCACTGAGGAAGGTGTAGGTCTTGTCTATTCCATAGTTGGTTTTTGGAACGGTACCTGTGCTTATACCAAACTCTGGTTTGATGCATCACCCCACCACTCCTTCCCCCTTAAGCAGGCATAAGAGTGTTTTCTAAATGTGAGACTCTGTTCTCTTGCCTAACTCAGTTCATGTGTAGCCATGTTAAAGGATCTTCCTAAGTGATATCTTATGATAAGTTTCTTTTCCTGCGTGACTTCTTTCACTTAGAATCATCATACCTGAATCCACTCATTTTGCTGCTACTGGTCTTATGACATTGATTTCGTGGCTGAGGGATATTCCATCGTACGTAAGTTCCACAAAGTTTGGAACCATTTTTATATTTCCTGGGATATTTCAGGTGTACCCAGGTTGAGGTTCCTGTAAGCAGTGCAGCCCTCAATTTGGGGGTGGCTCTGTCTTATGGATTTTCAGTTTCCCCAAGGTATATTCCCTAGACTGGAAGTGCCCTTGGCTCTGGAGCTCTGTTGTTTACTTGTTTTAGGGAACACAATGCACTCCTCCAGTGAGGCAGTTGGCAACTTACATCCCGCCCATCAGCATAACAAGGCTCCCTGTTCTCCAGGGCCTGTCTTGCCTTTCTGGATTTACAAATTTTGTGGATGTCCCTTTTGACCGGTGGGAAGTGATACTTCTTTGTAGTGCAGATTTGCATTGCCCGCTTGCTTGCTTGGCCAACAAGGGCGTATGAGTTTTCTCCTGAATATATTCAGGAGAAAACGCATACACCATTTTTGGCCAAGTACATCATTGTCGAAGTTGTGTCCCTCTTCCTGTGCTTTATAGGCGATTCCAACGTACCTCTTGAAATCTGTTTCCTGCTATTCTGCCTCGCTTTCAAGTCCGCCTCGTTGCCTTCCCTCAACAGATTTTTGGACGATAGTTGGCCTTGATTACTCTGCCAGTTTGTGAATTGCTGTGCCCCTGAGCTCCATTTTTCAACTCGTTTTTTGTGAGCTGAACGCAAGTCCAAACTTTTGGTTCAGGACCTCTACTGGTTCTCGGTGGGTGGCTGAGACTTTGGTTCATTCTTCTTCCTGCCTGGAAATTAGAGTGACATGTGCCCATCCAAATGCCTAACAGCTACTCTCTCATTGGTTCTCCCTCTTCCCTTTCATCCTCTGCCAAATTGGCAACTTGTGCGAACCAGGAGCTTAAAGGGGCTGTCTCTCCAAGTTGGGAGATTGATAGGAAAGCAGTTGGAAAATCAAACCGGAGCACCAGGGGAGGGGCTCTTCGTTGAGTTTTAGAAACCTTTCGTATTCACAGTGTGTCCATTCTCTAGGTTTCCCGTACACGTTATAGCTGTACTAATATTCCCTTCCACCTGGAGAGCTGGGACCCATGGAATGGGTGCCATGCATTATTGCTTTAAAGGGTCTGCATTTGCTCACCCAATCTCACCAATCCTCTCAGTCCCAAGTGTCCAGCCTTATGCCACATCCAGCTGTCATTGTAGATAGGGTCATTCCAGGTGGCATCAGAGACCCTGAAGGAATTGTAAAGAATTTCCCTGTTTCTTTGTTCTGTTTTTGAAATTCCTTTTTAGAGTGGGTTTGAGCTGATTCTCGCTGCCATGTTTATGCCAGTCTAGACACACTTGATTCCCTTACGCAGACATATCAATACATAGGTTTTAAGATTCTTACTAGTCAGATCTATTCCTCTGCGGGAAATATGGAGTTTTGAGTCCCTTTCACTGAGGAAGGTGTAGGTCTTGTCTATTCCATAGTTGGTTTTTGGAACGGTACCTGTGCTTATACCAAACTCTGGTTTGATGCATCACCCCACCACTCCTTCCCCCTTAAGCAGGCATAAGAGTGTTTTCTAAATGTGAGACTCTGTTCTCTTGCCTAACTCAGTTCATGTGTAGCCATGTTAAAGGATCTTCCTAAGTGATATCTTATGATAAGTTTCTTTTCCTGCGTGACTTCTTTCACTTAGAATCATCATACCTGAATCCACTCATTTTGCTGCTACTGGTCTTATGACATTGATTTCGTGGCTGAGGGATATTCCATCGTACGTAAGTTCCACAAAGTTTGGAACCATTTTTATATTTCCTGGGATATTTCAGGTGTACCCAGGTTGAGGTTCCTGTAAGCAGTGCAGCCCTCAATTTGGGGGTGGCTCTGTCTTATGGATTTTCAGTTTCCCCAAGGTATATTCCCTAGACTGGAAGTGCCCTTGGCTCTGGAGCTCTGTTGTTTACTTGTTTTAGGGAACACAATGCACTCCTCCAGTGAGGCAGTTGGCAACTTACATCCCGCCCATCAGCATAACAAGGCTCCCTGTTCTCCAGGGCCTGTCTTGCCTTTCTGGATTTACAAATTTTGTGGATGTCCCTTTTGACCGGTGGGAAGTGATACTTCTTTGTAGTGCAGATTTGCATTGCCCGCTTGCTTGCTTGGCCAACAAGGGCGTATGAGTTTTCTCCTGAATATATTCAGGAGAAAACGCATACACCATTTTTGGCCAAGTACATCATTGTCGAAGTTGTGTCCCTCTTCCTGTGCTTTATAGGCGATTCCAACGTACCTCTTGAAATCTGTTTCCTGCTATTCTGCCTCGCTTTCAAGTCCGCCTCGTTGCCTTCCCTCAACAGATTTTTGGACGATAGTTGGCCTTGATTACTCTGCCAGTTTGTGAATTGCTGTGCCCCTGAGCTCCATTTTTCAACTCGTTTTTTGTGAGCTGAACGCAAGTCCAAACTTTTGGTTCAGGACCTCTACTGGTTCTCGGTGGGTGGCTGAGACTTTGGTTCATTCTTCTTCCTGCCTGGAAATTAGAGTGACATGTGCCCATCCAAATGCCTAACAGCTACTCTCTCATTGGTTCTCCCTCTTCCCTTTCATCCTCTGCCAAATTGGCAACTTGTGCGAACCAGGAGCTTAAAGGGGCTGTCTCTCCAAGTTGGGAGATTGATAGGAAAGCAGTTGGAAAATCAAACCGGAGCACCAGGAGAGGGGCTCTTCGTTGAGTTTTAGAAACCTTTCGTATTCACAGTGTGTCCATTCTCTAGGTTTCCCGTACACGTTATAGCTGTACTAATATTCCCTTCCACCTGGAGAGCTGGGACCCATGGAATGGGTGCCATGCATTATTGCTTTAAAGGGTCTGCATTTGCTCACCCAATCTCACCAATCCTCTCAGTCCCAAGTGTCCAGCCTTATGCCACATCCAGCTGTCATTGTAGATAGGGTCATTCCAGGTGGCATCAGAGACCCTGAAGGAATTGTAAAGAATTTCCCTGTTTCTTTGTTCTGTTTTTGAAATTCCTTTTTAGAGTGGGTTTGAGCTGATTCTCGCTGCCCTGTTTATGCCAGTCTAGACACACTTGATTCCCTTACGGAGACATATCAATACATAGGTTTTAAGATTCTTACTAGTCAGATCTATTCCTCTGCGGGAAATATGGGGTTTTGAGTCCCTTTCACTGAGGAAGGTGTAGGTCTTGTCTATTCCATAGTTGGTTTTTGGAACGGTACCTGTGCTTATATCAAAGTCTGGTTTGATGCATCACCCCACCTCTCCTTCCCCCTTAAGCAGGCATAAGAGTGTTTTCTAAATGTGAGACTCTGTTCTCTTGCCTAACTCAGTTCATGTGTAGCCATGTTTACAGGATCTTCCTAAGTGATATCTTATGATAAGTTTCTTTTCCTGTGTGACTTCTTTCACTTAGAATCATCGTACCTGAATCCACTCATTTTGCTGCTACTGGTCTTATGACATTGATTTCGTGGCTGAGGGATATTCCATCGTACGTAAGTTCCACAATGTTTGGAACCATTTTTATATTTCCTGGGATATTTCAGGTGTACCCAGGTTGAGGTTCCTGTAAGCAGTGCAGCCCTCAATTTGGGGGTGGCTCTGTCTTATGGATTTTCAGTTTTCCCAAGGTATATTCCCTAGACTGGACGTGCCCTTGGCTCTGGAGCTCTGTTGTTTACTTGTTTTAGGGAACACAATGCACTCCTCCAGTGAGGCAGTTGGCAACTTACATCCCGCCCATCAGCATAACAAGGCTCCCTGTTCTCCAGGGCCTGTCTTGCCTTTCTGGTTTTTACACATTTTGTGGATGTCCCTTTTGACCGGTGGGAAGTGATACTTCTTTGTAGTGCAGATTTGCATTGCCCGCTTGCTTGCTTGGCCAAAAAGGGCGTATGCGTTTTCTCCTGAATATATTCAGGAGAAAACGCATACGCCCTTTTTGGCCAAGTGCATCATTGTCGAAGTTGTGCCCTTCTTCCTGTGCTTTACAGGCGATTCCAACGTACCTCTTGAAATCTGTTTCCTGCTATTCTGCCTCGCTTTCAAGTCCGCCTCGTTGCCTTCCCTCAACAGATTTTTGGACGATAGTTGGCCTTGATTACTCTGCCAGTTTGTGAATTGCTGTGCCCCTGAGCTCCATTTTTCAACTCGTTTTTTGTGAGCTGAACGCAAGTCCAAACTTTTGGTTCAGGACCTCTACTGGTTCCCGGTGGGTGGCTGAGACTTTGGTTCATTCTTCTCCCTGCCGGGAAATTAGAGTGACATGTGCCCATCCAAATGCCTAACAGCTACTCTCTCATTGGTTCTCCCTCTTCCCTTTCATCCTCTGCCAAATTGGCAACCTGTGCGAACCAGGAGCTTAAAGGGGCTGTCTCTCCAAGTTGGGAGATTGATAGGAAAGCAGTTGGAAAGTCAAACCGGAGCACCAGGAGAGAGGCTCTTCGTTGAGTTTTAGAAACCTTTCGTATTCACAGTGTGTCCATTCTCTAGGTTTCCCGTACACGTTATAGCTGTAGTAATATTCCCTTCCACCTGGAGAGCTGGGACCCATGGAATGGGTGCCATGCATTATTGCTTTAAAGGGTCTGCATTTGCTCACCCAATCTCACCAATCCTCTCAGTCCCAAGTGTCCAGCCTTATGCCACATCCAGCTGTCATTGTAGATAGGGTCATTCCAGGTTGCATCAGAGACCCTGAAGGAATTGTAAAGAATTTCCCTGTTTCTTTGTTTTGTTTTTGAAATTCCTTTTTAGAGTGGGTTTGAGCTGATTCTCGCTGCCCTGTTTATGCCAGTCTAGACACACTTGATTCCCTTACGGAGACATATCAATACATAGGTTTTAAGATTCTTACTAGTCAGATCTATTCCTCTGCGGGAAATATGGGGTTTTGAGTCCCTTTCACTGAGGAAGGTGTAGGTCTTGTCTATTCCATAGTTGGTTTTTGGAACGGTACCTGTGCTTATATCAAACTCGGGTTTGATGCATCACCCCACCTCTCCTTCCCCCTTAAGCAGGCATAAGAGTGTTTTCTAAATGTGAGACTCTGTTCTCTTGCCTAACTCAGTTCATGTGTAGCCATGTTTACAGGATCTTCCTAAGTGATATCTTATGATAAGTTTCTTTTCCTGTGTGACTTCTTTCACTTAGAATCATCGTACCTGAATCCACTCATTTTGCTGCTACTGGTCTTATGACATTGATTTCGTGGCTGAGGGATATTCCATCGTACGTAATTTCCACAATGTTTGGAACCATTTTTATATTTCCTGGGATATATCAGGTGTACCCAGGTTGAGGTTCCTGTAAGCAGTGCAGCCCTCAATTTGGGGGTGGCTCTGTCTTATGGATTTTCAGTTTTCCCAAGGTATATTCCCTAGACTGGACGTGCCCTTGGCTCTGGAGCTCTGTTGTTTACTTGTTTTAGGGAACACAATGCACTCCTCCAGTGAGGCAGTTGGCAACTTACATCCCGCCCATCAGCATAACAAGGCTCCCTGTTCTCCAGGGCCTGTCTTGCCTTTCTGGTTTTTACACATTTTGTGGATGTCCCTTTTGACCGGTGGGAAGTGATACTTCTTTGTAGTGCAGATTTGCATTGCCCGCTTGCTTGCTTGGCCAAAAAGGGCGTATGCGTTTTCTCCTGAATATATTCAGGAGAAAACGCATACGCCCTTTTTGGCCAAGTGCATCATTGTCGAAGTTGTGCCCCTCTTCCTGTGCTTTACAGGCGATTTCAACGTACCTCTTGAAATCTGTTTCCTGCTATTCTGCCTCGCTTTCAAGTCCGCCTCGTTGCCTTCCCTCAACAGATTTTTGGACGATAGTTGGCCTTGATTACTCTGCCAGTTTGTGAATTGCTGTGCCCCTGAGCTCCATTTTTCAACTCGTTTTTTGTGAGCTGAACGCAAGTCCAAACTTTTGGTTCAGGACCTCTACTGGTTCCCGGTGGGTGGCTGAGTCTTTGGTTCATTCTTCTTCCTGCCGGGAAATTAGGGTGACATGTGCCCATCCAAATGCCTAACAGCTACTCTCTCATTGGTTCTCCCTCTTCCCTTTCATCCTCTGCCAAATTGGCAACCTGTGCGAACCAGGAGCTTAAAGGGGCTGTCTCTCCAAGTTGGGAGATTGATAGGAAAGCAGTTGGAAAGTCAAACCGGAGCACCAGGAGAGGGGCTCTTCGTTGAGTTTTAGAAACCTTTCGTTATCACAGTGTGTCCATTCTCTAGGTTTCCCGTACACGTTATAACTGTAGTAATATTCCCTTCCACCTGGAGAGCTGGGACCCATGGAATGGGTGCCATGCATTATTGCTTTAAAGGGTCTGCATTTGCTCACCCAATCTCACCAATCCTCTCAGTCCCAAGTGTCCAGCCTTATGCCACATCCAGCTGTCATTGTAGATAGGGTCATTCCAGGTTGCATCAGAGACCCTGAAGGAATTGTAAAGAATTTCCCTGTTTCTTTGTTCTGTTTTTGAAATTCCTTTTTAGAGTGGGTTTGAGCTGATTCTCGCTGCCATGTTTATGCCAGTCTAGACACACTTGATTCCCTTACGCAGACATATCAATACATAGGTTTTAAGATTCTTACTAGTCAGATCTATTCCTCTGCGGGAAATATGGAGTTTTGAGTCCCTTTCACTGAGGAAGGTGTAGGTCTTGTCTATTCCATAGTTGGTTTTTGGAACGGTACCTGTGCTTATACCAAACTCTGGTTTGATGCATCACCCCACCACTCCTTCCCCCTTAAGCAGGCATAAGAGTGTTTTCTAAATGTGAGACTCTGTTCTCTTGCCTAACTCAGTTCATGTGTAGCCATGTTAAAGGATCTTCCTAAGTGATATCTTATGATAAGTTTCTTTTCCTGCGTGACTTCTTTCACTTAGAATCATCATACCTGAATCCACTCATTTTGCTGCTACTGGTCTTATGACATTGATTTCGTGGCTGAGGGATATTCCATCGTACGTAAGTTCCACAAAGTTTGGAACCATTTTTATATTTCCTGGGATATTTCAGGTGTACCCAGGTTGAGGTTCCTGTAAGCAGTGCAGCCCTCAATTTGGGGGTGGCTCTGTCTTATGGATTTTCAGTTTCCCCAAGGTATATTCCCTAGACTGGAAGTGCCCTTGGCTCTGGAGCTCTGTTGTTTACTTGTTTTAGGGAACACAATGCACTCCTCCAGTGAGGCAGTTGGCAACTTACATCCCGCCCATCAGCATAACAAGGCTCCCTGTTCTCCAGGGCCTGTCTTGCCTTTCTGGATTTACAAATTTTGTGGATGTCCCTTTTGACCGGTGGGAAGTGATACTTCTTTGTAGTGCAGATTTGCATTGCCCGCTTGCTTGCTTGGCCAACAAGGGCGTATGAGTTTTCTCCTGAATATATTCAGGAGAAAACGCATACACCATTTTTGGCCAAGTACATCATTGTCGAAGTTGTGTCCCTCTTCCTGTGCTTTATAGGCGATTCCAACGTACCTCTTGAAATCTGTTTCCTGCTATTCTGCCTCGCTTTCAAGTCCGCCTCGTTGCCTTCCCTCAACAGATTTTTGGACGATAGTTGGCCTTGATTACTCTGCCAGTTTGTGAATTGCTGTGCCCCTGAGCTCCATTTTTCAACTCGTTTTTTGTGAGCTGAACGCAAGTCCAAACTTTTGGTTCAGGACCTCTACTGGTTCCCGGTGGGTGGCTGAGACTTTGGTTCATTCTTCTCCCTGCCGGGAAATTAGAGTGACATGTGCCCATCCAAATGCCTAACAGCTACTCTCTCATTGGTTCTCCCTCTTCCCTTTCATCCTCTGCCAAATTGGCAACCTGTGCGAACCAGGAGCTTAAAGGGGCTCTCTCTCCAAGTTGGGAGATTGATAGGAAAGCAGTTGGAAAATCAAACCGGAGCACCAGGAGAGGGGCTCTTCGTTGAGTTTTAGAAACCTTTCGTATTCACAGTGTGTCCATTCTCTAGGTTTCCCGTACACGTTATAGCTGTAGTAATATTCCCTTCCACCTGGAGAGCTGGGACCCATGGAATGGGTGCCATGCATTATTGCTTTAAAGGGTCTGCATTTGCTCACCCAATCTCACCAATCCTCTCAGTCCCAAGTGTCCAGCCTTATGCCACATCCAGCTGTCATTGTAGATAGGGTCATTCCAGGTGGCATCAGAGACCCTGAAGGAATTGTAAAGAATTTCCCTGTTTCTTTGTTCTGTTTTTGAAATTCCTTTTTAGAGTGGGTTTGAGCTGATTCTCGCTGCCCTGTTTATGCCAGTCTAGACACACTTGATTCCCTTACGGAGACATATCAATACATAGGTTTTAAGATTCTTACTAGTCAGATCTATTCCTCTGCGGGAAATATGGGGTTTTGAGTCCCTTTCACTGAGGAAGGTGTAGGTCTTGTCTATTCCATAGTTGGTTTTTGGAACGGTACCTGTGCTTATATCAAAGTCTGGTTTGATGCATCACCCCACCTCTCCTTCCCCCTTAAGCAGGCATAAGAGTGTTTTCTAAATGTGAGACTCTGTTCTCTTGCCTAACTCAGTTCATGTGTAGCCATGTTTACAGGATCTTCCTAAGTGATATCTTATGATAAGTTTCTTTTCCTGTGTGACTTCTTTCACTTAGAATCATCGTACCTGAATCCACTCATTTTGCTGCTACTGGTCTTATGACATTGATTTCGTGGCTGAGGGATATTCCATCGTACGTAAGTTCCACAATGTTTGGAACCATTTTTATATTTCCTGGGATATTTCAGGTGTACCCAGGTTGAGGTTCCTGTAAGCAGTGCAGCCCTCAATTTGGGGGTGGCTCTGTCTTATGGATTTTCAGTTTTCCCAAGGTATATTCCCTAGACTGGACGTGCCCTTGGCTCTGGAGCTCTGTTGTTTACTTGTTTTAGGGAACACAATGCACTCCTCCAGTGAGGCAGTTGGCAACTTACATCCCGCCCATCAGCATAACAAGGCTCCCTGTTCTCCAGGGCCTGTCTTGCCTTTCTGGTTTTTACACATTTTGTGGATGTCCCTTTTGACCGGTGGGAAGTGATACTTCTTTGTAGTGCAGATTTGCATTGCCCGCTTGCTTGCTTGGCCAAAAAGGGCGTATGCGTTTTCTCCTGAATATATTCAGGAGAAAACGCATACGCCCTTTTTGGCCAAGTGCATCATTGTCGAAGTTGTGCCCCTCTTCCTGTGCTTTACAGGCGATTCCAACGTACCTCTTGAAATCTGTTTCCTGCTATTCTGCCTCGCTTTCAAGTCCGCCTCGTTGCCTTCCCTCAACAGATTTTTGGACGATAGTTGGCCTTGATTACTCTGCCAGTTTGTGAATTGCTGTGCCCCTGAGCTCCATTTTTCAACTCGTTTTTTGTGAGCTGAACGCAAGTCCAAACTTTTGGTTCAGGACCTCTACTGGTTCCCGGTGGGTGGCTGAGACTTTGGTTCATTCTTCTCCCTGCCGGGAAATTAGAGTGACATGTGCCCATCCAAATGCCTAACAGCTACTCTCTCATTGGTTCTCCCTCTTCCCTTTCATCCTCTGCCAAATTGGCAACCTGTGCGAACCAGGAGCTTTAAGGGGCTCTCTCTCCAAGTTGGGAGATTGATAGGAAAGCAGTTGGAAAGTGAAACCGGAGCACCAGGAGAGAGGCTCTTCGTTGAGTTTTAGAAACCTTTCGTATTCACAGTGTGTCCATTCTCTAGGTTTCCCGTACACGTTATAGCTGTAGTAATATTCCCTTCCACCTGGAGAGCTGGGACCCATGGAATGGGTGCCATGCATTATTGCTTTAAAGGGTCTGCATTTGCTCACCCAATCTCACCAATCCTCTCAGTCCCAAGTGTCCAGCCTTATGCCACATCCAGCTGTCATTGTAGATAGGGTCATTCCAGGTTGCATCAGAGACCCTGAAGGAATTGTAAAGAATTTCCCTGTTTCTTTGTTTTGTTTTTGAAATTCCTTTTTAGAGTGGGTTTGAGCTGATTCTCGCTGCCCTGTTTATGCCAGTCTAGACACACTTGATTCCCTTACGGAGACATATCAATACATAGGTTTTAAGATTCTTACTAGTCAGATCTATTCCTCTGCGGGAAATATGGGGTTTTGAGTCCCTTTCACTGAGGAAGGTGTAGGTCTTGTCTATTCCATAGTTGGTTTTTGGAACGGTACCTGTGCTTATATCAAACTCGGGTTTGATGCATCACCCCACCTCTCCTTCCCCCTTAAGCAGGCATAAGAGTGTTTTCTAAATGTGAGACTCTGTTCTCTTGCCTAACTCAGTTCATGTGTAGCCATGTTTACAGGATCTTCCTAAGTGATATCTTATGATAAGTTTCTTTTCCTGTGTGACTTCTTTCACTTAGAATCATCGTACCTGAATCCACTCATTTTGCTGCTACTGGTCTTATGACATTGATTTCGTGGCTGAGGGATATTCCATCGTACGTAAGTTCCACAATGTTTGGAACCATTTTTATATTTCCTGGGATATTTCAGGTGTACCCAGGTTGAGGTTCCTGTAAGCAGTGCAGCCCTCAATTTGGGGGTGGCTCTGTCTTATGGATTTTCAGTTTTCCCAAGGTATATTCCCTAGACTGGACGTGCCCTTGGCTCTGGAGCTCTGTTGTTTACTTGTTTTAGGGAACACAATGCACTCCTCCAGTGAGGCAGTTGGCAACTTACATCCCGCCCATCAGCATAACAAGGCTCCCTGTTCTCCAGGGCCTGTCTTGCCTTTCTGGTTTTTACACATTTTGTGGATGTCCCTTTTGACCGGTGGGAAGTGATACTTCTTTGTAGTGCAGATTTGCATTGCCCGCTTGCTTGCTTGGCCAAAAAGGGCGTATGCGTTTTCTCCTGAATATATTCAGGAGAAAACGCATACGCCCTTTTTGGCCAAGTGCATCATTGTCGAAGTTGTGCCCCTCTTCCTGTGCTTTACAGGCGATTCCAACGTACCTCTTGAAATCTGTTTCCTGCTATTCTGCCTCGCTTTCAAGTCCGCCTCGTTGCCTTCCCTCAACAGATTTTTGGACGATAGTTGGCCTTGATTACTCTGCCAGTTTGTGAATTGCTGTGCCCCTGAGCTCCATTTTTCAACTCGTTTTTTGTGAGCTGAACGCAAGTCCAAACTTTTGGTTCAGGACCTCTACTGGTTCCCGGTGGGTGGCTGAGACTTTGGTTCATTCTTCTCCCTGCCGGGAAATTAGAGTGACATGTGCCCATCCAAATGCCTAACAGCTACTCTCTCATTGGTTCTCCCTCTTCCCTTTCATCCTCTGCCAAATTGGCAACCTGTGCGAACCAGGAGCTTAAAGGGGCTCTCTCTCCAAGTTGGGAGATTGATAGGAAAGCAGTTGGAAAATCAAACCGGAGCACCAGGAGAGGGGCTCTTCGTTGAGTTTTAGAAACCTTTCGTATTCACAGTGTGTCCATTCTCTAGGTTTCCCGTACACGTTATAGCTGTAGTAATATTCCCTTCCACCTGGAGAGCTGGGACCCATGGAATGGGTGCCATGCATTATTGCTTTAAAGGGTCTGCATTTGCTCACCCAATCTCACCAATCCTCTCAGTCCCAAGTGTCCAGCCTTATGCCACATCCAGCTGTCATTGTAGATAGGGTCATTCCAGGTGGCATCAGAGACCCTGAAGGAATTGTAAAGAATTTCCCTGTTTCTTTGTTCTGTTTTTGAAATTCCTTTTTAGAGTGGGTTTGAGCTGATTCTCGCTGCCATGTTCATGCCAGTCTAGACACACTTGATTCCCTTACGGAGACATATCAATACATAGGTTTTAAGATTCTTACTAGTCAGATCTATTCCTCTGCGGGAAATATGGAGTTTTGAGTCCCTTTCACTGAGGAAGGTGTAGGTCTTGTCTATTCCATAGTTGGTTTTTGGAACGGTACCTGTGCTTATATCAAACTCGGGTTTGATGCATCACCCCACCTCTCCTTCCCCCTTAAGCAGGCATAAGAGTCTTTTCTAAATGTGAGACTCTGTTCTATTGCCTAACTCAGTTCATGTGTAGCCATGTTTACAGGATCTTCCTAAGTGATATCTTATGATGTTTCTTTTCCTGTGTGACTTCTTTCACTTAGAATCATCGTACCTGAATCCACTCATTTTGCTGCTACTGGTCTTATGACATTGATTTCGTGGCTGAGGGATATTCCATCGTACGTAAGTTCCACAATGTTTGGAACCATTTTTATATTTCCTGGGATATTTCAGGTGTACCTAGGTTGAGATTCCTGTAAGCAGTGCAGCCCTCAATTTGGGGGTGGCTCTGTCTTATTGATGTTCAGTTTTCCCAAGGTATATTCCCTAGACTGGAAGTGCCCTTGGCTCTGGAGCTCTGTTGTTTACTTGTTTTAGGGAACACAATGCACTCCTCCAGTGAGGCAGTTGGCAACTTACATCCCGCCCATCAGCATAACAATGCTCCCTGTTCTCCAGGGCCTGTCTTGCCTTTCTGGTTTTTACACATTTTGTGGATGTCCCTTTTGAACGGTGGGAAGTGATACTTCTTTGTAGTGCAGATTTGCATTGCCCGCTTGCTTGCTTGGCCAAAAAGGGCGTATGCGTTTTCTCCAGAATATATTCAGGAGAAAACGCATACGCCCTTTTTGGCCAAGTGCATCATTGTCGAAGTTGTGCCCCTCTTCCTGTGCTTTACAGGCGATTCCAACGTACCTCTTGAAATCTGTTTCCTGCTATTCTGCCTCGCTTTCAAGTCCGCCTCGTTGCCTTCCCTCAACAGATTTTTGGACGATAGTTGGCCTTGATTACTCTGCCAGTTTGTGAATTGCTGTGCCCCTGAGCTCCATTTTTCAACTCGTTTTTTGTGAGCTGAACGCAAGTCCAAACTTTTGGTTCAGGACCTCTACTGGTTCCCGGTGGGTGGCTGAGACTTTGGTTCATTCTTCTTCCTGCCGGGAAATTAGAGTGACATGTGCCCATCCAAATGCCTAACAGCTACTCTCTCATTGGTTCTCCCTCTTCCCTTTCATCCTCTGCCAAATTGGCAACCTGTGCGAACCAGGAGCTTAAAGGGGCTCTCTCTCCAAGTTGGGAGATTGATAGGAAAACAGTTGGAAAGTCAAACCGGAGCACCAGGAGAGGGGCTCTTCGTTGAGTTTTAGAAACCTTTCGTATTCACAGTGTGTCCATTTTCTAGGTTTCCCGTACACGTTATAGCTGTAGTAATATTCCCTTCCACCTGGAGAGCTGGGACCCATGGAATGGGTGCCATGCATTATTGCTTTAAAGGGTCTGCATTTGCTCACCCAATCTCACCAATCCTCTCAGTCCCAAGTGTCCAGCCTTATGCCACATCCAGCTGTCATTGTAGATAGGGTCATTCCAGGTTGCATCAGAGACCCTGAAGGAATTGTAAAGAATTTCCCTGTTTCTTTGTTCTGTTTTTGAAATTCCTTTTTAGAGTGGGTTTGAGCTGATTCTCGCTGCCCTGTTTATGCCAGTCTAGACACACTTGATTCCCTTACGGAGACATATCAATACATAGGTTTTAAGATTCTTACTAGTCAGATCTATTCCTCTGCGGGAAATATGGGGTTTTGAGTCCCTTTCACTGAGGAAGGTGTAGGTCTTGTCTATTCCATAGTTGGCTTTTGGAACGGTACCTGTGCTTATATCAAACTCGGGTTTGATGCATCACCCCACCTCTCCTTCCCCCTTAAGCAGGCATAAGAGTGTTTTCTAAATGTGAGACTCTGTTCTCTTGCCTAACTCAGTTCATGTGTAGCCATGTTAAAGGATCTTCCTAAGTGATATCTTATGATAAGTTTCTTTTCCTGTGTGACTTCTTTCACTTAGAATCATCGTACCTGAATCCACTCATTTTGCTGCTACTGGTCTTATGACATTGATTTCGTGGCTGAGGGATATTCCATCGTACGTAAGTTCCACAATGTTTGGAACCATTTTTATATTTCCTGGGATATTTCAGGTGTACCCAGGTTGAGGTTCCTGTAAGCAGTGCAGCCCTCAATTTGGGGGTGGCTCTGTCTTATGGATTTTCAGTTTTCCCAAGGTATATTCCCTAGACTGGACGTGCCCTTGGCTCTGGAGCTCTGTTGTTTACTTGTTTTAGGGAACACAATGCACTCCTCCAGTGAGGCAGTTGGCAACTTACATCCCGCCCATCAGCATAACAAGGCTCCCTGTTCTCCAGGGCCTGTCTTGCCTTTCTGGTTTTTACACATTTTGTGGATGTCCCTTTTGACCGGTGGGAAGTGATACTTCTTTGTAGTGCAGATTTGCATTGCCCGCTTGCTTGCTTGGCCAAAAAGGGCGTATGCGTTTTCTCCTGAATATATTCAGGAGAAAACGCATACGCCCTTTTTGGCCAAGTGCATCATTGTCGAAGTTGTGCCCCTCTTCCTGTGCTTTACAGGCGATTCCAACGTACCTCTTGAAATCTGTTTCCTGCTATTCTGCCTCGCTTTCAAGTCCGCCTCGTTGCCTTCCCTCAACAGATTTTTGGACGATAGTTGGCCTTGATTACTCTGCCAGTTTGTGAATTGCTGTGCCCCTGAGCTCCATTTTTCAACTCGTTTTTTGTGAGCTGAACGCAAGTCCAAACTTTTGGTTCAGGACCTCTACTGGTTCCCGGTGGGTGGCTGAGACTTTGGTTCATTCTTCTCCCTGCCGGGAAATTAGAGTGACATGTGCCCATCCAAATGCCTAACAGCTACTCTCTCATTGGTTCTCCCTCTTCCCTTTCATCCTCTGCCAAATTGGCAACCTGTGCGAACCAGGAGCTTAAAGGGGCTCTCTCTCCAAGTTGGGAGATTGATAGGAAAACAGTTGGAAAGTCAAACCGGAGCACCAGGAGAGGGGCTCTTCGTTGAGTTTTAGAAACCTTTCGTATTCACAGTGTGTCCATTTTCTAGGTTTCCCGTACACGTTATAGCTGTAGTAATATTCCCTTCCACCTGGAGAGCTGGGACCCATGGAATGGGTGCCATGCATTATTGCTTTAAAGGGTCTGCATTTGCTCACCCAATCTCACCAATCCTCTCAGTCCCAAGTGTCCAGCCTTATGCCACATCCAGCTGTCATTGTAGATAGGGTCATTCCAGGTGGCATCAGAGACCCTGAAGGAATTGTAAAGAATTTCCGTGTTTCTTTGTTCTGTTTTTGAAATTCCTTTTTAGAGTGGGTTTGAGCTGATTCTCGCTGCCCTGTTTATGCCAGTCTAGACACACTTGATTCCCTTACGGAGACATATCAATACATAGGTTTTAAGATTCTTACTAGTCAGATCGATTCCTCTGCGGGAAATATGGGGTTTTGAGTCCCTTTCACTGAGGAAGGTGTAGGTCTTGTCTATTCCATAGTTGGCTTTTGGAACGGTACCTGTGCTTATATCAAACTCGGGTTTGATGCATCACCCCACCTCTCCTTCCCCCTTAAGCAGGCATAAGAGTGTTGTCTAAATGTGAGACTCTGTTCTCTTGCCTAACTCAGTTCATGTGTAGCCATGTTAAAGGATCTTCCTAAGTGATATCTTATGATAAGTTTCTTTTCCTGTGTGACTTCTTTCACTTAGAATCATCGTACCTGAATCCACTCATTTTGCTGCTACTGGTCTTATGACATTGATTTCGTGGCTGAGGGATATTCCATCGTACGTAAGTTCCACAATGTTTGGAACCATTTTTATATTTCCTGGGATATTTCAGGTGTACCCAGGTTGAGGTTCCTGTAAGCAGTGCAGCCCTCAATTTGGGGGTGGCTCTGTCTTATGGATTTTCAGTTTTCCCAAGGTATATTCCCTAGACTGGACGTGCCCTTGGCTCTGGAGCTCTGTTGTTTACTTGTTTTAGGGAACACAATGCACTCCTCCAGTGAGGCAGTTGGCAACTTACATCCCGCCCATCAGCATAACAAGGCTCCCTGTTCTCCAGGGCCTGTCTTGCCTTTCTGGTTTTTACACATTTTGTGGATGTCCCTTTTGACCGGTGGGAAGTGATACTTCTTTGTAGTGCAGATTTGCATTGCCCGCTTGTTTGCTTGGCCAAAAAGGGCGTATGCGTTTTCTCCTGAATATATTCAGGAGAAAACGCATACGCCCTTTTTGGCCAAGTGCATCATTGTCGAAGTTGTGCCCCTCTTCCTGTGCTTTACAGGCGATTCCAACGTACCTCTTGAAATCTGTTTCCTGCTATTCTGCCTCGCTTTCAAGTCCGCCTCGTTGCCTTCCCTCAACAGATTTTTGGACGATAGTTGGCCTTGATTACTCTGCCAGTTTGTGAATTGCTGTGCCCCTGAGCTCCATTTTTCAACTCGTTTTTTGTGAGCTGAACGCAAGTCCAAACTTTTGGTTCAGGACCTCTACTGGTTCCCGGTGGGTGGCTGAGACTTTGGTTCATTCTTCTTCCTGCCGGGAAATTAGAGTGACATGTGCCCATCCAAATGCCTAACAGCTACTCTCTCATTGGTTCTCCCTCTTCCCTTTCATCCTCTGCCAAATTGGCAACCTGTGCGAACCAGGAGCTTAAAGGGGCTCTCTCTCCAAGTTGGGAGATTGATAGGAAAACAGTTGGAAAGTCAAACCGGAGCACCAGGAGAGGGGCTCTTCGTTGAGTTTTAGAAACCTTTCGTATTCACAGTGTGTCCATTCTCTAGGTTTCCCGTACACGTTATAGCTGTAGTAATATTCCCTTCCACCTGGAGAGCTGGGACCCATGGAATGGGTGCCATGCATTATTGCTTTAAAGGGTCTGCATTTGCTCACCCAATCTCACCAATCCTCTCAGTCCCAAGTGTCCAGCCTTATGCCACATCCAGCTGTCATTGTAGATAGGGTCATTCCAGGTGGCATCAGAGACCCTGAAGGAATTGTAAAGAATTTCCCTGTTTCTTTGTTCTGTTTTTGAAATTCCTTTTTAGAGTGGGTTTGAGCTGATTCTCGCTGCCCTGTTTATGCCAGTCTAGACACACTTGATTCCCTTACGGAGACATATCAATACATAGGTTTTAAGATTCTTACTAGTCAGATCTATTCCTCTGCGGGAAATATGGGGTTTTGAGTCCCTTTCACTGAGGAAGGTGTAGGTCTTGTCTATTCCATAGTTGGCTTTTGGAACGGTACCTGTGCTTATATCAAACTCGGGTTTGATGCATCACCCCACCTCTCCTTCCCCCTTAAGCAGGCATAAGAGTGTTTTCTAAATGTGAGACTCTGTTCTCTTGCCTAACTCAGTTCATGTGTAGCCATGTTAAAGGATCTTCCTAAGTGATATCTTATGATAAGTTTCTTTTCCTGTGTGACTTCTTTCACTTAGAATCATCGTACCTGAATCCACTCATTTTGCTGCTACTGGTCTTATGACATTGATTTCGTGGCTGAGGGATATTCCATCGTACGTAAGTTCCACAATGTTTGGAACCATTTTTATATTTCCTGGGATATTTCAGGTGTACCCAGGTTGAGGTTCCTGTAAGCAGTGCAGCCCTCAATTTGGGGGTGGCTCTGTCTTATGGATTTTCAGTTTTCCCAAGGTATATTCCCTAGACTGGACGTGCCCTTGGCTCTGGAGCTCTGTTGTTTACTTGTTTTAGGGAACACAATGCACTCCTCCAGTGAGGCAGTTGGCAACTTACATCCCGCCCATCAGCATAACAAGGCTCCCTGTTCTCCAGGGCCTGTCTTGCCTTTCTGGTTTTTACACATTTTGTGGATGTCCCTTTTGACCGGTGGGAAGTGATACTTCTTTGTAGTGCAGATTTGCATTGCCCGCTTGCTTGCTTGGCCAAAAAGGGCGTATGCGTTTTCTCCTGAATATATTCAGGAGAAAACGCATACGCCCTTTTTGGCCAAGTGCATCATTGTCGAAGTTGTGCCCCTCTTCCTGTGCTTTACAGGCGATTCCAACGTACCTCTTGAAATCTGTTTCCTGCTATTCTGCCTCGCTTTCAAGTCCGCCTCGTTGCCTTCCCTCAACAGATTTTTGGACGATAGTTGGCCTTGATTACTCTGCCAGTTTGTGAATTGCTGTGCCCCTGAGCTCCATTTTTCAACTCGTTTTTTGTGAGCTGAACGCAAGTCCAAACTTTTGGTTCAGGACCTCTACTGGTTCCCGGTGGGTGGCTGAGACTTTGGTTCATTCTTCTTCCTGCCGGGAAATTAGAGTGACATGTGCCCATCCAAATGCCTAACAGCTACTCTCTCATTGGTTCTCCCTCTTCCCTTTCATCCTCTGCCAAATTGGCAACCTGTGCGAACCAGGAGCTTAAAGGGGCTCTCTCTCCAAGTTGGGAGATTGATAGGAAAACAGTTGGAAAGTCAAACCGGAGCACCAGGAGAGGGGCTCTTCGTTGAGTTTTAGAAACCTTTCGTATTCACAGTGTGTCCATTTTCTAGGTTTCCCGTACACGTTATAGCTGTAGTAATATTCCCTTCCACCTGGAGAGCTGGGACCCATGGAATGGGTGCCATGCATTATTGCTTTAAAGGGTCTGCATTTGCTCACCCAATCTCACCAATCCTCTCAGTCCCAAGTGTCCAGCCTTATGCCACATCCAGCTCTCATTGTAGATAGGGTCATTCCAGGTGGCATCAGAGACCCTGAAGGAATTGTAAAGAATTTCCCTGTTTCTTTGTTCTGTTTTTGAAATTCCTTTTTAGAGTGGGTTTGAGCTGATTCTCGCTGCCCTGTTTATGCCAGTCTAGACACACTTGATTCCCTTACGGAGACATATCAATACATAGGTTTTAAGATTCTTACTAGTCAGATCGATTCCTCTGCGGGAAATATGGGGTTTTGAGTCCCTTTCACTGAGGAAGGTGTAGGTCTTGTCTATTCCATAGTTGGCTTTTGGAACGGTACCTGTGCTTATATCAAACTCGGGTTTGATGCATCACCCCACCTCTCCTTCCCCCTTAAGCAGGCATAAGAGTGTTTTCTAAATGTGAGACTCTGTTCTCTTGCCTAACTCAGTTCATGTGTAGCCATGTTAAAGGATCTTCCTAAGTGATATCTTATGATAAGTTTCTTTTCCTGTGTGACTTCTTTCACTTAGAATCATCGTACCTGAATCCACTCATTTTGCTGCTACTGGTCTTATGACATTGATTTCGTGGCTGAGGGATATTCCATCGTACGTAAGTTCCACAATGTTTGGAACCATTTTTATATTTCCTGGGATATTTCAGGTGTACCCAGGTTGAGGTTCCTGTAAGCAGTGCAGCCCTCAATTTGGGGGTGGCTCTGTCTTATGGATTTTCAGTTTTCCCAAGGTATATTCCCTAGACTGGACGTGCCCTTGGCTCTGGAGCTCTGTTGTTTACTTGTTTTAGGGAACACAATGCACTCCTCCAGTGAGGCAGTTGGCAACTTACATCCCGCCCATCAGCATAACAAGGCTCCCTGTTCTCCAGGGCCTGTCTTGCCTTTCTGGTTTTTACACATTTTGTGGATGTCCCTTTTGACCGGTGGGAAGTGATACTTCTTTGTAGTGCAGATTTGCATTGCCCGCTTGCTTGCTTGGCCAAAAAGGGCGTATGCGTTTTCTCCTGAATATATTCAGGAGAAAACGCATACGCCCTTTTTGGCCAAGTGCATCATTGTCGAAGTTGTGCCCCTCTTCCTGTGCTTTACAGGCGATTCCAACGTACCTCTTGAAATCTGTTTCCTGCTATTCTGCCTCGCTTTCAAGTCCGCCTCGTTGCCTTCCCTCAACAGATTTTTGGACGATAGTTGGCCTTGATTACTCTGCCAGTTTGTGAATTGCTGTGCCCCTGAGCTCCATTTTTCAACTCGTTTTTTGTGAGCTGAACGCAAGTCCAAACTTTTGGTTCAGGACCTCTACTGGTTCCCGGTGGGTGGCTGAGACTTTGGTTCATTCTTCTCCCTGCCGGGAAATTAGAGTGACATGTGCCCATCCAAATGCCTAACAGCTACTCTCTCATTGGTTCTCCCTCTTCCCTTTCATCCTCTGCCAAATTGGCAACCTGTGCGAACCAGGAGCTTAAAGGGGCTCTCTCTCCAAGTTGGGAGATTGATAGGAAAGCAGTTGGAAAATCAAACCGGAGCACCAGGAGAGGGGCTCTTCGTTGAGTTTTAGAAACCTTTCGTATTCACAGTGTGTCCATTCTCTAGGTTTCCCGTACACGTTATAGCTGTAGTAATATTCCCTTCCACCTGGAGAGCTGGGACCCATGGAATGGGTGCCATGCATTATTGCTTTAAAGGGTCTGCATTTGCTCACCCAATCTCACCAATCCTCTCAGTCCCAAGTGTCCAGCCTTATGCCACATCCAGCTGTCATTGTAGATAGGGTCATTCCAGGTGGCATCAGAGACCCTGAAGGAATTGTAAAGAATTTCCGTGTTTCTTTGTTCTGTTTTTGAAATTCCTTTTTAGAGTGGGTTTGAGCTGATTCTCGCTGCCCTGTTTATGCCAGTCTAGACACACTTGATTCCCTTACGGAGACATATCAATACATAGGTTTTAAGATTCTTACTAGTCAGATCGATTCCTCTGCGGGAAATATGGGGTTTTGAGTCCCTTTCACTGAGGAAGGTGTAGGTCTTGTCTATTCCATAGTTGGCTTTTGGAACGGTACCTGTGCTTATATCAAACTCGGGTTTGATGCATCACCCCACCTCTCCTTCCCCCTTAAGCAGGCATAAGAGTGTTTTCTAAATGTGAGACTCTGTTCTCTTGCCTAACTCAGTTCATGTGTAGCCATGTTAAAGGATCTTCCTAAGTGATATCTTATGATAAGTTTCTTTTCCTGTGTGACTTCTTTCACTTAGAATCATCGTACCTGAATCCACTCATTTTGCTGCTACTGGTCTTATGACATTGATTTCGTGGCTGAGGGATATTCCATCGTACGTAAGTTCCACAATGTTTGGAACCATTTTTATATTTCCTGGGATATTTCAGGTGTACCCAGGTTGAGGTTCCTGTAAGCAGTGCAGCCCTCAATTTGGGGGTGGCTCTGTCTTATGGATTTTCAGTTTTCCCAAGGTATATTCCCTAGACTGGACGTGCCCTTGGCTCTGGAGCTCTGTTGTTTACTTGTTTTAGGGAACACAATGCACTCCTCCAGTGAGGCAGTTGGCAACTTACATCCCGCCCATCAGCATAACAAGGCTCCCTGTTCTCCAGGGCCTGTCTTGCCTTTCTGGTTTTTACACATTTTGTGGATGTCCCTTTTGACCGGTGGGAAGTGATACTTCTTTGTAGTGCAGATTTGCATTGCCCGCTTGCTTGCTTGGCCAAAAAGGGCGTATGCGTTTTCTCCTGAATATATTCAGGAGAAAACGCATACGCCCTTTTTGGCCAAGTGCATCATTGTCGAAGTTGTGCCCCTCTTCCTGTGCTTTACAGGCGATTCCAACGTACCTCTTGAAATCTGTTTCCTGCTATTCTGCCTCGCTTTCAAGTCCGCCTCGTTGCCTTCCCTCAACAGATTTTTGGACGATAGTTGGCCTTGATTACTCTGCCAGTTTGTGAATTGCTGTGCCCCTGAGCTCCATTTTTCAACTCGTTTTTTGTGAGCTGAACGCAAGTCCAAACTTTTGGTTCAGGACCTCTACTGGTTCCCGGTGGGTGGCTGAGACTTTGGTTCATTCTTCTTCCTGCCGGGAAATTAGAGTGACATGTGCCCATCCAAATGCCTAACAGCTACTCTCTCATTGGTTCTCCCTCTTCCCTTTCATCCTCTGCCAAATTGGCAACCTGTGCGAACCAGGAGCTTAAAGGGGCTCTCTCTCCAAGTTGGGAGATTGATAGGAAAACAGTTGGAAAGTCAAACCGGAGCACCAGGAGAGGGGCTCTTCGTTGAGTTTTAGAAACCTTTCGTATTCACAGTGTGTCCATTCTCTAGGTTTCCCGTACACGTTATAGCTGTAGTAATATTCCCTTCCACCTGGAGAGCTGGGACCCATGGAATGGGTGCCATGCATTATTGCTTTAAAGGGTCTGCATTTGCTCACCCAATCTCACCAATCCTCTCAGTCCCAAGTGTCCAGCCTTATGCCACATCCAGCTGTCATTGTAGATAGGGTCATTCCAGGTTGCATCAGAGACCCTGAAGGAATTGTAAAGAATTTCCCTGTTTCTTTGTTCTGTTTTTGAAATTCCTTTTTAGAGTGGGTTTGAGCTGATTCTCGCTGCCATGTTCATGCCATTCTAGACACACTTGATTCCCTTACGGAGACATATCAATACATAGGTTTTAAGATTCTTACTAGTCAGATCTATTCCTCTGCGGGAAATATGGAGTTTTGAGTCCCTTTCACTGAGGAAGGTGTAGGTCTTGTCTATTCCATAGTTGGTTTTTGGAACGGTACCTGTGCTTATATCAAACTCGGGTTTGATGCATCACCCCACCTCTCCTTCCCCCTTAAGCAGGCATAAGAGTGTTTTCTAAATGTGAGACTCTGTTCTATTGCCTAACTCAGTTCATGTGTAGCCATGTTTACAGGATCTTCCTAAGTGATATCTTATGATGTTTCTTTTCCTGTGTGACTTCTTTCACTTAGAATCATCGTACCTGAATCCACTCATTTTGCTGCTACTGGTCTTATGACATTGATTTCGTGGCTGAGGGATATTCCATCGTACGTAAGTTCCACAATGTTTGGAACCATTTTTATATTTCCTGGGATATTTCAGGTGTACCCAGGTTGAGGTTCCTGTAAGCAGTGCAGCCCTCAATTTGGGGGTGGCTCTGTCTTATTGATGTTCAGTTTTCCCAAGGTATATTCCCTAGACTGGAAGTGCCCTTGGCTCTGGAGCTCTGTTGTTTACTTGTTTTAGGGAACACAATGCACTCCTCCAGTGAGGCAGTTGGCAACTTACATCCCGCCCATCAGCATAACAAGGCTCCCTGTTCTCCAGGGCCTGTCTTGCCTTTCTGGTTTTTACACATTTTGTGGATGTCCCTTTTGAACGGTGGGAAGTGATACTTCTTTGTAGTGCAGATTTGCATTGCCCGCTTGCTTGCTTGGCCAAAAAGGGCGTATGCGTTTTCTCCAGAATATATTGAGGAGAAAACGCATACGCCCTTTTTGGCCAAGTGCATCATTGTCGAAGTTGTGCCCCTCTTCCTGTGCTTTACAGGCGATTCCAACGTACCTCTTGAAATCTGTTTCCTGCTATTCTGCCTCGCTTTCAAGTCCGCCTCGTTGCCTTCCCTCAACAGATTTTTGGACGATAGTTGGCCTTGATTACTCTGCCAGTTTGTGAATTGCTGTGCCCCTGAGCTCCATTTTTCAACTCGTTTTTTGTGAGCTGAACGCAAGTCCAAACTTTTGGTTCAGGACCTCTACTGGTTCCCGGTGGGTGGCTGAGACTTTGGTTCATTCTTCTTTCTGCCGGGAAATTAGAGTGACATGTGCCCATCCAAATGCCTAACAGCTACTCTCTCATTGGTTCTCCCTCTTCCCTTTCATCCTCTGCCAAATTGGCAACCTGTGCGAACCAGGAGCTTAAAGGGGCTGTCTCTCCAAGTTGGGAGATTGATAGGAAAGCAGTTGGAAAGTCAAACCGGAGCACCAGGAGAGGGGCTCTTCGTTGAGTTTTAGAAACCTTTCGTTATCACAGTGTGTCCATTCTCTAGGTTTCCCGTACACGTTATAACTGTAGTAATATTCCCTTCCACCTGGAGAGCTGGGACCCATGGAATGGGTGCCATGCATTATTGCTTTAAAGGGTCTGCATTTGCTCACCCAATCTCACCAATCCTCTCAGTCCCAAGTGTCCAGCCTTATGCCACATCCAGCTGTCATTGTAGATAGGGTCATTCCAGGTTGCATCAGAGACCCTGAAGGAATTGTAAAGAATTTCCCTGTTTCTTTGTTCTGTTTTTGAAATTCCTTTTTAGAGTGGGTTTGAGCTGATTCTCGCTGCCATGTTTATGCCAGTCTAGACACACTTGATTCCCTTACGGAGACATATCAATACATAGGTTTTAAGATTCTTACTAGTCAGATCTATTCCTCTGCGGGAAATATGGAGTTTTGAGTCCCTTTCACTGAGGAAGGTGTAGGTCTTGTCTATTCCATAGTTGGTTTTTGGAACGGTACCTGTGCTTATACCAAACTCTGGTTTGATGCATCACCCCACCACTCCTTCCCCCTTAAGCAGGCATAAGAGTGTTTTCTAAATGTGAGACTCTGTTCTCTTGCCTAACTCAGTTCATGTGTAGCCATGTTAAAGGATCTTCCTAAGTGATATCTTATGATAAGTTTCTTTTCCTGTGTGACTTCTTTCACTTAGAATCATCATACCTGAATCCACTCATTTTGCTGCTACTGGTCTTATGACATTGATTTCGTGGCTGAGGGATATTCCATCTTACGTATGTTCCACAAAGTTTGGAACCATTTTTATATTTCCTGGGATATTTCAGGTGTACCCAGGTTGAGGTTCCTGTAAGCAGTGCAGCCCTCAATTTGGGGGTGGCTCTGTCTTATGGATTTTCAGTTTCCCCAAGGTATATTCCCTAGACTGGAAGTGCCCTTGGCTCTGGAGCTCTGTTGTTTACTTGTTTTAGGGAACACAATGCACTCCTCCAGTGAGGCAGTTGGCAACTTACATCCCGCCCATCAGCATAACAAGGCTCCCTGTTCTCCAGGGCCTGTCTTGCCTTTCTGGATTTACACATTTTGTGGATGTCCCTTTTGACCGGTGGGAAGTGATACTTCTTTGTAGTGCAGATTTGCATTGCCCGCTTGCTTGCTTGGCCAACAAGGGCGTATGAGTTTTCTCCTGAATATATTCAGGAGAAAACGCATACACCATTTTTGGCCAAGTACATCATTGTCGAAGTTGTGTCCCTCTTCCTGTGCTTTACAGGCGATTCCAACGTACCTCTTGAGATCTGTTTCCTGCTATTCTGCCTCGCTTTCAAGTCCGCCTCGTTGCCTTCCCTCAACAGATTTTTGGACGATAGTTGGCCTTGATTACTCTGCCAGTTTGTGAATTGCTGTGCCCCTGAGCTCCATTTTTCAACTCGTTTTTTGTGAGCTGAACGCAAGTCCAAACTTTTGGTTCAGGACCTCTACTGATTCTCGGTGGGTGGCTGAGACTTTGGTTCATTCTTCTTCCTGCCGTGAAATTAGAGTGACATGTGCCCATCCAAATGCCTAACAGCTACTCTCTCATTGGTTCTCCCTCTTCCCTTTCATCCTCTGCCAAATTGGCAACTTGTGCGAACCAGGAGCTTAAAGGGGCTGTCTCTCCAAGTTGGGAGATTGATAGGAAAGCTGTTGGAAAATCAAACCGGAGCACCAGGAGAGGGGCTCTTCGTTGAGTTTTAGAAACCTTTCGTATTCACAGTGTGTCCATTCTCTAGGTTTCCCGTACACGTTATAGCTGTAGTAATATTCCCTTCCACCTGGAGAGCTGGGACCCATGGAATGGGTGCCATGCATTATTGCTTTAAAGGGTCTGCATTTGCTCACCCAATCTCACCAATCCTCTCAGTCCCAAGTGTCCAGCCTTATGCCACATCCAGCTGTCATTGTAGATAGGGTCATTCCAGGTTGCATCAGAGACCCTGAAGGAATTGTAAAGAATTTCCCTGTTTCTTTGTTCTGTTTTTGAAATTCCTTTTTAGAGTGGGTTTGAGCTGATTCTCGCTGCCCTGTTTATGCCAGTCTAGACACACTTGATTCCCTTACGGAGACATATCAATACATAGGTTTTAAGATTCTTACTAGTCAGATCTATTCCTCTGTGGGAAATATGGGGTTTTGAGTCCCTTTCACTGAGGAAGGTGTAGGTCTTGTCTATTCCATAGTTGGTTTTTGGAACAGTACCTGTGCTTATATCAAACTCTGGTTTGATGCATCACCCCACCTCTCCTTCCCCCTTAAGCAGGCATAAGAGTGTTTTCTAAATGTGAGACTCTGTTCTCTTTCCTAACTCAGTTCATGTGTTGCCATGTTTACAGGATCTTCCTAAGTGATATCTTATGATAAGTTTCTTTTTCTGTGTGACTTCTTTCACTTAGAATCATCGTACCTGAATCCACTCATTTTGCTGCTACTGGTCTTATGACATTGATATCGTGGCTGTGGGATATTCCATCATACGTAAGTTCCACAATGTTTTGAACCATTTTTATATTTCCTGGGATATTTCAGGTGTACCTAGGTTGAGGTTCTTGTAAGCAGTGCAGCCCTCAATTTGGGGGTGGCTCTGTCTTATGGATTTTCAGTTTTCCCAAGGTATATTCCCTAGACTGGACGTGCCCTTGGCTCTGGAGCTCTGTTGTTTACTTGTTTTAGGGAACACAATGCACTCCTCCAGTGAGGCAGTTGGCAACTTACATCCCGCCCATCAGCATAACAAGGCTCCCTGTTCTCCAGGGCCTGTCTTGCCTTTCTGGTTTTTACACATTTTGTGGATGTCCCTTTTGACCGGTGGGAAGTGATACTTCTTTGTAGTGCAGATTTGCATTGCCCGCTTGCTTGCTTGGCCAAAAAGGGCGTATGCGTTTTCTCCTGAATATATTCAGGAGAAAACGCATACGCCCTTTTTGGCCAAGTGCATCATTGTCGAAATTGTGCCCCTCTTCCTGTGCTTTACAGGCGATTTCAACGTACCTCTTGAAATCTGTTTCCTGCTATTCTGCCTCGCTTTCAAGTCCGCCTCGTTGCCTTCCCTCAACAGATTTTTGGACGATAGTTGGCCTTGATTACTCTGCCAGTTTGTGAATTGCTGTGCCCCTGAGCTCCATTTTTCAACTCGTTTTTTGTGAGCTGAACGCAAGTCCAAACTTTTGGTTCAGGACCTCTACTGGTTCCCGGTGGGTGGCTGAGACTTTGGTTCATTCTTCTTCCTGCCGGGAAATTATAGTGACATGTGCCCATACAAATGCCTAACAGCTACTCTCTCATTGGTTCTCCCTCTTCCCTTTCATCCTCTGCCAAATTGGCAACCTGTGCGAACCAGGAGCTTAAAGGGGCTCTCTCTCCAATTTGGGAGATTGATAGGAAAACAGTTGGCAAGTCAAATCGGAGCACCAGGAGAGGGGCTCTTCTTTGAGTTTTAGAAACCTTTCGTATTCACAGTGTGTCCATTTTCTAGGTTTCCGGTACACGTTATAGCTGTAGTAATATTCCCTTCCACCTGGAGAGCTGGGACCCATGGAATGTGTGCCATGCATTATTGCTTTAAAGGGTCTGCATTTGCTCACCGAATCTCACCAATCCTCTCAGTCCCAAGTGTCCAGCCTTATGCCACATCCAGCTGTCATTGTAGATAGGGTCATTCCAGGTTGCATCAGAGACCCTGAAGGAATTGTAAAGAATTTCCCTGTTTCTTTGTTCTGTTTTTGAAATTCCTTTTTAGAGTGGGTTTGAGCTGATTCTCGCTGCCATGTTTATGCCAGTCTAGACACACTTGATTCCCTTACGGAGACATATCAATACATAGGTTTTAAGATTCTTACTAGTCAGATCTATTCCTCTGCGGGAAATATGGAGTTTTGAGTCCCTTTCACTGAGGAAGGTGTAGGTCTTGTCTATTCCATAGTTGGTTTTTGGAACGGTACCTGTGCTTATATCAAACTCGGGTTTGATGCATCACCCCACCTCTCCTTCCCCCTTAAGCAGGCATAAGAGTGTTTTCTAAATGTGATACTCAGTTCTCTTGCCTAACTCAGTTCATGTGTAGCCATGTTTACAGGATCTTCCTAAGTGATATCTTATGATGTTTCTTTTCCTGTGTGACTTCTTTCACTTAGAATCATCGTACCTGAATCCACTCATTTTGCTGCTACTGGTCTTATGACATTGATTTCGTGGCTGAGGGATATTCCATCGTACGTAAGTTCCACAATGTTTGGAACCATTTTTATATTTCCTGGGATATTTCAGGTGTACCCAGGTTGAGGTTCCTGTAAGCAGTGCAGCCCTCAATTTGGGGGTGGCTCTGTCTTATTGATGTTCAGTTTTCCCAAGGTATATTCCCTAGACTGGAAGTGCCCTTGGCTCTGGAGCTCTGTTGTTTACTTGTTTTAGGGAACACAATGCACTCCTCCAGTGAGGCAGTTGGCAACTTACATCCCGCCCATCAGCATAACAAGGCTCCCTGTTCTCCAGGGCCTGTCTTGCCTTTCTGGTTTTTACACATTTTGTGGATGTCCCTTTTGACCGGTGGGAAGTGATACTTCTTTGTAGTGCAGATTTGCATTGCCCGCTTGCTTGCTTGGCCAAAAATGGCGTATGCGTTTTCTCCAGAATATATTCAGGAGAAAACGCATACGCCCTTTTTGGCCAAGTGCATCATTGTCGAAGTTGTGCCCCTCTTCCTGTGCTTTACAGGCGATTCCAACGTACCTCTTGAAATCTGTTTCCTGCTATTCTGCCTCGCTTTCAAGTCCGCCTCGTTGCCTTCCCTCAACAGATTTTTGGACGATAGTTGGCCTTGATTACTCTGCCAGTTTGTGAAAGCTGTGCCCCTGAGCTCCATTTTTCAACTCGTTTTTTGTGAGCTGAACGCAAGTCCAAACTTTTGGTTCAGGACCTCTACTGGTTCCCGGTGGGTGGCTGAGACTTTGGTTCATTCTTCTTCCTGCCGGGAAATTAGAGTGACATGTGCCCATCCAAATGCCTAACAGCTACTCTCTCATTGGTTCTCCCTCTTCCCTTTCATCCTCTGCCAAATTGGCAACCTGTGCGAACCAGGAGCTTAAAGGGGCTGTCTCTCCAAGTTGGGAGATTGATAGGAAAGCAGTTGGAAAGTCAAACCGGAGCACCAGGAGAGGGGCTCTTCGTTGAGTATTAGAAACCTTTCGTATTCACAGTGTGTCCATTCTCTAGGTTTCCCGTACACGTTATAGCTGTAGTAATATTCCCTTCCACCTGGAGAGCTGGGACCCATGGAATGGGTGCCATGCATTATTGCTTTAAAGGGTCTGCATTTGCGCACCCAATCTCACCAATCCTCTCAGTCCCAAGTGTCCAGCCTTATGCCACATCCAGCTGTCATTGTAGATAGGGTCATTCCAGGTTGCATCAGAGACCCTGAAGGAATTGTAAAGAATTTTCCTGTTTCTTTGTTCTGTTTCTGAAATTCCTTTTTAGAGTGGGTTTGAGCTGATTCTCGCGGCCATGTTTATGCCAGTCTAGACACACTTGATTCCCTTACGGAGACATATCAATACATAGGTTTTAAGATTCTTACTAGTCAGATCTATTCCTCTGCGGGAAATATGGGGATTTGAGTCCCTTTCACTGAGGAAGGTGTAGGTCTTGTCTATTCCATAGTTGGTTTTTGGAACGGTACCTGTGTTTATATCAAACTCGAGTTTGATGCATCACCCCACCTCTCCTTCCCCCTTAAGCAGGCATAAGAGTGTTTTCTAAATGTGAGACTCTGTTCTCTTGCCTAACTCAGTTCATGTGTAGCCATGTTTACAGGATCTTCCTAAGTGATATCTTATGATAAGTTTCTTTTCCTGTGTGACTTCTTTCACTTAGAATCATCGTACCTGAATCCACTCATTTTGCTGCTACTGGTCTTATGACATTGATTTCGTGGCTGAGGGATATTCCATCGTACGTAAGTTCCACAATGTTTGGAACCATTTTTATATTTCCTGGGATATTTCAGGTGTACCCAGGTTGAGGTTCCTGTAAGCAGTGCAGCCCTCAATTTGGGGGTGGCTCTGTCTTATGGATTTTCAGTTTTCCCAAGGTATATTCCCTAGACTGGACGTGCCCTTGGCTCTGGAGCTCTGTTGTTTACTTGTTTTAGGGAACACAATGCACTCCTCCAGTGAGGCATTTGGCAACTTACATCCCGCCCATCAGCATAACAAGGCTCCCTGTTCTCCAGGGCCTGTCTTGCCTTTCTGGTTTTTACACATTTTGTGGATGTCCCTTTTGACCGGTGGGAAGTGATACTTCTTTGTAGTGCAGATTTGCATTGCCCGCTTGCTTGCTTGGCCAAAAAGGGCGTATGCGTTTTCTCCTGAATATATTCAGGAGAAAATGCATACGCCCTTTTTGGCCAAGTGCATCATTGTCGAAGTTGTGCCCCTCTTCCTGTGCTTTACAGGCGATTCCAACGTACCTCTTGAAATCTGTTTCCTGCTATTCTGCCTCGCTTTCAAGTCCGCCTCGTTGCCTTCCCTCAACAGATTTTTGGACGATAGTTGGCCTTGATTACTCTGCCAGTTTGTGAATTGCTGTGCCCCTGAGCTCCATTTTTCAACTCGTTATTTGTGAGCTGAACGCAAGTCCAAACTTTTGGTTCAGGACCTCTACTGGTTCCCGGTGGGTGGCTGAGACTTTGGTTCATCCTTCTTCCTGCCGGAAAATTAGAGTGACATGTGCCCATCCAAATGCCTAACAGATACTCTCTCATTGGTTCTCCCTCTTCCCTTTCATCCTCTGCCAAATTGGCAACCTGTGCGAACCAGGAGCTTAAAGGGGCTGTCTCTCCAAGTTGGGAGATTGATAGGAAAGCAGTTGGAAAGTCAAACAGGAGCACCAGGAGAGGGGCTCTTCGTTGAGTTTTAGAAACCTTTCGTATTCACAGTGTGTCCATTCTCTAGGTTTCCCATACACGTTATAGCTGTAGTAATATTCCCTTCAACCTGGAGAGCTGGGACCCATGGAATGGGTGCCATGCATTATTGCTTTAAAGGGTCTGCATTTGCTCACCCAATCTCACCAATCCTCTCAGTCCCAAGTGTCCAGCCTTATGCCACATCCAGCTGTCATTGTAGATAGGGTCATTCCAGGTTGCATCAGAGACCCTGAAGGAATTGTAAAGAATTTCCCTGTTTCTTTGTTCTGATTTTGAAATTCCTTTTTAGAGTGGGTTTGAGCTGATTCTCGCTGCCCTGTTTATGCCAGTCTAGACACACTTGATTCCCTTACGGAGACATATCAATACATAGGTTTTAAGATTCTTACTAGTCAGATCTAATCCTCTGCGGGAAATATGGAGTTTTGAGTCCCTTTCACTGAGGAAGGTGTAGGTCTTGTCTATTCCATAGTTGGTTTTTGGAACGGTACCTGTGCTTATATCAAACTCGGGTTTGATGCATCACCCCACCTCTCCTTCCCCCTTAAGCAGGCATAAGAGTGTTTTCTAAATGTGAGACTCTGTTCTCTTGCCTAACTCAGTTCATGTGTAGCCATGTTTAAAGGATCTTCCTAAGTGATATCTTATGATAAGTTTCTTTTCCTGTGTGACTTCTTTCACTTAGAATCATCGTACCTGAATCCACTCATTTTGCTGCTACTGGTCTTATGACATTGATTTCGTGGCTGAGGGATATTCCATCGTACGTAAGTTCCACAATGTTTGGAACCATTTTTATATTTCCTGGGATATTTCAGGTGTACCCAGGTTGAGGTTCCTGTAAGCAGTGCAGCCCTCAATTTGGGGGTGGCTCTGTCTTATGGATTTTCAGTTTTCCCAAGGTATATTCCCTAGACTGGACGTGCCCTTGGCTCTGGAGCTCTGTTGTTTAATTGTTTTAGGGAACACAGTGCACTCCTCCAGTGAGGCAGTTGGCAACTTACATCCCGCCCATCAGCATAACAAGGCTCCCTGTTCTCCAGGGCCTGTCTTGCCTTTCTGGTTTTTACACATTTTGTGGATGTCCCTTTTGACCGGTGGGAAGTGATACTTCTTTGTAGTGCAGATTTGCATTGCCCGCTTGCTTGCTTGGCCAAAAAGGGCGTATGCGTTTTCTCCTGAATATATTCAGGAGAAAACACATACGCCCTTTTTGGCCAAGTGCATCATTGTCGAAGTTGTGCCCCTCTTCCTGTGCTTTACAGGCGATTCCAACGTACCTCTTGAAATCTGTTTCCTGCTATTCTGCCTCACTTTCAAGTCTGCCTCGTTGCCTTCCCTCAACAGATTTTTGGACGATAGTTGGCCTTGATTACTCTGCCAGTTTGTGAATTGCTGTGCCCCTGAGCTCCATTTATCAACTCGTTTTTTGTGAGCTGAACGCAAGTCCAAACTTTTGGTTCAGAACCTCTACTGGTTCCCGGTGGGTGGCTGAGACTTTGGTTCATTCTTCTTCCTGCCGGGAAATTAAAGTGACATGTGCCCATCCAAATGCCTAACAGCTACTCTCTCATTGGTTCTCCCTCTTCACTTTCATCCTCTGCCAAATTGGCAACCTGTGCGAACCAGGAGCTTAAAGGGGCTGTCTCTCCAAGTTGGGAGATTGATAGGAAAGCAGTTGGAAAGTCAAACCGGAGCACCAGGAGAGGGGCTCTTCGTTGAGTTTTAGAAACCTTTCGTATTCACAGTGTGTCCATTCTCTAGGTTTCCCGTACACGTTATAGCTGTAGTAATATTCCCTTCCACCTGGAGAGCTGGGACCCATGGAATGGGTGCCATGCATTATTGCTTTAAAGGGTCTGCATTTGCTCACCCAATCTCACCAATCCTCTCAGTCCCAAGTGTCCAGCCTTATGCCACATCCAGCTGTCATTGTAGATAGGGTCATTCCAGGTTGCATCAGAGACCCTGAAGGAATTGTAAAGAATTTCCCTGTTTCTTTGTTTTGTTTTTGAAATTCCTTTTTAGAGTGGGTTTGAGCTGATTCTCGCTGCCCTGTTTATGCCAGTCTAGACACACTTGATTCCCTTACGGAGACATATCAATACATAGGTTTTAAGATTCTTACTAGTCAGATCTATTCCTCTGCGGGAAATATGGGGTTTTGAGTCCCTTTCACTGAGGAAGGTGTAGGTCTTGTCTATTCCATAGTTGGTTTTTGGAACGGTACCTGTGCTTATATCAAACTCGTGTTTGATGCATCACCCCACCTCTCCTTCCCCCTTAAGCAGGCATAAGAGTGTTTTCTAAATGTGAGACTCTGTTCTCTTGCCTAACTCAGTTCATGTGTAGCCATGTTTACAGGATCTTCCTAAGTGATATCTTATGATAAGTTTCTTTTCCTGTGTGACTTCTTTCACTTAGAATCATCGTACCTGAATCCACTCATTTTGCTGCTACTGGTCTTATGACCTTGATTTCGTGGCTGAGGGATATTCCATCGTACGTAAGTTCCACAATGTTTGGAACCATTTTTATATTTCCTGGGATATTTCAGGTGTACCCAGGTTGAGGTTCCTGTAAGCAGTGCAGCCCTCAATTTGGGGGTGGCTCTGTCTTATGGATTTTCAGTTTTCCCAAGGTATATTCCCTAGACTGGACGTGCCCTTGGCTCTGGAGCTCTGTTGTTTACTTGTTTTAGGGAACACAGTGCACTCCTCCAGTGAGGCAGTTGGCAACTTACATCCCGCCCATCAGCATAACAAGGCTCCCTGTTCTCCAGGGCCTGTCTTGCCTTTCTGGTTTTTACACATTTTGTGGATGTCCCTTTTGACCGGTGGGAAGTGATACTTCTTTGTAGTGCAGATTTGCAATGCCCGCTTGCTTGCTTGGCCAAAAAGGGCGTATGCGTTTTCTCCAGAATATATTCAGGAGAAAACGCATACGCCCTTTTTGGCCAAGTGCATCATTGTCGAAGTTGTGTCCCTCTTCCTGTGCTTTACAGGCGATTCCAACGTACCTCTTGAAATCTGTTTCCTGCTATTCTGCCTCGCTTTCAAGTCCGCCTCGTTGCCTTCCCTCAACAGATTTTTGGACGATAGTTGGCCTTGATTACTCTGCCAGTTTGTGAATTGCTGTGCCCCTGAGCTCCATTTTTCAACTCGTATTTGTGAGCTGAACGCAAGTCCAAACTTTTGGTTCTGGACCTCTACTGGTTCCCGGTGGGTGGCTGAGACTTTGGTTCATTCTTCTTCCTGCCGGGAAATTAGAGTGACATGTGCCCATCCAAATGCCTAACAGCTACTCGCTCATTGGTTCTCCCTCTTCCCTTTCATCCTCTGCCAAATTGGCAACCTGTGCGAACCAGGAGCTTAAAGGGGCTGTCTCTCCAAGTTGGGAGATTGATAGGAAAGCAGTTGGAAAGTCAAACCGGAGCAACAGGAGAGGGGCTCTTCGTTGAGTTTTAGAAACCTTTCGTATTCACAGTGTGTCCATTCTCTAGGTTTCCCGTACACGTTATAGCTGTAGTAATATTCCCTTCCACCTGGAGAGCTGGGACCCATGGAATGGGTGCCATGCATTATTGCTTTAAAGGGTCTGCATTTGCTCACCCAATCTCACCAATCCTCTCAGTCCCAAGTGTCCAGCCTTATGCCACATCCAGCTGTCATTGTAGATAGGGTCATTCCAGGTTGCATCCGAGACCCTGAAGGAATTGTAAAGAATTTCCCTGTTTCTTTGTTCTGTTTTTGAAATTCCTTTTTAGAGTGGGTTTGAGCTGATTCTCGCTGCCCTGTTTATGCCAGTCTAGACACACTTGATTCCCTTACGGAGACATATCAATACATAGGTTTTAAGATTCTTACTAGTCAGATCTATTCCTCTGCGGGAAATATGGAGTTTTGAGTCCCTTTCACTGAGGAAGGTGTAGGTCTTGTCTATTCCATAGTTGGTTTTTGGAACGGTACCTGTGCTTATATCAAACTCGGGTTTGATGCATCACCCCACCTCTCCTTCCCCCTTAAGCAGGCATAAGAGTGTTTTCTAAATGTGAGACTCTGTTCTCTTGCCTAACTCAGTTCATGTGTAGCCATGTTTACAGGATCTTCCTAAGTGATATCTTATGATAAGTTTCTTTTCCTGTGTGACTTCTTTCACTTAGAATCATCGTACCTGAATCCACTCATTTTGCTGCTACTGGTCTTATGACATTGATTTCGTGGCTGAGGGATATTCCATCGTACGTAAGTTCCACAATGTTTGGAACCATTTTTATATTTCCTGGGATATTTCAGGTGTACCCAGGTTGAGGTTCCTGTAAGCAGTGCAGCCCTCAATTTGGGGGTGGCTCTGTCTTATGGATTTTCAGTTTTCCCAAGGTATATTCCCTAGACTGGACGTGCCCTTGGCTCTGGAGCTCTGTTGTTTACTTGTTTTAGGGAACACAATGCACTCCTCCAGTGAGGCAGTTGGCAACTTACATCCCGCCCATCAGCATAACAAGGCTCCCTGTTCTCCAGGGCCTGTCTTGCCTTTCTGGTTTTTACACATTTTGTGGATGTCCCTTTTGACCGGTGGGAAGTGATACTTCTTTGTAGTGCAGATTTGCATTGCCCGCTTGCTTGCTTGGCCAAAAAGGGCGTATGCGTTTTCTCCTGAATATATTCAGGAGAAAACGCATACGCCCTTTTTGGCCAAGTGCATCATTGTCGAAGTTGTGCCCCTCTTCCTGTGCTTTACAGGCGATTCCAACGTACCTCTTGAAATCTGTTTCCTGCTATTCTGCCTCGCTTTCAAGTCCGCCTCGTTGCCTTCCCTCAACAGATTTTTGGACGATAGTTGGCCTTGATTACTCTGCCAGTTTGTGAATTGCTGTGCCCCGGAGCTCCATTTATCAACTCGTTTTTTGTGAGCTGAACGCAATTCCAAACTTTTGGTTCAGGACCTCTACTGGTTCCCGGTGGGTGGCTGAGACTTTGTTTCATTCTTCTTCCTGCAGGGAAATTAGAGTGACATGTGCCCATCCAAATGCCTAACAGCTACTCTCTCATTGGTTCTCCCTCTTCCCTTTCATCCTCTGCCAAATTGGCAACCTGTGCGAACCAGGAGCTTAAAGGGGCTGTCTCTCCAAGTTGGGAGATTGATAGGAAAGCAGTTGGAAAGTCAAACCGGAGCACCAGGAGAGGGGCTCTTCGTTGAGTTTTAGAAACCTTTCGTATTCACAGTGTGTCCATTCTCTAGGTTTCCCATACACGTTATAGCTGTAGTAATATTCCCTTCCACCTGGAGAGCTGGGACCCATGGAATGGGTGCCATGCATTATTGCTTTAAAGGGTCTGCATTTGCTCACCCAATCTCACCAATCCTCTCAGTCCCAAGTGTCCAGCCTTATGCCACATCCAGCTGTCATTGTAGATAGGGTCATTCCAGGTTGCATCAGAGACCCTGAAGGAATTGTAAAGAATTTCCCTGTTTCTTTGTTCTGTTTTTGAAATTCCTTTTTAGAGTGGGTTTGAGCTGATTCTCACGGCCATGTTTATGCCAGTCTAGACACACTTGATTCCCTTACGGAGACATATCAATACATAGGTTTTAAGATTCCTACTAGTCAGATCTATTCCTCTGCGGGAAATATGGGGTTTTGAGTCCCTTTCACTGAGGAAGGTGTAGGTCTTGTCTATTCCATAGTTGGTTTTTGGAACGGCACCTGTGCTTATATCAAACTCGGGTTTGATGCATCACCCCACCTCTCCTTCCCCCTTAAGCAGGCATAAGAGTGTTTTCTAAATGTGAGACTCTGTTCTCTTGCCTAACTCAGTTCATGTGTAGCCATGTTTACAGGATCTTCCTATGTGATATCTTATGATAAGTTTCTTTTCCTGTGTGACTTCTTTCACTTAGAATCATCATACCTGAATCCACTCATTTTGCTGCTACTGGTCTTATGACATTGATTTCGTGGCTGAGGGATATTCCATCGTACGTAAGTTCCACAATGTTTGGAACCATTTTTATATTTCCTGGGATATTTCAGGTGTACCCAGGTTGAGGTTCCTGTAAGCAGTGCAGCCCTCAATTTGGGGGTGGCTCTGTCTTATGGATTTTCAGTTTCCCCAAGGTATATTCCCTAGACTGGAAGTGCCCTTGGCTCTGGAGCTCTGTTGTTTACTTGTTTTAGGGAACACAATGCACTCCTCCAGTGAGGCAGTTGGCAACTTACATCCCGCCCATCAGCATAACAAGGCTCCCTGTTCTCCAGGGCCTGTCTTGCCTTTCTGGTTTTTACACATTTTGTGGATGTCCCTTTTGACCGGTGGGAAGTGATACTTCTTTGTAGTGCAGATTTGCATTGCCCGCTTGCTTGCTTGGCCAAAAAGGGCGTATGCGTTTTCTCCTGAATATATTCAGGAGAAAACGCATACGCCCTTTTTGGCCAAGTGCATCATTGTCGAAGTTGTGCCCCTCTTCCTGTGCTTTACAGGCGATTCCAACGTACCTCTTGAAATCTGTTTCCTGCTATTCTGCCTCGCTTTTAAGTCCGCCTCGTTGCCTTCCCTCAACAGATTTTTGGACGATAGTTGGCCTTGATTACTCTGCCAGTTTGTGAATTGCTGTGCCCCTGAGCTCCATTTATCAACTCGTTTTTTGTGAGCTGAACGCAAGTCCAAACTTTTGGTTCAGGACCTCTACTGGTTCCCGGTGGGTGGCTGAGACTTTGGTTCATTCTTCTTCCTGCAGGGAAATTAGAGTGACATGTGCCCATCCAAATGCCTAACAGCTACTCTCTCATTGGTTCTCCCTCTTCCCTTTCATCCTCTGCCAAATTGGCAACCTGTGCGAACCAGGAGCTTAAAGGGGCTGTCTCTCCAAGTTGGGAGATTGATAGGAAAGCAGTTGGAAAGTCAAACCGGAGCACCAGGAGAGGGGCTCTTCGTTGAGTTTTAGAAACCTTTCGTATTCACAGTGTGTCCATTCTCTAGGTTTCCCATACACGTTATAGCTGTAGTAATATTCCCTTCCACCTGGAGAGCTGGGACCCATGGAATGGGTGCCATGCATTATTGCTTTAAAGGGTCTGCATTTGCTCACCCAATCTCACCAATCCTCTCAGTCCCAAGTGTCCAGCCTTATGCCACATCCAGCTGTCATTGTAGATAGGGTCATTCCAGGTTGCATCAGAGACCCTGAAGGAATTGTAAAGAATTTCCCTGTTTCTTTGTTCTGTTTTTGAAATTCCTTTTTAGAGTGGGTTTGAGCTGATTCTCACGGCCATGTTTATGCCAGTCTAGACACACTTGATTCCCTTACGGAGACATATCAATACATAGGTTTTAAGATTCCTACTAGTCAGATCTATTCCTCTGCGGGAAATATGGGGTTTTGAGTCCCTTTCACTGAGGAAGGTGTAGGTCTTGTCTATTCCATAGTTGGTTTTTGGAACGGCACCTGTGCTTATATCAAACTCGGGTTTGATGCATCACCCCACCTCTCCTTCCCCCTTAAGCAGGCATAAGAGTGTTTTCTAAATGTGAGACTCTGTTCTCTTGCCTAACTCAGTTCATGTGTAGCCATGTTTACAGGATCTTCCTATGTGATATCTTATGATAAGTTTCTTTTCCTGTGTGACTTCTTTCACTTAGAATCATCATACCTGAATCCACTCATTTTGCTGCTACTGGTCTTATGACATTGATTTCGTGGCTGAGGGATATTCCATCGTACGTAAGTTCCACAATGTTTGGAACCATTTTTATATTTCCTGGGATATTTCAGGTGTACCCAGGTTGAGGTTCCTGTAAGCAGTGCAGCCCTCAATTTGGGGGTGGCTCTGTCTTATGGATTTTCAGTTTCCCCAAGGTATATTCCCTAGACTGGAAGTGCCCTTGGCTCTGGAGCTCTGTTGTTTACTTGTTTTAGGGAACACAATGCACTCCTCCAGTGAGGCAGTTGGCAACTTACATCCCGCCCATCAGCATAACAAGGCTCCCTGTTCTCCAGGGCCTGTCTTGCCTTTCTGGTTTTTACACATTTTGTGGATGTCCCTTTTGACCGGTGGGAAGTGATACTTCTTTGTAGTGCAGATTTGCATTGCCCGCTTGCTTGCTTGGCCAAAAAGGGCGTATGCGTTTTCTCCTGAATATATTCAGGAGAAAACGCATACGCCCTTTTTGGCCAAGTGCATCATTGTCGAAGTTGTGCCCCTCTTCCTGTGCTTTACAGGCGATTCCAACGTACCTCTTGAAATCTGTTTCCTGCTATTCTGCCTCGCTTTTAAGTCCGCCTCGTTGCCTTCCCTCAACAGATTTTTGGACGATAGTTGGCCTTGATTACTCTGCCAGTTTGTGAATTGCTGTGCCCCTGAGCTCCATTTATCAACTCGTTTTTTGTGAGCTGAACGCAAGTCCAAACTTTTGGTTCAGGACCTCTACTGGTTCCCGGTGGGTGGCTGAGACTTTGGTTCATTCTTCTTCCTGCAGGGAAATTAGAGTGACATGTGCCCATCCAAATGCCTAACAGCTACTCTCTCATTGGTTCTCCCTCTTCCCTTTCATCCTCTGCCAAATTGGCAACGTGTGCGAACCAGGAGCTTAAAGGGGCTGTCTCTCCAAGTTGGGAGATTGATAGGAAAGCAGTTGGAAAGTCAAACTGGAGCACCAGGAGAGGGGCCCTTCGTTGAGTTTTAGAAACCTTTCGTATTCACAGTGTGTCCATTCTCTAGGTTTCCCATACACGTTATAGCTGTAGTAATATTCCCTTCCACCTGGAGAGCTGGGACCCATGGAATGGGTGTCATGCATTATTGCTTTAAAGGGTCTGCATTTGCTCACCCAATCTCACCAATCCTCTCAGTCCCAAGTGTCCAGCCTTATGCCACATCCAGCTGTCATTGTAGATAGGGTCATTCCAGGTTGCATCAGAGACCCTGAAGGAATTGTAAAGAATTTCCCTGTTTCTTTGTTCTGTTTTTGAAATTCCTTTTTAGAGTGGGTTTGAGCTGATTCTCGGTGCCCTGTTTATGCCAGTCTAGACACACTTGATTCCCTTACGGAGACATATCAATACATAGGATTTAAGATTCTTACTAGTCAGATCGATTCCTCTGCGGGAAATATGGGGTTTTGAGTCCCTTTCACTGAGGAAGGTGTAGGTCTTGTCTATTCCATAGTTGGTTTTTGGAACGGTACCTGTGCTTATATCAAACTCGGGTTTGATGCATCACCCCACCTCTCCTTCCCCCTTAAGCAGGCATAAGAGTGTTTTCTAAATGTGAGACTCTGTTCTCTTGCCTAACTCAGTTCATGTGTAGCCATGTTTACAGGATCTTCCTAAGTGATATCTTATGATAAGTTTCTTTTCCTGTGTGACTTCTTTCACTTAGAATCATCGTACCTGAATCCACTCATTTTGCTGCTACTGGTCTTATGACATTGATTTCGTGGCTGAGGGATATTCCATCGTACATAAGTTCCACAATGTTTGGAACCATTTTTATATTTCCTGGGATATTTCAGGTGTACCCAGGTTGAGGTTCCTGTAAGCAGTGCAGCCCTCAATTTGGGGGTGGCTCTGTCTTATGGATTTTCAGTTTTCCCAAGGTATATTCCCTAGACTGGACGTGCCCTTGGCTCTGGAGCTCTGTTGTTTACTTGTTTTAGGGAACACAGTGCACTCCTCCAGTGAGGCAGTTGGCAACTTACATCCCGCCCATCAGCATAACAAGGCTCCCTGTTCTCCAGGGCCTGTCTTGCCTTTCTGGTTTTTACACATTTTGTGGATGTCCCTTTTGACCGGTGGGAAGTGATACTTCTTTGTAGTGCAGATTTGCATTGCCCGCTTGCTTGCTTGGCCAAAAAGGGCGTATGCGTTTTCTCCTGAATATATTCAGGAGAAAACGCATACGCCCTTTTTGGCCAAGTGCATCATTGTCGAAGTTGTGCCCCTCTTCCTGTGCTTTACAGGCGATTCCAACGTACCTCTTGAAATCTGTTTCCTGCTATTCTGCCTCGCTTTCAAGTCCGCCTCGTTGCCTTCCCTCAACAGATTTTTGGATGATAGTTGGCCTTGATTACTCTGCCAGTTTGTGAATTGCTGTGCCCCTGAGCTCCATTTTTCAACTCGTTTTTTGTGAGCTGAACGCAAGTCCAAACTTTTGGTTCAGGACCTCTACTGGTTCCCGGTGGGTGGCTGAGACTTTGGTTCATTCTTCTTCCTGCAGGGAAATTAGAGTGACATGTGCCCATCCAAATGCCTAACAGCTACTCTCTCATTGGTTCTCCCTCTTCCCTTTCATCCTCTGCCAAATTGGCAACCTGTGCGAACCAGGAGCTTAAAGGGGCTGTCTCTCCAAGTTGGGAGATTGATAGGAAAGCAGTTGGAATGTCAAACTGGAGCACCAGGAGAGGGGCTCTTCGTTGAGTTTTAGAAACCTTTCGTATTCACAGTGTGTCCATTCTCTAGGTTTCCCATACACGTTATAGCTGTAGTAATATTCCCTTCCACCTGGAGAGCTGGGACCCATGGAATGGGTGCCATGCATTATTGCTTTAAAGGGTCTGCATTTGCTCACCCAATCTCACCAATCCTCTCAGTCCCAAGTGTCCAGCCTTATGCCACATCCAGCTGTCATTGTAGATAGGGTCATTCCAGGTTGCATCAGAGACCCTGAAGGAATTGTAAAGAATTTCCCTGTTTCTTTGTTCTGTTTTTGAAATTCCTTTTTAGAGTGGGTTTGAGCTGATTCTCGCTGCCCTGTTTATGCCAGTCTAGACACACTTGATTCCCTTACGGAGACATATCAATACATAGGTTTTAAGATTCTTACTAGTCAGATCTATTCCTCTGCGGGAAATATGGGGTTTTGAGTCCCTTTCACTGAGGAAGGTGTAGGTCTTGTCTATTCCATAGTTGGTTTTTGGAACGGTACCTGTGCTTATATCAAACTCGGGTTTGATGCATCACCCCACATCTCCTTCCCCCTTAAGCAGGCATAAGAGTGTTTTCTAAATGTGAGACTCTGTTCTCTTGCCTAACTCAGTTCATGTGTAGCCATGTTTACAGGATCTTCCTAAGTGATATCTTATGATAAGTTTCTTTTCCTGTGTGACTTCTTTCACTTAGAATCATCGTACCTGAATCCACTCATTTTGCTGCTACTGGTCTTATGACATTGATTTCGTGGCTGAGGGATATTCCATCGTACGTAAGTTCCACAATGTTTGGAACCACATTTATATTTCCTGGGATATTTCAGGTGTACCCAGGTTGAGGTTCCTGTAAGCAGTGCAGCCCTCAATTTGGGGGTGGTTCTGTCTTATGGATTTTCAGTTTTCCCAAGGTATATTCCCTAGACTGGACGTGCCCTTGGCTCTGGAGCTCTGTTGTTTACTTGTTTTAGGGAACACAATGCACTCCTCCAGTGAGGCAGTTGGCAACTTACATCCCGCCCATCAGCATAACAAGACTCCCTGTTCTCCAGGGCCTGTCTTGCCTTTCTGGTTTTTACACATTTTGTGGATGTCGCTTTTGACCGGTGGGAAGTGATACTTCTTTGTAGTGCAGATTTGCATTGCCCGCTTGCTTGCTTGGCCAAAAGAGCGTATGCGTTTTCTCCTGAATAAATTCAGGAGAAAACGCATACGCCCTTTTTGGCCAAGTGCATCATTGTCGAAGTTGTGCCCCTCTTCCTGTGCTTTACAGGCGATTCCAACGTACCTCTTGAAATCTGTTTCCTGCTATTCTGCCTCGCTTTCAAGTCCGCCTCGTTGCCTTCCCTCAACAGATTTTTGGGCGATAGTTGGCCTTGATTACTCTGCCAGTTTGTGAATTGCTGTGCCCCTGAGCTCCATTTTTCAACTCGTTTTTTGTGAGCTGAACGCAAGTCCAAACTTTTGGTTCAGGACCTCTACTGGTTCCCGGTGGGTGGCTGAGACTTTGGTTCATTCTTCTTCCTGCCGGGAAATTAGAGTGACATGTGCCCATCCAAATGCCTAACAGCTACTGTCTCATTGGTTCTCCCTCTTCCCTTTCATCCTCTGCCAAATTGGCAACCTGTGCGAACCAGGAGCTTAAAGGGGCTGTCTCTCCAAGTTGGGAGATTGATAGGAAAGCAGTTGGAAAGTCAAACCAGAGCACCAGGAGAGGGGCTCTTCGTTGAGTTTTAGAAACCTTTCGTATTCACAGTGTGTCCATTCTCTAGGTTTCCCGTACACGTTATAGCTGTAGTAATATTCCCTTCCACCTGGAGAGCTGGGACCCATGGAATGGGTGCCATGCATTATTGCTTTAAAGGGTCTGCATTTGCTCACCCAATCTCACCAATCCTCTCAGTCCCAAGTGTCCAGCCTTATGCCACATCCAGCTGTCATTGTAGATAGGGTCATTCCAGGTTGCATCAGAGACCCTGAAGGAATTGTAAAGAATTTCCCTGTTTCTTTGTTCTGTTTTAGAAATTCCGTTTTGGAGTGGGTTTGAGCGGATTCTCGCGGCCATGTTTATGCCAGTCTAGACACACTTGATTCCCTTACGGAGACATATCAATACATAGGTTTTAAGATTCTTACTAGTCAGATCTATTCCTCTGCGGGAAATATGGTGTGTTGAGTCCCTTTCACTGAGGAAGGTGTAGGTCTTGTCTATTCCATAGTTGGTTTTTGGAACGGTACCTGTGCTTATATCAAACTCTGGTTTGATGCATCACCCCACCTCTCATTCCCCCTTAAGCAGGCATAAGAGTGTTTTCTAAATGTGAGACTCTGTTCTCTTGCCTAACTCAGTTCATGTGTAGCCATGTTTACAGGATCTTCCTAAGTGATATCTTATGATAAGTTTCTTTTCCTGTGTGACTTCTTTCACTTAGAATCATCGTACCTGAATCCACTCATTTTGCTGCTACTGGTCTTATGACATTGATTTCGTGGCTGAGGGATATTCCATCGTACGTAAGTTCCACAATGTTTGGAACCATTTTTATATTTCCTGGGATATTTCAGGTGTACCCAGGTTGAGGTTCCTGTAAGCAGTGCAGCCCTCAATTTGGGGGTGGCTCTGTCTTATGGATTTTCAGTTTTCCCAAGGTATATTCCCTAGACTGGAAGTGCCCTTGGCTCTGTAGCTCTGTTGTTTACTTGTTTTAGGGAACACAATGCACTCCTCCAGTGAGGCAGTTGGCAACTTACATCTCGCCCATCAGCATAACAAGGCTCCCTGCTCTCCAGGGCCTGTCTTGCCTTTCTGGTTTTTACACATTTTGTGGATGTCCCTTTTGACCGGTGGGAAGTGATACTTCTTTGTAGTGCAGATTTGCATTGCCCGCTTGCTTGCTTGGCCAAAAAGGGCGTATGCGTTTTCTGCTGAATATATTCAGGAGAAAATGCGTACGCCCTTTTTGGCCAAGTGCATCATTGTCGAAGTTGTGCCCCTCTTCCTGTGCTTTACAGGCGATTCCAACGTACCTCTTGAAATCTGTTTCCTGCTACTCTGCCTCGCTTTCAAGTCCACTTCGTGGCCTTCCCTCAACAGATTTTTGGACGATAGTTGGCCTTGATTACTCTGCCAGTTTGTGAATTGCTGTGCCCCTGAGCTCCATTTATCAACTCGTTTCTTGTGAGCTGAACGCAAGTCCAAACTTTTGGTTCAGGACCTCTACTGGTTCCCGGTGGGTGGCTGAGACTTTGGTTCATTCTTCTTCCTGCCGGGAAATTAGAGTGACATGTGCCCATCCAAATGCCTAACAGCTACTCTCTCATTGGTTCTCCCTCTTCCCTTTCATCCTCTGCCAAATTGGCAACCTGTGCGAACCAGGAGCTTAAAGGGGCTGTCTCTCCAAGTTGGGAGATTGATAGGAAAGCAGTTGGAAAGTCAAACCAGAGCACCAGGAGAGGGGCTCTTCGTTGAGTTTTAGAAACCTTTCGTATTCACAGTGTGTCCATTCTCTAGGTTTCCCGTACACGTTATAGCTGTAGTAATATTCCCTTCCACCTGGAGAGCTGGGACCCATGGAATGGGTGCCATGCATTATTGCTTTAAAGGGTCTGCATTTGCTCACCCAATCTCACCAATCCTCTCAGTCCCAAGTGTCCAGCCTTATGCCACATCCAGCTGTCATTGTAGATAGGGTCATTGCAGGTTGCATCAGAGACCCTGAAGGAATTGTAAAGAATTTCCCTGTTTCTTTGTTCTGTTTTTGAAATTCCTTTTTAGAGTGGGTTTGAGCTGATTCTCGCGCCCATGTTTATGCCAGTCTAGACACACTTGATTCCCTTACGGAGACATATCAATACATAAGTTTTAAGATTCTTACTAGTCAGATCAATTCCTCTGCGGGAAATATGGGGTTTTGAGTCCCTTTCACTGAGGAAGGTGTAGGTCTTGTCTATTCCATAGTTGGTTTTTGGAACGGTACCTGTGCTTATATCAAACTCGGGTTTGATGCATCACCCCACCTCTCCTTCCCCCTTAAGCAGGCATAAGAGTGTTTTCTAAATGTGAGACTCTGTTCTCTTGCCTAACTCAGTTCATGTGTAGCCATGTTTACAGGATCTTCCTAAGTGATATCTTATGATAAGTTTCTTTTCCTGTGTGACTTCTTTCACTTAGAATCATCGTACCTGAATCCACTCATTTTGCTGCTACTGGTCTTATGACATTGATTTCGTGGCTGAGGGATATTCCATCGTACGTAAGTTCCACAATGTTTGGAACCATTTTTATATTTCCTGGGATATTTCAGGTGTACCCAGGTTGAGGTTCCTGTAAGCAGTGCAGCCCTCAATTTGGGGGTGGCTCTGTCTTATGGATTTTCAGTTTTCCCAAGGTATATTCCCTAGACCGGAAGTGCCCTTGGCTCTGTAGCTCTGTTGTTTACTTGTTTTAGGGAACACAATGCACTCCTCCAGTGAGGCAGTTGGCAACTTACATCCCGCCCATCAGCATAACAAGGCTCCCTGCTCTCCAGGGCCTGTCTTGCCTTTCTGGTTTTTACACATTTTGTGGATGTCCCTTTTGACCGGTGGGAAGTGATACTTCTTTGTAGTGCAGATTTGCATTGCCCGCTTGCTTGCTTGGCCAAAAAGGGCGTATGCGTTTTCTCCTGAATATATTCAGGAGAAAACGCATACGCCCTTTTTGGCCAAGTGCATCATTGTCGAAGTTGTGCCCCTCTTCCTGTGCTTTACAGGCGATTCCAACGTACCTCTTGAAATCTGTTTCCTGCTATTCTGCCTCACTTTCAAGTCCGCCTCGTTGCCTTCCCTCAACAGATTTTTGGGCGATAGTTGGCCTTGATTACTCTGCCAGTTTGTGAATTGCTGTGCCCCTGAGCTCCATTTTTCAACTCGTTTTTTGTGAGCTGAACGCAAGTCCAAACTTTTGGTTCAGGACCTCTACTGGTTCCCGGTGGGTGGCTGAGACTTTGGTTCATTCTTCTTCCTGCCGGGAAATTAGAGTGACATGTGCCCATCCAAATGCCTAACAGCTACTGTCTCATTGGTTCTCCTTCTTCCCTTTCATCCTCTGCCAAATTGGCAACCTGTGCGAACCAGGAGCTTAAAGGGGCTGTCTCTCCAAGTTGGGAGATTGATAGGAAAGCAGTTGGAAAGTCAAACCAGAGCACCAGGAGAGGGGCTCTTCGTTGAGTTTTAGAAACCTTTCGTATTCACAGTGTGTCCATTCTCTAGGTTTCCCGTACACGTTATAGCTGTAGTAATATTCCCTTCCACCTGGAGAGCTGGGACCCATGGAATGGGTGCCATGCATTATTGCTTTAAAGGGTCTGCATTTGCTCACCCAATCTCACCAATCCTCTCAGTCCCAAGTGTCCAGCCTTATGCCACATCCAGCTGTCATTGTAGATAGGGTCATTCCAGGTTGCATCAGAGACCCTGAAGGAATTGTAAAGAATTTCCCTGTTTCTTTGTTCTGTTTTAGAAATTCCGTTTTAGAGTGGGTTTGAGCTGATTCTCGCGGCCATGTTTATGCCAGTCTAGACACACTTGATTCCCTTACGGAGACATATCAATACATAGGTTTTAAGATTCTTACTAGTCAGATCTATTCCTCTGCGGGAAATATGGTGTGTTGAGTCCCTTTCACTGAGGAAGGTGTAGGTCTTGTCTATTCCATAGTTGGTTTTTGGAACGGTACCTGTGGTTATATCAAACTCTGGTTTGATGCATCACCCCACCTCTCATTCCCCCTTAAGCAGGCATAAGAGTGTTTTCTAAATGTGAGACTCTGTTCTCTTGCCTAACTCAGTTCATGTGTAGCCATGTTTACAGGATCTTCCTAAGTGATATCTTATGATAAGTTTCTTTTCCTGTGTGACTTCTTTCACTTAGAATCATCGTACCTGAATCCACTCATTTTGCTGCTACTGGTCTTATGACATTGATTTCGTGGCTGAGGGATATTCCATCGTACGTAAGTTCCACAATGTTTGGAACCATTTTTATATTTCCTGGGATATTTCAGGTGTACCCAGGTTGAGGTTCCTGTAAGCAGTGCAGCCCTCAATTTGGGGGTGGCTCTGTCTTATGGATTTTCAGTTTTCCCAAGGTATATTCCCTAGACTGGAAGTGCCCTTGGCTCTGTAGCTCTGTTGTTTACTTGTTTTAGGGAACACAATGCACTCCTCCAGTGAGGCAGTTGGCAACTTACATCCCGCCCATCAGCATAAAAAGGCTCCCTGTTCTCCAGGGCCTGTCTTGCCTTTCTGGTTTTTACACATTTTGTGGATGTCGCTTTTGACCGGTGGGAAGTGATACTTCTTTGTAGTGCAGATTTGCATTGCCCCCTTGCTTGCTTGGCCAAAAGAGCGTATGCGTTTTCTCCTGAATAAATTCAGGAGAAAACGCATACGCCCTTTTTGGCCAAGTGCATCATTGTCGAAGTTGTGCCCCTCTTCCTGTGCTTTACAGGAGATTCCAACGTACCTCTTGAAATCTGTTTCCTGCTATTCTGCCTCGCTTTCAAGTCCGCCTCGTTGCCTTCCCTCAACAGATTTTTGGGCGATAGTTGGCCTTGATTACTCTGCCAGTTTGTGAATTGCTGTGCCCCTGAGCTCCATTTTTCAACTCGTTTTTTGTGAGCTGATCGCAAGTCCAAACTTTTGGTTCAGGACCTCTACTGGTTCCCGGTGGGTGGCTGAGACTTTGGTTCATTCTTCTTCCTGCCGGGAAATTAGAGTGACATGTGCCCATCCAAATGCCTAACAGCTACTCTCTCATCGGTTCTCCCTCTTCCCTTTCATCCTCTGCCAAATTGGCAACCTGTGCGAACCAGGAGCTTAAAGGGGCTGTCTCTCCAAGTTGGGAGATTGATAGGAAAGCAGTTGGAAAGTCAAACCAGAGCACCAGGAGAAGGGCTCTTCGTTGAGTTTTAGAAACCTTTCGTATTCACAGTGTGTCCATTCTCTAGGTTTCCCGTACACGTTATAGCTGTAGTAATATTCCCTTCCACCTGGAGAGCTGGGACCCATGGAATGGGTGCCATGCATTATTGCTTTAAAGGGTCTGCATTTGCTCACCCAATCTCACCAATCCTCTCAGTCCCAAGTGTCCAGCCTTATGCCACATCCAGCTGTCATTGTAGATAGGGTCATTCCAGGTTGCATCAGAGACCCTGAAGGAATTGTAAAGAATTTCCCTGTTTCTTTGTTCTGTTTTAGAAATTCCTTTTTAGAGTGGGTTTGAGCTGATTCTCGCGGCCATGTTTATGCCAGTCTAGACACACTTGATTCCCTTACGGAGACATATCAATACATAGGTTTTAAGATTCTTACTAGTCAGATCTATTCCTCTGCGGGAAATATGGTGTGTTGAGTCCCTTTCACTGAGGAAGGTGTAGGTCTTGTCTATTCCATAGTTGGTTTTTGGAACGGTACCTGTGCTTATATCAAACTCTTGTTTGATGCATCACCCCACCTCTCATTCCCCCTTAAGCAGGCATAAGAGTGTTTTCTAAATGTGAGACTCTGTTCTCTTGCCTAACTCAGTTCATGTGTAGCCATGTTTACAGGATCTTCCTAAGTGATATCTTATGATAAGTTTCTTTTCCTGTGTGACTTCTTTCACTTAGAATCATCGTACCTGAATCCACTCATTTTGCTGCTACTGGTCTTATGACATTGATTTCGTGGCTGAGGGATATTCCATCGTACGTAAGTTCCACAATGTTTGGAACCATTTTTATATTTCCTGGGATATTTCAGGTATACCCAGGTTGAGGTTCCTGTAAGCAGTGCAGCCCTCAATTTGGGGGTGGCTCTGTCTTATGGATTTTCAGTTTTCCCAAGGTATATTCCCTAGACTGGAAGTGCCCTTGGCTCTGTAGCTCTGTTGTTTACTTGTTTTAGGGAACACAATGCACTCCTCCAGTGAGGCAGTTGGCAACTTACATCCCGCCCATCAGCATAACAAGGCTCCCTGCTCTCCAGGGCCTGTCTTGCCTTTCTGGTTTTTACACATTTTGTGGATGTCCCTTTTGACCGGTGGGAAGTGATACTTCTTTGTAGTGCAGATTTGCATTGCCCGCTTGCTTGCTTGGCAAAAAAGGGCGTATGCGTTTTCTGCTGAATATATTCAGGAGAAAATGCGTACGCCCTTTTTGGCCAAGTGCATCATTGTCGAAGTTGTGCCCCTCTTCCTGTGCTTTACAGGCGATTCCAACGTACCTCTTGAAATCTGTTTCCTGCTACTCTGCCTCGCTTTCAAGTCCACTTCGTGGCCTTCCCTCAACAGATTTTTGGACGATAGTTGGCCTTGATTACTCTGCCAGTTTGTGAATTGCTGTGCCCCTGAGCTCCATTTTTCAACTCGTTTCTTGTGAGCTGAACGCAAGTCCAAACTTTTGGTTCAGGACCTCTACTGGTTCCCGGTGGGTGGCTGAGACTTTGGTTCATTCTTCTTCCTGCCGGGAAATTAGAGTGACATGTGCCCATCCAAATGCCTAACAGCTACTCTCTCATTGGTTCTCCCTCTTCCCTTTCATCCTCTGCCAAATTGGCAACCTGTGCGAACCAGGAGCTTAAAGGGGCTGTCTCTCCAAGTTGGGAGATTGATAGGAAAGCAGTTGGAAAGTCAAACCAGAGCACCAGGAGAGGGGCTCTTCGTTGAGTTTTAGAAAACTTTCGTATTCACAGTGTGTCCATTCTCTAGGTTTCCCGTACACGTTATAGCTGTAGTAATATTCCCTTCCACCTGGAGAGCTGGGACCCATGGAATGGGTGCCATGCATTATTGCTTTAAAGGGTCTGCATTTGCTCACCCAATCTCACCAATCCTCTCAGTCCCAAGTGTCCAGCCTTATGCCACATCCAGCTGTCATTGTAGATAGGGTCATTGCAGGTTGCATCAGAGACCCTGAAGGAATTGTAAAGAATTTCCCTGTTTCTTTGTTCTGTTTTTGAAATTCCTTTTTAGAGTGGGTTTGAGCTGATTCTCGCGCCCATGTTTATGCCAGTCTAGACACACTTGATTCCCTTACGGAGACATATCAATACATAAGTTTTAAGATTCTTACTAGTCAGATCAATTCCTCTGCGGGAAATATGGGGTTTTGAGTCCCTTTCACTGAGGAAGGTGTAGGTCTTGTCTATTCCATAGTTGGTTTTTGGAACGGTACCTGTGCTTATATCAAACTCGGGTTTGATGCATCACCCCACCTCTCCTTCCCCCTTAAGCAGGCATAAGAGTGTTTTCTAAATGTGAGACTCTGTTCTCTTGCCTAACTCAGTTCATGTGTAGCCATGTTTACAGGATCTTCCTAAGTGATATCTTATGATAAGTTTCTTTTCCTGTGTGACTTCTTTCACTTAGAATCATCGTACCTGAATCCACTCATTTTGCTGCTACTGGTCTTATGACATTGATTTCGTGGCTGAGGGATATTCCATCGTAGGTAAGTTCCACAATGTTTGGAACCATTTTTATATTTCCTGGGATATTTCAGGTGTACCCAGGTTGAGGTTCCTGTAAGCAGTGCAGCCCTCAATTTGGGGGTGGCTCTGTCTTATGGATTTTCAGTTTTCCCAAGGTATATTCCCTAGACTGGACGTGCCCTTGGCTCTGGAGCTCTGTTGTTTACTTGTTTTAGGGAACACAATGCACTCCTCCAGTGAGGCAGTTGGCAACTTACATCCCGCCCATCAGCATAACAAGGCTCCCTGTTCTCCAGGGCCTGTCTTGCCTTTCTGGTTTTTACACATTTTGTGGATGTCCCTTTTGACCGGTGGGAAGTGATACTTCTTTGTAGTGCAGATTTGCATTGCCTGCTTGCTTGCTCGGCCAAAAAGGGCGTATGCGTTTTCTCCTGAATATATTCAGGAGAAAACGCATACGCCCTTTTTGGCCAAGTGCATCATTGTCGAAGTTGTGCCCCTCTTCCTGTGCTTTACAGGCGATTCCAACGTACCTCTTGAAATCTGTTTCCTGCTATTCTGCCTCGCTTTCAAGTCCGCCTCGTTGCCTTCTCTCAACAGATTTTTGGACGATAGTTGGCCTTGATTACTCTGCCAGTTTGTGAATTGCTGTGCCCCTGAGCTCCATTTTTCAACTCGTTTTTTGTGAGCTGAACGCAAGTCCAAACTTTTGGTTCAGGACCTCTACTGGTTCCCGGTGGGTGGCTGAGACTTTGGTTCATTCTTCTTCCTGCCGGGAAATTAGAGTGACATGTGCCCATCCAAATGCCTAACAGCTACTCTCTCATTGGTTCTCCCTCTTCCCTTTCATCCTCTGCCAAATTGGCAACCTGTGCGAACCAGGAGCTTAAAGGGGCTGTCTCTCCAAGTTGGGAGATTGATAGGAAAGCAGTTGGAAAGTCAAACCGGAGCACCAGGAGAGGGGCTCTTCGTTGAGTTTTAGAAACCTTTCGTATTCACAGTGTGTCCATTCTCTAGGTTTCCCGTACACGTTATAGCTGTAGTAATATTCCCTTCCACCTGGAGAGCTGGGACCCATGGAATGGGTGCCATGCATTATTGCTTTAAAGGGTCTGCATTTGCTCACCCAATCTCACCAATCCTCTCAGTCCCAAGTGTCCAGCCTTATGCCACATCCAGCTGTCATTGTAGATAGGGTCATTCCAGGTTGCATCAGAGACCCTGAAGGAATTGTAAAGAATTTCCCTGTTTCTTTGTTCTGTTTTTGAAATTCCTTTTTAGAGTGGGTTTGAGCTGATTCTCGCTGCCATGTTTATGCCAGTCTAGACACACTTGATTCCCTTACGGAGACATATCAGTACATAGGTTTTAAGATTCTTACTAGTCAGATCTATTCCTCTGCGGGAAATATGGGGTTTTGAGTCCCTTTCACTGAGGAAGGTGTAGGTCTTGTCTATTCCATAGTTGGTTTTTGGAACGGTACCTGTGCTTATATCAAACTCGGGTTTGATGCATCACCCCACCTCTCCTTCCCCCTTAAGCAGGCATAAGAGTGTTTTCTAAATGTGAGACTCTGTTCTCTTGCCTAACTCAGTTCATGTGTAGCCATGTTTACAGGATCTTCCTAAGTGATATCTTATGATAAGTTTCTTTTCCTGTGTGACTTCTTTCACTTAGAATCATCGTACCTGAATCCACTCATTTTGCTGCTACTGGTCTTATGACATTGATTTCGTGGCTGAGGGATATTCCATCGTACGTAAGTTCCACAATGTTTGGAACCATTTTTATATTTCCTGGGATATTTCAGGTGTACCCAGGTTGAGGTTCCTGTAAGCAGTGCAGCCCTCAATTTGGGGGTGGCTCTGTCTTATGGATTTTCAGTTTTCCCAAGGTATATTCCCTAGACTGGAAGTGCCCTTGGCTCTGGAGCTCTGTTGTTTACTTGTTTTAGGGAACACAATGCACTCCTCCAGTGAGGCAGTTGGCAACTTACATCCCGCCCATCAGCATAACAAGGCTCCCTGTTCTCCAGGGCCTGTCTTGCCTTTCTGGTTTTTACACATTTTGTGGATGTCCCTTTTGAACGGTGGGAAGTGATACTTCTTTGTAGTGCAGATTTGCATTGCCTGCTTTCTTGCTTGGCCAAAAAGGGCGTATGCGTTTTCCCCTGAATATATTCAGGAGAAAACGCATACGCCCTTTTTGGCCAAGTGCATCATTGTCGAAGTTGTGCCCCTCTTCCTGTGCTTTACAGGCGATTCCAACGTACCTCTTGAAATCTGTTTCCTGCTATTCTGCCTCACTTTCAAGTCCGCCTCGTTGCCTTCCCTCAACAGATTTTTGGACGATAGTTGGACTTGATTACTCTGCCAGTTTGTGAATTGCTGTGCCCCTGAGCTCCATTTTTCAACTCGTTTTTTGTGAGCTGAACGCAAGTCCAAACTTTTGGTTCAGGACCTATACTGGTTCCCGGTGGTTGGCTGAGACTTTGGTTAATTCTTCTTCCTGCCGGGAAATTAGAGAGACATGTGCCCATCCAAATGCCTAACAGCTACTCTCTCATTGGTTCTCCCTCTTCCCTTTCATCCTCTGCCAAATTGGCAACCTGTGCGAACCAGGAGCTTAAAGGGGCTGTCTCTCCAAGTTGGGAGATTGATAGGAAAGCAGTTGGAAAGTCAAACCGGAGCACCAGGAGAGGGGCTCTTCGTTGAGTTTTAGAAACCTTTCGTATTCACAGTGTGTCCATTCTCTAGGTTTCCCGTACACGTTATAGCTGTAGTAATATTCCCTTCCACCTGGAGAGCTGGGACCCATGGAATGGGTGCCATGCATTATTGCTTTAAAGGGTCTGCATTTGCTCACCCAATCTCACCAATCCTCTCAGTCCCAAGTGTCCAGCCTTATGCCACATCCAGCTGTCATTGTAGATAGGGTCATTCCAGGTTGCATCAGAGACCCTGAAGGAATTGTAAAGAATTTCCCTGTTTCTTTGTTCTGTTTTTGAAATTCCTTGTTAGAGGGGGTTTGAGCTGATTCTCGCTGCTATATTTATGCCTGTCTAGACACACTTGATTCCCTTAGGGAGACATATCAACACATAGGTTTTAAGATTCTTACTAGTCAGATCTATTCCTCTGCGGGAAATATGGGGTTTTGAATCCCTTTCACTGAGGAAGGTGTAGGTCTTGTCTATTCCATAGTTGGTTTTTGGAACGGTACCTGTGCTTATATCAAAATCTGGTTTGATGCATCACCCCACCTCTCCTTCCCCCTTAAGCAGGCATAAGAGTGTTTTCTAAATGTGAGACTCTGTTCTCTTGCCTAACTCAGTTCATGTGTAGCCATGTTTACAGGATCTTCCTAAGTGATATCTTATGATAAGTTTCTTTTCCTGTGTGACTTCTTTCCCTTAGAATCATCGTACCAGAATCCACTCATTTTGTTGCTACTGGTCTTATGACATTGATTTCGTGGCTGAGGGATATTCCATCGTACGTAAGTTCTACAATGTTTGGAACCATTTTTATATTGCCTGGGATATTTCAGGTGTACCCAGGTTGAGGTTCCTGTAAGCAGTGCAGCCCTCAATTTGGGGGTGGCTCTGTCTTATGGATTTTCAGTTTTCCCAAGGTATATTCCCTAGACTGGAAGTGCCCTTGGCTCTGTAACTCTGTTGTTTACTTGTTTTAGGGAACACAATGCACTCCTCCAGTGAGGCAGTTGGCAACTTACATCCCGCCCATCAGCATAACAAGGCTCCCTGTTCTCCAGGGCCTGTCTTGCCTTTCTGGTTTTTACACATTTTGTGGATGTCCCTTTTGACCGGTGGGAAGTGATACTTCTTTGTAGTGCAGATTTGCATTGCCCGCTTGCTTGCTTGGCCAAAAAGGGCGTATGCGTTTTCTCCTGAATATATTCAGGAGAAAACGCATACGCCCTTTTTGGCCAAGTGCATCATTGTCGATGTTGTGCCCCTCTTCCTGTGCTTTACAGGCGATTCCAACGTACCTCTTGAAATCTGTTTCCTGCTATTCTGCCTCGCTTTCAAGTCCGCCTCGTTGCCTTCCCTCAACAGATTTTTGGACGATAGTTGGCCTTGATTACTCTGCCAGTTTGTGAATTACTGTTCCCCTGAGCTCCATTTTTCAACTCGTTTTTTGTGAGCTGAACGCAAGTCCAAACTTTTGGTTCAGGACCTCTACTGGTTCCCGGTGGGTGGCTGAGACTTTGGTTCATTCTTCTTCCTGCCAGGAAATTAGAGTGACATGTGCCCATCCAAATGCCTAACAGCTACTCTCTCATTGGTTCTCCCTCTTCCCTTTCATCCTCTGCCAAATTGGCAACCTGTGCGAACCAGGAGCTTAAAGGGGCTGTCTCTCCAAGTTGGGAGATTGATAGGAAAGCAGTTGGAAAGTCAAACCGGAGCACCAGGAGAGGGGCTCTTCTTTGAGTTTTAGAAACCTTTCGTATTCACAGTGTGTCCATTCTCTAGGTTTCCCGTACACGTTATAGCTGTAGTAATATTCCCTTCCACCTGGAGAGCTGGGACCCATGGAATGGGTGCCATGCATTATTGCTTTAAAGGGTCTGCATTTGCTCACCCAATCTCACCAATCCTCTCAGTCCCAAGTGTCCAGCCTTATGCCACATCCAGCTGTCATTGTAGATAGGGTCATTCCAGGTTGCATCAGAGACCCTGAAGGAATTGTGAAGAATTTCCCTGTTTCTTTGTTCTGTTTTTGAAATTCCTTTTTAGAGTGGGTTTGAGCTGATTCTCGCTGCCATGTTTATGCCAGTCTAGACACACTTGATTCCCTTACGCAGACATATCAGTACATAGGTTTTAAGATTCTTACTAGTCAGATCTATTCCTCTGCGGGAAATATGGGGTTTTGAGTCCCTTTCACTGAGGAAGGTGTAGGTCTTGTCTATTCCATAGTTGGTTTTTGAACGGTACCTGTGCTTATATCAAACTCGGGTTTGATGCATCACCCCACCTCTCCTTCCCCCTTAAGCAGGCATAAGAGTGTTTTCTAAATGTGAGACTCTGTTCTCTTGCCTAACTCAGTTCATGTGTAGCCATGTTTACAGGATCTTCCTAAGTGATATCTTATGATAAGTTTCTTTTCCTGTGTGACTTCTTTCACTTAGAATCATCGTACCTGAATCCACTCATTTTGCTGCTACTGGTCTTATGACATTGATTTCGTGGCTGAGGGATATTCCATCGTACGTAAGTTCCACAATGTTTGGAAGCATTTTTATATTGCCTGGGATATTTCAGGTGTACCCAGGATGAGGTTCCTGTAAGCAGTGCAGCCCTCAATTTGGGGGTGGCTCTGTCTTATGGATTTTCAGTTTTCCCAAGGTATATTCCCTAGACTGGAAGTGCCCTTGGCTCTGTAGCTCTGTTGTTTACTTGTTTTAGGGAACACAATGCACTCCTCCAGTGAGGCAGTTGGCAACTTACATCCCGCCCATCAGCATAACAAGGCTCCCTGTTCTCCAGGGCCTGTCTTGCCTTTCTGGTTTTTACACATTTTGTGGATGTCCCTTTTGACCGGTGGGAAGTGATACTTCTTTGTAGTGCAGATTTGCATTGCCCGCTTGCTTGCTTGGCCAAAAAGGGCGTATGCGTTTTCTCCTGAATATATTCAGGAGAAAACGCATACGCCCTTTTTGGCCAAGTGCATCATTGTCGAAGTTGTGCCCCTCTTCCTGTGCTTTACAGGCGATTCCAACGTACCTCTTGAAATCTGTTTCCTGCTATTCTGCCTCGCTTTCAAGTCCGCCTCGTTGCCTTCCCTCAACAGATTTTTGGACGATAGTTGGCCTTGATTACTCTGCCAGTTTGTGAATTGCTGTGCCCCTGAGCTCCATTTTTCAACTCGTTTCTTGTGAGCTGAACACAAGTCCAAACTTTTGGTTCAGGACGTATACTGGTTCCCGGTGGGTGGCTGAGACTTTGGTTAATTCTTCTTCCTGCCGGGAAATTAGAGTGACATGTGCCTATCCAAATGCCTAGCAGCTACTCTCTCATTGGTTCTCCCTCTTCCCTTTCATCCTCTGCCAAATTGGCAACCTGTGCGAACCAGGAGCTTAAAGGGGCTGTCTCTCCAAGTTGGGAGATTGATAGGAAAGCAGTTGGGAAGTCAAACCGGAGCACCAGGAGAGGGGCTCTTCGTTGAGTTTTAGAAACCTGTCGTATTCACAGTGTGTCCATTCTCTAGGTTTCCCGTCCACGTTATAGCTGTAGTAATATTCCCTTCAACCTGGAGAGCTGGGACCCATGGAATGGGTGCCATGCATTATTGCTTTAAAGGGTCTGCATTTGCTCACCCAATCTCACCAATCCTCTCAGTCGCAAGTGTCCAGCCTTATGCCACATCCAGCTGTCATTGTAGATAGGGTCATTCCAGGTTGCATCAGAGACCCTGAAGGAATTGTAAAGCATTTCCCTGTTTCTTTGTTCTGTTTTTGAAATTCCTTTTTAGAGTGGGTTTGAGCTGATTCTCGCTGCCATGTTTATGCCAGTCTAGACACACTTGATTCCCTTACGCAGACATATCAGTACATAGGTTTTAAGATTCTTACTAGTCAGATCGATTCCTCTGCGGGAAATATGGGGTTTTGAGTCCCTTTCACTGAGGAAGGTGTAGGTCTTGTCTATTCCATAGTTGGTTTTTGGAACGGTACCTGTGCTTATATCAAAGTCTGGTTTGATGCATCACCCCACCTCTCCTTCCCCCTTAAGCAGGCATAAGAGTGTTTTCTAAATGTGAGACTCTGTTCTCTTGCCTAACTCAGTTCATGTGTAGCCATGTTTACAGGATCTTCCTAAGTGATATCTTATGATAAGTTTCTTTTCCTGTGTGACTTCTTTCACTTAGAATCATCGTACCTGAATCCACTCATTTTGCTGCTAATGGTCTTATGACATTGATTTCGTGGCTGAGGGATATTCCATCGTACGTAAGTTCCACAATGTTTGGAACCATTTTTATATTTCCTGGGATATTTCAGGTGTACCCAGGTTGAGGTTCCTGTAAGCAGTGCAGCCCTGAATTTGGGGGTGGCTGTGTCTTATGGATTTTCAGTTTTCCCAAGGTATATTCCCTAGACTGGAAGTGCCCTTGGCTCTGTAGCTCTGTTGTTTACTTGTTTTAGGGGACACAATGCACTCCTCCAGTGAGGCAGTTGGCAACTTACATCCCGCCCATCAGCATAACAAGGCTCCCTGTTCTCCAGGGCCTGTCTTGCCTTTCTGGTTTTTACACATTTTGTGGATGTCCCCTTTGACCGGTGGGAAGTGATACTTCTTTGTAGTGCAGATTTGCATTGCCCGCTTGCTTGCTTGGCCAAAAAGGGCGTATGCGTTTTCTCCTTAATATATTCATACGCCCTTTTTGGCCAAGTGCATCATTGTCGAAGTTGTGCCCCTCTTCCTGTGCTTTACAGGCGATTCCAACGTACCTCTTGAAATCTGTTTCCTGCTATTCTGCCTCGCTTTGAAGTCCGCCTCGTTGCCTTCCCTCAACAGATTTCTGGACGATAGTTGGCCTTGATTACTCTGCCAGTTTGTGAATTGCTGTGCCCCTGAGCTCCATTTTTCAACTCGTTTTTTGTGAGCTGAACGCAAGTCCAAACTTTTGGTTCAGGACCTCTACTGGTTCCCGGTGGGTGGCTGAGACTTTGGTTCATTCTTCTTCCTGCCGGGAAAATAGAGTGACATGTGCCCATCCAAATGCCTAACAGCTACTCTCTCATTGGTTCTCCCTCTTCCCTTTCATCCTCTGCCAAATTGGCAACCTGTGCGAACCAGGAGCTTAAAGGGGCTGTCTCTCCAAGTTGGGAGATTGATAGGAAAGCAGTTGGAAAGTCAAACCGGAGCACCAGGAGAGGGGCTCTTCGTTGAGTTTTAGAAACCTTTCGTATTCACATTGTGTCCATTCTCTAGGTTTCCCGTACACGTTATAGCTGTAGTAATATTCCCTTCCACCTGGAGAGCTGGGACCCATGGAATGGGTGCCATGCATTATTGCTTTAAAGGGTCTGCATTTGCTCACCCAATCTCACCAATCCTCTCAGTCGCAAGTGTCCAGCCTTATGCCACATCCAGCTGTCATTGTAGATAGGGTCATTCCAGGTTGCATCAGAGACCCTGAAGGAATTGTAAAGAATTTCCCTGTTTCTTTGTTCTGTTTTTGAAATTCCTTTTTAGAGTGGGTTTGAGCTGATTCTCGCTGCCATGTTTATGCCAGTCTAGACACACTTGATTCCCTTACGGAGACATATCAGTACATAGGTTTTAAGATTCTTACTAGTCAGATCTATTCCTCTGCGGGAAATATGGGGTTTTGAGTCCCTTTCACTGAGGAAGGTGTAGGTCTTGTCTATTCCATAGTTGGTTTTTGGAACGGTACCTGTGCTTATATCAAACTCGGGTTTGATGCATCACCCCACCTCTCCTTCCCCCTTAAGCAGGCATAAGAGTGTTTTCTAAATGTGAGACTCTGTTCTCTTGCCTAACTCAGTTCATGTGTAGCCATGTTTACAGGATCTTCCTAAGTGATATCTTATGATAAGTTTCTTTTCCTGTGTGACTTCTTTCACTTAGAATCATCGTACCTGAATCCACTCATTTTGCTGCTACTGGTCTTATGACATTGATTTCGTGGCTGAGGGATATTCCATCGTACGTAAGTTCCACAATGTTTGGAACCATTTTTATATTTCCTGGGATATTTCAGGTGTACCCAGGATGAGGTTCCTGTAAGCAGTGCAGCCCTCAATTTGGGGGTGGCTCTGTCTTATGGATTTTCAGTTTTCCCAAGGTATATTCCCTAGACTGGAAGTGCCCTTGGCTCTGTAGCTCTGTTGTTTACTTGTTTTAGGGAACACAATGCACTCCTCCAGTGAGGCAGTTGGCAACTTACATCCCGCCCATCAGCATAACAAGGCTCCCTGTTCTCCAGGGCCTGTCTTGCCTTTCTGGTTTTTACACATTTTGTGGATGTCCCTTTTGACCGGTGGGAAGTGATACTTCTTTGTAGTGCAGATTTGCATTGCCCGCTTGCTTGCTTGGCCAAAAAGGGCGTATGCGTTTTCTCCTGAATATATTCAGGAGAAAACGCATACGCCCTTTTTGGCCAAGTGCATCATTGTCGAAGTTGTGCCCCTCTTCCTGTGCTTTACAGGCGATTCCAACGTACCTCTTGAAATCTGTTTCCTGCTATTCTGCCTCGCTTTCAAGTCCGCCTCGTTGCCTTCCCTCAACAGATTTTTGGACGATAGTTGGCCTTGATTACTCTGCCAGTTTGTGAATTGCTGTGCCCCTGAGCTCCATTTTTCAACTCGATTCTTGTGAGCTGAACACAAGTCCAAACTTTTGGTTCAGGACGTATACTGGTTCCCGGTGGGTGGCTGAGACTTTGGTTAATTCTTCTTCCTGCCGGGAAATTAGAGTGACATGTGCCCATCCAAATGCCTAGCAGCTACTCTCTCATTGGTTCTCCCTCTTCCCTTTCATCCTCTGCCAAATTGGCAACCTGTGCGAACCAGGAGCTTAAAGGGGCTGTCTCTCCAAGTTGGGAGATTGATAGGAAAGCAGTTGGAAAGTCAAACCGGAGCACCAGGAGAGGGGCTCTTCGTTGAGTTTTAGAAACCTTTCGTATTCACAGTGTGTCCATTCTCTAGGTTTCCCGTACACGTTATAGCTGTAGTAATATTCCCTTCCACCTGGAGAGCTGGGACCCATGGAATGGGTGCCATGCATTATTGCTTTAAAGGGTCTGCATTTGCTCACCCAATCTCACCAATCCTCTCAGTCCCAAGTGTCCAGCCTTATGCCACATCCAGCTGTCATTGTAGATAGGTTCATTCCAGGTTGCATCAGAGACCCTGAAGGAATTGTAAAGAATTTCTCTGTTTCTTTGTTCTGTTTTTGAAATTCCTTTTTAGAGTGGGTTTGAGCTGATTCTCGCGGCCATGTTTATGCCAGTCTAGAAACACTTGATTCCCTTATGGAGACATATCAATACATAGGTTTTAAGATTCTTACTAGCCAGATCTATTCCTCTGCGGGAAATATGGGGTTTTGAGTCCCTTTCACTGAGGAAGGTGTAGGTCTTGTCTATTCCATAGTTGGTTTTTGGAACGGTACCTGTGCTTATATCAAAGTCTGGTTTGATGCATCACCCCACCTCTCCTTCCCCCTTAAGCAGGCATAAGAGTGTTTTCTAAATGTGAGACTCTGTTCTCTTGCCTAACTCAGTTCATGTGTAGCCATGTTTACAGGATCTTCCTAAGTGATATCTTATGATAAGTTTCTTTTCCTGTGTGACTTCTTTCACTTAGAATCATCGTACCTGAATCCACTCATTTTGCTGCTACTGGTCTTATGACATTGATTTCGTGGCTGAGGGATATTCCATCGTACGTAAGTTCCACAATGTTTGGAACCATTTTTATATTGCCTGGGATATTTCAGGTGTACCCAGGTTGAGGTTCCTGTAAGCAGTGCAGCCCTCAATTTGGGGGTGGCTCTGTCTTATGGATTTTCAGTTTTCCCAAGGTATATTCCCTAGACTGGAAGTGCCCTTGGCTCTGTAACTCTGTTGTTTACTTGTTTTAGGGAACACAATGCACTCCTCCAGTGAGGCAGTTGGCAACTTACATCCCGCCCATCAGCATAACAAGGCTCCCTGTTCTCCAGGGCCTGTCTTGCCTTTCTGGTTTTTACACATTTTGTGGATGTCCCTTTTGACCGGTGGGAAGTGATACTTCTTTGTAGTGCAGATTTGCATTGCCCGCTTGCTTGCTTGGCCAAAAAGGGCGTATGCGTTTTCTCCTGAATATATTCAGGAGAAAACGCATACGCCCTTTTTGGCCAAGTGCATCATTGTCGAAGTTGTGCCCCTCTTCCTGTGCTTTACAGGCGATTCCAACGTACCTCTTGAAATCTGTTTCCTGCTATTCTGCCTCGCTTTCAAGTCCGCCTCGTTGCCTTCCCTCAACAGATTTTTGGACGATAGTTGGCCTTGATTACTCTGCCAGTTTGTGAATTGCTGTGCCCCTGAGCTCCATTTTTCAACTCGTTTCTTGTGAGCTGAACACAAGTCCAAACTTTTGGTTCAGGACGTATACTGGTTCCCGGTGGGTGGCTGAGACTTTGGTTAATTCTTCTTCCTGCCGGGAAATTAGAGTGACATGTGCCTATCCAAATGCCTAGCAGCTACTCTCTCATTGGTTCTCCCTCTTCCCTTTCATCCTCTGCCAAATTGGCAACCTGTGCGAACCAGGAGCTTAAAGGGTCTGTCTCTCCAAGTTGGGAGATTGATAGGAAAGCAGTTGGGAAGTCAAACCGGAGCACCAGGAGAGGGGCTCTTCGTTGAGTTTTAGAAACCTGTCGTATTCACAGTGTGTCCATTCTCTAGGTTTCCCGTCCACGTTATAGCTGTAGTAATATTCCCTTCAACCTGGAGAGCTGGGACCCATGGAATGGGTGCCATGCATTATTGCTTTAAAGGGTCTGCATTTGCTCACCCAATCTCACCAATCCTCTCAGTCGCAAGTGTCCAGCCTTATGCCACATCCAGCTGTCATTGTAGATAGGGTCATTCCAGGTTGCATCAGAGACCCTGAAGGAATTGTAAAGCATTTCCCTGTTTCTTTGTTCTGTTTTTGAAATTCCTTTTTAGAGTGGGTTTGAGCTGATTCTCGCTGCCATGTTTATGCCAGTCTAGACACACTTGATTCCCTTACGCAGACATATCAGTACATAGGTTTTAAGATTCTTACTAGTCAGATCGATTCCTCTGCGGGAAATATGGGGTTTTGAGTCCCTTTCACTGAGGAAGGTGTAGGTCTTGTCTATTCCATAGTTGGTTTTTGGAACGGTACCTGTGCTTATATCAAAGTCTGGTTTGATGCATCACCCCACCTCTCCTTCCCCCTTAAGCAGGCATAAGAGTGTTTTCTAAATGTGAGACTCTGTTCTCTTGCCTAACTCAGTTCATGTGTAGCCATGTTTACAGGATCTTCCTAAGTGATATCTTATGATAAGTTTCTTTTCCTGTGTGACTTCTTTCACTTAGAATCATCGTACCTGAATCCACTCATTTTGCTGCTAATGGTCTTATGACATTGATTTCGTGGCTGAGGGATATTCCATCGTACGTAAGTTCCACAATGTTTGGAACCATTTTTATATTTCCTGGGATATTTCAGGTGTACCCAGGTTGAGGTTCCTGTAAGCAGTGCAGCCCTGAATTTGGGGGTGGCTGTGTCTTATGGATTTTCAGTTTTCCCAAGGTATATTCCCTAGACTGGAAGTGCCCTTGGCTCTGTAGCTCTGTTGTTTACTTGTTTTAGGGGACACAATGCACTCCTCCAGTGAGGCAGTTGGCAACTTACATCCCGCCCATCAGCATAACAAGGCTCCCTGTTCTCCAGGGCCTGTCTTGCCTTTCTGGTTTTTACACATTTTGTGGATGTCCCCTTTGACCGGTGGGAAGTGATACTTCTTTGTAGTGCAGATTTGCATTGCCCGCTTGCTTGCTTGGCCAAAAAGGGCGTATGCGTTTTCTCCTTAATATATTCATACGCCCTTTTTGGCCAAGTGCATCATTGTCGAAGTTGTGCCCCTCTTCCTGTGCTTTACAGGCGATTCCAACGTACCTCTTGAAATCTGTTTCCTGCTATTCTGCCTCGCTTTGAAGTCCGCCTCGTTGCCTTCCCTCAACAGATTTCTGGACGATAGTTGGCCTTGATTACTCTGCCAGTTTGTGAATTGCTGTGCCCCTGAGCTCCATTTTTCAACTCGTTTTTTGTGAGCTGAACGCAAGTCCAAACTTTTGGTTCAGGACCTCTACTGGTTCCCGGTGGGTGGCTGAGACTTTGGTTCATTCTTCTTCCTGCCGGGAAAATAGAGTGACATGTGCCCATCCTAATGCCTAACAGCTACTCTCTCATTGGTTCTCCCTCTTCCCTTTCATCCTCTGCCAAATTGGCAACCTGTGCGAACCAGGAGCTTAAAGGGGCTGTCTCTCCAAGTTGGGAGATTGATAGGAAAGCAGTTGGAAAGTCAAACCGGAGCACCAGGAGAGGGGCTCTTCGTTGAGTTTTAGAAACCTTTCGTATTCACATTGTGTCCATTCTCTAGGTTTCCCGTACACGTTATAGCTGTAGTAATATTCCCTTCCACCTGGAGAGCTGGGACCCATGGAATGGGTGCCATGCATTATTGCTTTAAAGGGTCTGCATTTGCTCACCCAATCTCACCAATCCTCTCAGTCGCAAGTGTCCAGCCTTATGCCACATCCAGCTGTCATTGTAGATAGGGTCATTCCAGGTTGCATCAGAGACCCTGAAGGAATTGTAAAGAATTTCCCTGTTTCTTTGTTCTGTTTTTGAAATTCCTTTTTAGAGTGGGTTTGAGCTGATTCTCGCTGCCATGTTTATGCCAGTCTAGACACACTTGATTCCCTTACGGAGACATATCAGTACATAGGTTTTAAGATTCTTACTAGTCAGATCTATTCCTCTGCGGGAAATATGGGGTTTTGAGTCCCTTTCACTGAGGAAGGTGTAGGTCTTGTCTATTCCATAGTTGGTTTTTGGAACGGTACCTGTGCTTATATCAAACTCGGGTTTGATGCATCACCCCACCTCTCCTTCCCCCTTAAGCAGGCATAAGAGTGTTTTCTAAATGTGAGACTCTGTTCTCTTGCCTAACTCAGTTCATGTGTAGCCATGTTTACAGGATCTTCCTAAGTGATATCTTATGATAAGTTTCTTTTCCTGTGTGACTTCTTTCACTTAGAATCATCGTACCTGAATCCACTCATTTTGCTGCTACTGGTCTTATGACATTGATTTCGTGGCTGAGGGATATTCCATCGTACGTAAGTTCCACAATGTTTGGAACCATTTTTATATTTCCTGGGATATTTCAGGTGTACCCAGGATGAGGTTCCTGTAAGCAGTGCAGCCCTCAATTTGGGGGTGGCTCTGTCTTATGGATTTTCAGTTTTCCCAAGGTATATTCCCTAGACTGGAAGTGCCCTTGGCTCTGTAGCTCTGTTGTTTACTTGTTTTAGGGAACACAATGCACTCCTCCAGTGAGGCAGTTGGCAACTTACATCCCGCCCATCAGCATAACAAGGCTCCCTGTTCTCCAGGGCCTGTCTTGCCTTTCTGGTTTTTACACATTTTGTGGATGTCCCTTTTGACCGGTGGGAAGTGATACTTCTTTGTAGTGCAGATTTGCATTGCCCGCTTGCTTGCTTGGCCAAAAAGGGCGTATGCGTTTTCTCCTGAATATATTCAGGAGAAAACGCATACGCCCTTTTTGGCCAAGTGCATCATTGTCGAAGTTGTGCCCCTCTTCCTGTGCTTTACAGGCGATTCCAACGTACCTCTTGAAATCTGTTTCCTGCTATTCTGCCTCGCTTTCAAGTCCGCCTCGTTGCCTTCCCTCAACAGATTTTTGGACGATAGTTGGCCTTGATTACTCTGCCAGTTTGTGAATTGCTGTGCCCCTGAGCTCCATTTTTCAACTCGATTCTTGTGAGCTGAACACAAGTCCAAACTTTTGGTTCAGGACGTATACTGGTTCCCGGTGGGTGGCTGAGACTTTGGTTAATTCTTCTTCCTGCCGGGAAATTAGAGTGACATGTGCCCATCCAAATGCCTAGCAGCTACTCTCTCATTGGTTCTCCCTCTTCCCTTTCATCCTCTGCCAAATTGGCAACCTGTGCGAACCAGGAGCTTAAAGGGGCTGTCTCTCCAAGTTGGGAGATTGATAGGAAAGCAGTTGGAAAGTCAAACTGGAGCACCAGGAGAGGGGCTCTTCGTTGAGTTTTAGAAACCTTTCGTATTCACAGTGTGTCCATTCTCTAGGTTTCCCGTACACGTTATAGCTGTAGTAATATTCCCTTCCACCTGGAGAGCTGGGACCCATGGAATGGGTGCCATGCATTATTGCTTTAAAGGGTCTGCATTTGCTCACCCAATCTCACCAATCCTCTCAGTCCCAAGTGTCCAGCCTTATGCCACATCCAGCTGTCATTGTAGATAGGTTCATTCCAGGTTGCATCAGAGACCCTGAAGGAATTGTAAAGAATTTCTCTGTTTCTTTGTTCTGTTTTTGAAATTCCTTTTTAGAGTGGGTTTGAGCTGATTCTCGCGGCCATGTTTATGCCAGTCTAGAAACACTTGATTCCCTTATGGAGACATATCAATACATAGGTTTTAAGATTCTTACTAGCCAGATCTATTCCTCTGCGGGAAATATGGGGTTTTGAGTCCCTTTCACTGAGGAAGGTGTAGGTCTTGTCTATTCCATAGTTGGTTTTTGGAACGGTACCTGTGCTTATATCAAAGTCTGGTTTGATGCATCACCCCACCTCTCCTTCCCCCTTAAGCAGGCATAAGAGTGTTTTCTAAATGTGAGACTCTGTTCTCTTGCCTAACTCAGTTCATGTGTAGCCATGTTTACAGGATCTTCCTAAGTGATATCTTATGATAAGTTTCTTTTCCTGTGTGACTTCTTTCACTTAGAATCATCGTACCTGAATCCACTCATTTTGCTGCTACTGGTCTTATGACATTGATTTCGTGGCTGAGGGATATTCCATCGTACGTAAGTTCCACAATGTTTGGAACCATTTTTATATTTCCTGGGATATTTCAGGTGTACCCAGGTTGAGGTTCCTGTAAGCAGTGCAGCCCTCAATTTGGGGGTGGCTCTGTCTTATGGATTTTCAGTTTTCCCAAGGTATATTCCCTAGACTGGACGTGCCCTTGGCTCTGGAGCTCTGTTGTTTACTTGTTTTAGGGAACACAATGCACTCCTCCAGTGAGGCAGTTGGCAACTTACATCCCGCCCATCAGCATAACAGGGCTCCCTGTTCTCCAGGGCCTGTCTTGCCTTTCTGGTTTTTTACACATTTTGTGGATGTCCCTTTTGACCGGTGTGAAGTGATACTTCTTTGTAGTGCAGATTTGCATTGCCCGCTTGCTTGCTTGGCCAAAAAGGGCGTATGAGTTTTCTCCTGAATATATTCAGGAGAAAACGCATACGCCCTTTTTGTCCAAGTGCATCATTGTCGAAGTTGTGCCCCTCTTCCTGTGCTTTACAGGCGATTCCAACGTACCTCTTGAAATCTGTTTCCTGCTATTCTGCCTCGCTTTCAAGTCCGCCTCGTTGCCTTCCCTCAACAGATTTTTGGACGATAGTTGGCCTTGATTACTCTGCCAGTTTGTGAATTGCTGTGCCCCTGAGCTCCATTTTTCAACTCGTTTTTTGTGAGCTGAACGCAAGTCCAAACTTTTGGTTCAGGACCTATACTGGTTCCCGGTGGGTGGCTGAGACTTTGGTTCATTCTTCTTCCTGCCGGGAAAGTAGAGTGACATGTGCCCATCCAAATGCCTAACAGCTACTCTCTCATTGGTTCTCCCTCTTCCCTTTCATCCTCTGCCAAATTGGCAACCTGTGCGAACCAGGAGCTTAAAGGGGCTGTCTCTCCAAGTTGGGAGATTGATAGGAAAGCAGTTGGAAAGTCAAACCGGAGCACCAGGAGAGGGGCTCTTCGTTGAGTTTTAGAAACCTTTCGTATTCACAGTGTGTCCATTCTCTAGGTTTCCCGTACACGTTATAGCTGTAGTAATATTCCCTTCCACCTGGAGAGCTGGGACCCATGGAATGGGTGCCATGCATTATTGCTTTAAAGGGTCTGCATTTGCTCACCCAATCTCACCAATCCTCTCAGTCCCAAGTGTCCAGCCTTATGCCACATCCAGCTGTCATTGTAGATAGGGTCATTCCAGGTTGCATCAGAGACCCTGAAGGAATTGTAAAGAATTTCTCTGTTTCTTTGTTCTGTTTTTGAAATTCCTTTTTAGAGTGGGTTTGAGCTGATTCTCGCGGCCATGTTTATGCCAGTCTAGAAACACTTGATTCCCTTATGGAGACATATCAATACATAGGTTTTAAGATTCTTACTAGCCAGATCTATTCCTCTGCGGGAAATATGGGGTTTTGAGTCCCTTTCACTGAGGAAGGTGTAGGTCTTGTCTATTCCATAGTTGGTTTTTGGAACGGTACCTGTGCTTATATCAAAGTCTGGTTTGATGCATCACCCCACCTCTCCTTCCCCCTTAAGCAGGCATAAGAGTGTTTTCTAAATGTGAGACTCTGTTCTCTTGCCTAACTCAGTTCATGTGTAGCCATGTTTACAGGATCTTCCTAAGTGATATCTTATGATAAGTTTCTTTTCCTGTGTGACTTTTTTCACTTAGAATCATCGTACCTGAATCCACTCATTTTGCTGCTACTGGTCTTATGACATTGATTTCGTGGCTGAGGGATATTCCATCGTACGTAAGTTCCACAATGTTTGGAACCATTTTTATATTTCCTGGGATATTTCAGGTGTACCCAGGTTGAGGTTCCTGTAAGCAGTGCAGCCCTCAATTTGGGGGTGGCTCTGTCTTATGGATTTTCAGTTTTCCCAAGGTATATTCCCTAGACTGGACGTGCCCTTGGCTCTGGAGCTCTGTTGTTTACTTGTTTTAGGGAACACAATGCACTCCTCCAGTGAGGCAGTTGGCAACTTACATCCCGCCCATCAGCATAACAAGGCTCCCTGTTCTCCAGGGCCTGTCTTGCCTTTCTGGTTTTTACACATTTTGTGGATGTCCCTTTTGAACGGTGGGAAGTGATACTTCTTTGTAGTGCAGATTTGCATTGCCCGCTTGCTTGCTTGGCCAAAAAGGGCGTATGCGTTTTCTCCTGAATATATTCAGGAGAAAACGCATACGCCCTTTTTGGCCAAGTGCATCATTGTCGAAGTTGTGCCCCTCTTCCTGTGCTTTACAGGCGATTCCAACGTACCTCTTGAAATCTGTTTCCTGCTATTCTGCCTCGCTTTCAAGTCCGCCTCGTTGCCTTCCCTCAACAGATTTTTGGACGATAGTTGGCCTTGATTACTCTGCCAGTTTGTGAATTGCTGTGCCCCTGAGCTCCATTTTTCAACTCGTTTTTTGTGAGCTGAACGCAAGTCCAAACTTTTGGTTCAGGACCTCTACTGGTTCCCGGTGGGTGGCTGAGACTTTGGTTCATTCTTCTTCCTGCCTGGAAATTAGAGTGACATGTGCCCATCCAAATGCCTAACAGCTACTCTCTCATTGGTTCTCCCTCTTCCCTTTCATCCTCTGCCAAATTGGCAACCTGTGCGAACCAGGAGCTTAAAGGGGCTGTCTCTCCAAGTTGGGAGATTGATAGGAAAGCAGTTGGAAAGTCAAACTGGAGCACCAGGAGGGGGGCTCTTCTTTGAGTTTTAGAAACCTTTCGTATTCACAGTGTGTCCATTCTCTAGGTTTCCCGTACACGTTATAGCTGTAGTAATATTCCCTTCCACCTGGAGAGCTGGGACCCATGGAATGGGTGCCATGCATTATTGCTTTAAAGGGTCTGCATTTGCTCACCCAATCTCACCAATCCTCTCAGTCCCAAGTGTCCAGCCTTATGCCACATCCAGCTGTCATTGTAGATAGGGTCATTCCAGGTTGCATCAGAGACCCTGAAGGAATTGTAAAGAATTTCCCTGTTTCTTTGTTCTGTTTTTGAAATTCCTTTTTAGAGTGGGTTTGAGCTTATTCTCGCTGCCATATTTATGCCAGTCTAGACACACTTGATTCCCTTACGCAGACATATCAATACATAGGTTTTAAGATTCTTACTAGCCAGATCTATTCCTCTGCGGGAAATATGGGGTTTTGAGTCCCTTTCACTGAGGAAGGTGTAGGTCTTGTCTATTCCATAGTTGGTTTTTGGAATGGTACCTGTGTTTATATCAAACTCGGGTTTGATGCATCACCCCACCTCTCCTTCCCCCTTAAGCAGGCATAAGAGTGTTTTCTAAATGTGAGACTCTGTTCTCTTGCCTAACTCAGTTCATGTGTAGCCATGTTTACAGGATCTTCCTAAGTGATATCTTATGATAAGTTTCTTTGCCTGTGTGACTTCTTTCACTTAGAATCATCGTACCTGAATCCACTCATTTTGCTGCTACTGGTCTTATGACATTGATTTCGTGGCTGAGGGATATTCCATCGTACGTAAGTTCCACAATGTTTGGAACCATTTTTATATTTCCTGGGATATTTCAGGTGTACCCAGGTTGAGGTTCCTGTAAGCAGTGCAGCCCTCAATTTGGGGGTGGCTCTGTCTAATGGATTTTCAGTTTTCCCAAGGTATATTCCCTAGACTGGACGTGCCCTTGGCTCTGGAGCTCTATTGTTTACTTGTTTTAGGGAACACAATGCACTCCTCCAGTGAGGCAGTTGGCAACTTACATCCCGCCCATCAGCATAACAGGGCTCCCTGTTCTCCAGGGCCTGTCTTGCCTTTCTGGTTTTTTACACATTTTGTGGATGTCCCTTTTGACCGGTGGGAAGTGATACTTCTTTGTAGTGCAGATTTGCATTGCCCGCTTGCTTGCTTGGCCAAAAAGGGCGTATGCGTTTTCTCCTGAATATATTCAGGAGAAAACGCATACGCCCTTTTTGGCCAAGTGCATCATTGTCGAAGTTGTGCCCCTCTTCCTGTGCTTTACAGGCGATTCCAACGTACCTCTTGAAATCTGTTTCCTGCTATTCTGCCTCGCTTTCAAGTCCGCCTCGTTGCCTTCCCTCAACAGATTTTTGGACGATAGTTGGCCTTGATTACTCTGCCAGTTTGTGAATTGCTGTGCCCCTGAGCTCCATTTTTCAACTCGTTTTTTGTGAGCTGAACGCAAGTCCAAACTTTTGGTTCAGGACCTCTACTGGTTCCCGGTGGGTGGCTGAGACTTTGGTTCATTCTTCTTCCTGCCGGGAAAGTAGAGTGACATGTGCCCATCCAAATGCCTAACAGCTACTCTCTCATTGGTTCTCCCTCTTCCCTTTCATCCTCTGCCAAATTGGCAACCTGTGCGAACCAGGAGCTTAAAGGGGCTGTCTCTCCAAGTTGGGAGATTGATAGGAAAGCAGTTGGAAAGTCAAACCGGAGCACCAGGAGAGGGGCTCTTCGTTGAGTTTTAGAAACCTTTCGTATTCAGAGTGTGTCCATTTTCTAGGTTTCCCGTACACGTTATAGCTGTAGTAATATTCCCTTCCACCTGGAGAGCTGGGACCCATGGAATGGGTGCCATGCATTATTGCTTTAAAGGGTCTGCATTTGCTCACCCAATCTCACCAATCCTCTCAGTCCCAAGTGTCCAGCCTTATGCCACATCCAGCTGTCATTGTAGATAGGGTCATTCCAGGTTGCATCAGAGACCCTGAAGGAATTGTAAAGAATTTCTCTGTTTCTTTGTTCTGTTTTTGAAATTCCTTTTTAGAGTGGGTTTGAGCTGATTCTCACGGCCATGTTTATGCCAGTCTAGAAACACTTGATTCCCTTATGGAGACATATCAATACATAGGTTTTAAGATTCTTACTAGCCAGATCTATTCCTCTGTGGGAAATATGGGGTTTTGAGTCCCTTTCACTGAGGAAGGTGTAGGTCTTGTCTATTCCATAGTTGGTTTTTGGAACGGTACCTGTGCTTATATCAAAGTCTGGTTTGATGCATCACCCCACCTCTCCTTCCCCCTTAAGCAGGCATAAGAGTGTTTTCTAAATGTGAGACTCTGTTCTCTTGCCTAACTCAGTTCATGTGTAGCCATGTTTACAGGATCTTCCTAAGTGATATCTTATGATAAGTTTCTTTTCCTGTGTGACTTCTTTCACTTAGAATCATCGTACCTGAATCCACTCATTTTGCTGCTACTGGTCTTATGACATTGATTTCGTGGCTGAGGGATATTCCATCGTACGTAAGTTCCACAATGTTTGGAACCATTTTTATATTTCCTGGGATATTTCAGGTGTACCCAGGTTGAGGTTCCTGTAAGCAGTGCAGCCCTCAATTTGGGGGTGGCTCTGTCTTATGGATTTTCAGTTTTCCCAAGGTATATTCCCTAGACTGGACGTGCCCTTGGCTCTGGAGCTCTGTTGTTTACTTGTTTTAGGGAACACAATGCACTCCTCCAGTGAGGCAGTTGGCAACTTACATCCCGCCCATCAGCATAACAAGGCTCCCTGTTCTCCAGGGCCTGTCTTGCCTTTCTGGTTTTTACACATTTTGTGGATGTCCCTTTTGAACGGTGGGAAGTGATACTTCTTTGTAGTGCAGATTTGCATTGCCCGCTTGCTTGCTTGGCCAAAAAGGGCGTATGCGTTTTCTCCTGAATATATTCAGGAGAAAACGCATACGCCCTTTTTGGCCAAGTGCATCATTGTCGAAGTTGTGCCCCTCTTCCTGTGCTTTACAGGCGATTCCAACGTACCTCTTGAAATCTGTTTCCTGCTATTCTGCCTCGCTTTCAAGTCCGCCTCGTTGCCTTCCCTCAACAGATTTTTGGACGATAGTTGGCCTTGATTACTCTGCCAGTTTGTGAATTGCTGTGCCCCTGAGCTCCATTTTTCAACTCGTTTTTTGTGAGCTGAACGCAAGTCCAAACTTTTGGTTCAGGACCTCTACTGGTTCCCGGTGGGTGGCTGAGACTTTGGTTCATTCTTCTTCCTGCCGGGAAATTAGAGTGACATGTGCACATCCAAATGCCTAACAGCTACTCTCTCATTGGTTCTCCCTCTTCCCTTTCATCCTCTGCCAAATTGGCAACCTGTGCGAACCAGGAGCTTAAAGGGGCTGTCTCTCCAAGTTGGGAGATTGATAGGAAAGCAGTTGGAAAGTCAAACCGGAGCACCAGGAGAGGGGCTCTTCTTTGAGTTTTAGAAACCTTTCGTATTCACAGTGTGTCCATTCTCTAGGTTTCCCGTACACGTTATAGCTGTAGTAATATTCCCTTCCACCTGGAGAGCTGGGACCCATGGAATGGGTGCCATGCATTATTGCTTTAAAGGGTCTGCATTTGCTCACCCAATCTCACCAATCCTCTCAGTCCCAAGTGTCCAGCCTTATGCCACATCCAGCTGTCATTGTAGATAGGGTCATTCCAGGTTGCATCAGAGACCCTGAAGGAATTGTAAAGAATTTCCCTGTTTCTTTGTTCTGTTTTTGAAATTCCTTTTTAGAGTGGGTTTGAGCTGATTCTCGCTGCCATATTTATGCCAGTCTAGACACACTTGATTCCCTTACGCAGACATATCAATACATAGGTTTCAAGATTCTTACTAGTCAGATCGATTCCTCTGCGGGAAATATGGGGTTTTGAGTCCCTTTCACTGAGGAAGGTGTAGGTCTTGTCTATTCCATAGTTGGTTTTTGGAACGGTACCTGTGCTTATATCAAACTCGGGTTTGATGCATCACCCCACCTCTCCTTCCCCCTTAAGCAGGCATAAGAGTGTTTTCTAAATGTGAGACTCTGTTCTCTTGCCTAACTCAGTTCATGTGTAGCCATGTTTACAGGATCTTCCTAAGTGATATCTTATGATAAGTTTCTTTTCCTGTGTGACCTCTTTCACTTAGAATCATCGTACCTGAATCCACTCATTTTGCTGCTACTGGTCTTATGACATTGATTTCGTGGCTGAGGGATATTCCATCGTACGTAAGTTCCACAATGTTTGGAACCATTTTTATATTTCCTGGGATATTTCAGGTGTACCCAGGTTGAGGTTCCTGTAAGCAGTGCAGCCCTGAATTTGGGGGTGGCTCTGTCTTATGGATTTTCAGTTTTCCCAAGGTATATTCCCTAGACTGGAAGTGCCCTTGGCTCTGTAGCTCTGTTGTTTACTTGTTTTAGGGGACACAATGCACTCCTCCAGTGAGGCAGTTGGCAACTTACATCCCGCCCATCAGCATAACAAGGCTCCCTGTTCTCCAGGGCCTGTCTTGCCTTTCTGGTTTTTACACATTTTGTGGATGTCCCTTTTGACCGGTGGGAAGTGATACTTCTTTGTAGTGCAGATTTGCATTGCCCGCTTGCTTGCTTGGCCAAAAAGGGCGTATGCGTTTTCTCCTTAATATATTCATACGCCCTTTTTGGCCAAGTGCATCATTGTCGAAGTTGTGTCCCTCTTCCTGTGCTTTACAGGCAATTCCAATGTACCTCTTGAAATCTGTTTCCTGCTATTCTGCCTCGCTTTCAAGTCCGCCTCGTTGCCTTCCCTCAACAGATTTTTGGACGATAGTTGGCCTTGATTACTCTGCCAGTTTGTGAATTGCTGTGCCCCTGAGCTCCATTTTTCAACTCGTTTTTTGTGAGCTGAACGCAAGTCCAAACTTTTGGTTCAGGACCTCTACTGGTTCCCGGTGGCTGGCTGAGACTTTGGTTCATTCTTCTTCCTGCCGGGAAATTAGAGTGACATGTGCCCATCCAAATGCCTAACAGCTACTCTCTCATTGGTTCTCCCTCTTCCCTTTCATCCTCTGCCAAATTGGCAACCTGTGCGAACCAGGAGCTTAAAGGGGCTGTCTCTCCAAGTTGGGAGATTGATAGGAAAGCAGTTGGAAAGTCAAACCGGAGCACCAGGAGAGAGGCTCTTCGTTGAGTTTTAGAAACCTTTCGTATTCACAGTGTGTCCATTCTCTAGGTTTCCCGTACACGTTATAGCTGTAGTAATATTCCCTTCCACCTGGAGAGCTGGGACCCATGGAATGGGTGCCATGCATTATTGCTTTAAAGGGTCTGCATTTGCTCACCCAATCTCACCAATCCTCTCAGTCCCAAGTGTCCAGCCTTATGCCACATCCAGCTGTCATTGTAGATAGGGTCATTCCAGGTTGCATCAGAGACCCTGAAGGAATTGTAAAGAATTTCCCTGTTTCTTTGTTCTGTTTTTGAAATTCCTTTTTAGAGTGGGTTTGAGCTTATTCTCGCTGCCATATTTATGCCAGTCTAGACACACTTGATTCCCTTACGCAGACATATCAATACATAGGTTTTAAGATTCTTACTAGCCAGATCTATTCCTCTGCGGGAAATATGGGGTTTTGAGTCCCTTTCACTGAGGAAGGTGTAGGTCTTGTCTATTCCATAGTTGGTTTTTGGAACGGTACCTGTGCTTATATCAAACTCGGGTTTGATGCATCACCCCACCTCTCCTTCCCCCTTAAGCAGGCATAAGAGTGTTTTCTAAATGTGAGACTCTGTTCTCTTGCCTAACTCAGTTCATGTGTAGCCATGTTTACAGGATCTTCCTAAGTGATATCTTATGATAAGTTTCTTTTCCTGTGTGACTTCTTTCACTTAGAATCATCGTACCTGAATCCACTCATTTTGCTGCTACTGGTCTTATGACATTGATTTCGTGGCTGAGGGATATTCCATCGTACGTAAGTTCCACAATGTTTGGAACCATTTTTATATTTCCTGGGATATTTCAGGTGTACCCAGGTTGAGGTTCCTGTAAGCAGTGCAGCCCTGAATTTGGGGGTGGCTCTGTCTTATGGATTTTCAGTTTTCCCAAGGTATATTCCCTAGACTGGACGTGCCCTTGGCTCTGGAGCTCTATTGTTTATTTGTTTTAGGGAACACAATGCACTCCTCCAGTGAGGCAGTTGGCAACTTACATCCCGCCCATCAGCATAACAGGGCTCCCTGTTCTCCAGGGCCTGTCTTGCCTTTCTGGTTTTTTACACATTTTGTGGATGTCCCTTTTGACCGGTGGGAAGTGATACTTCTTTGTAGTGCAGATTTGCATTGCCCGCTTGCTTGCTTGGCCAAAAAGGGCGTATGCGTTTTCTCCTGAATATATTCAGGAGAAAACGCATACGCCCTTTTTGGCCAAGTGCATCATTGTCGAAGTTGTGCCCCTCTTCCTGTGCTTTACAGGCGATTCCAACGTACCTCTTGAAATCTGTTTCCTGCTATTCTGCCTCGCTTTCAAGTCCGCCTCGTTGCCTTCCCTCAACAGATTTTTGGACGATAGTTGGCCTTGATTACTCTGCCAGTTTGTGAATTGCTGTGCCCCTGAGCTCCATTTTTCAACTCGTTTTTTGTGAGCTGAACGCAAGTCCAAACTTTTGGTTCAGGACCTCTACTGGTTCCCGGTGGCTGGCTGAGACTTTGGTTCATTCTTCTTCCTGCCGGGAAATTAGAGTGACATGTGCCCATCCAAATGCCTAGCAGCTACTCTCTCATTGGTTCTCCCTCTTCCCTTTCATCCTCTGCCAAATTGGCAACCTGTGCGAACCAGGAGCTTAAAGGGGCTGTCTCTCCAAGTTGGGAGATTGATAGGAAAGCAGTTGGAAAGTCAAACCGGAGCACCAGGAGAGGGGCTCTTCGTTGAGTTTTAGAAACCTTTCGTTATCACAGTGTGTCCATTCTCTAGGTTTCCCGTACACGTTATAGCTGTAGTAATATTCCCTTCCACCTGGAGAGCTGGGACCCATGGAATGGGTGCCATGCATTATTGCTTTAAAGGGTCTGCATTTGCTCACCCAATCTCACCAATCCTCTCAGTCCCAAGTGTCCAGCCTTATGCCACATCCAGCTGTCATTGTAGATAGGGTCATTCCAGGTTGCATCAGAGACCCTGAAGGAATTGTAAAGAATTTCCCTGTTTCTTTGTTCTGTTTTTGAAATTCCTTTTTAGAGTGGGTTTGAGCTGATTCTCGCTGCCATGTTTATGCCAGTCTAGACACACTTGATTCCCTTACGCAGACATATCAATACATAGGTTTTAAGATTCTTACTAGTCAGATCTATTCCTCTGCGGGAAATATGGGGTTTTGAGTCCCTTTCACTGAGGAAGGTGTAGGTCTTGTCTATTCCATAGTTGGTTTTTGGAACGGTACCTGTGCTTATATCAAACTCGGGTTTGATGCATCACCCCACCTCTCCTTCCCCCTTAAGCAGGCATAAGAGTGTTTTCTAAATGTGAGACTCTGTTCTCTTGCCTAACTCAGTTCATGTGTAGCCATGTTTACAGGATCTTCCTAAGTGATATCTTATGATAAGTTTCTTTTCCTGTGTGACTTCTTTCACTTAGAATCATCGTACCTGAATCCACTCATTTTGCTGCTACTGGTCTTATGACATTGATTTCGTGGCTGAGGGATATTCCATCGTACGTAAGTTCCACAATGTTTGGAACCATTTTTATATTTCCTGGGATATTTCAGGTGTACCCAGGTTGAGGTTCCTGTAAGCAGTGCAGCCCTGAATTTGGGGGTGGCTCTGTCTTATGGATTTTCAGTTTTCCCAAGGTATATTCCCTAGACTGGAAGTGCCCTTGGCTCTGTAGCTCTGTTGTTTACTTGTTTTAGGGGACACAATGCACTCCTCCAGTGAGGCAGTTGGCAACTTACATCCCGCCCATCAGCATAACAAGGCTCCCTGTTCTCCAGGGCCTGTCTTGCCTTTCTGGTTTTTACACATTTTGTGGATGTCCCCTTTGACCGGTGGGAAGTGATACTTCTTTGTAGTGCAGATTTGCATTGCCCGCTTGCTTGCTTGGCCAAAAAGGGCGTATGCGTTTTCTCCTTAATATATTCATACGCCCTTTTTGGCCAAGTGCATCATTGTCGAAGTTGTGCCCCTCTTCCTGTGCTTTACAGGCGATTCCAATGTACCTCTTGAAATCTGTTTCCTGCTATTCTGCCTCGCTTTCAAGTCCGCCTCGTTGCCTTCCCTCAACAGATTTTTGGACGATAGTTGGCCTTGATTACTCTGCCAGTTTGTGAATTGCTGTGCCCCTGAGCTCCATTTTTCAACTCGTTTTTTGTGAGCTGAACGCAAGTCCAAACTTTTGGTTCAGGACCTCTACTGGTTCCCGGTGGCTGGCTGAGACTTTGGTTCATTCTTCTTCCTGCCGGGAAATTAGAGTGACATGTGCCCATCCAAATGCCTAACAGCTACTCTCTCATTGGTTCTCCCTCTTCCCTTTCATCCTCTGCCAAATTGGCAACCTGTGCGAACCAGGAGCTTAAAGGGGCTGTCTCTCCAAGTTGGGAGATTGATAGGAAAGCAGTTGGAAAGTCAAACCGGAGCACCAGGAGAGAGGCTCTTCGTTGAGTTTTAGAAACCTTTCGTATTCACAGTGTGTCCATTCTCTAGGTTTCCCGTACACGTTATAGCTGTAGTAATATTCCCTTCCACCTGGAGAGCTGGGACCCATGGAATGGGTGCCATGCATTATTGCTTTAAAGGGTCTGCATTTGCTCACCCAATCTCACCAATCCTCTCAGTCCCAAGTGTCCAGCCTTATGCCACATCCAGCTGTCATTGTAGATAGGGTCATTCCAGGTTGCATCAGAGACCCTGAAGGAATTGTAAAGAATTTCCCTGTTTCTTTGTTCTGTTTTTGAAATTCCTTTTTAGAGTGGGTTTGAGCTTATTCTCACTGCCATATTTATGCCAGTCTAGACACACTTGATTCCCTTACGCAGACATATCAATACATAGGTTTTAAGATTCTTACTAGCCAGATCTATTCCTCTGCGGGAAATATGGGGTTTTGAGTCCCTTTCACTGAGGAAGGTGTAGGTCTTGTCTATTCCATAGTTGGTTTTTGGAACGGTACCTGTGCTTATATCAAACTCGGGTTTGATGCATCACCCCACCTCTCCTTCCCCCTTAAGCAGGCATAAGAGTGTTTTCTAAATGTGAGACTCTGTTCTCTTGCCTAACTCAGTTCATGTGTAGCCATGTTTACAGGATCTTCCTAAGTGATATCTTATGATAAGTTTCTTTTCCTGTGTGACTTCTTTCACTTAGAATCATCGTACCTGAATCCACTCATTTTGCTGCTACTGGTCTTATGACATTGATTTCGTGGCTGAGGGATATTCCATCGTACGTAAGTTCCACAATGTTTGGAACCATTTTTATATTTCCTGGGATATTTCAGGTGTACCCAGGTTGAGGTTCCTGTAAGCAGTGCAGCCCTCAATTTGGGGGTGGCTCTGTCTTATGGATTTTCAGTTTTCCCAAGGTATATTCCCTAGACTGGACGTGACCTTGGCTCTGGAGCTCTATTGTTTACTTGTTTTAGGGAACACAATGCACTCCTCCAGTGAGGCAGTTGGCAACTTACATCCCGCCCATCAGCATAACAGGGCTCCCTGTTCTCCAGGGCCTGTCTTGCCTTTCTGGTTTTTTACACATTTTGTGGATGTCCCTTTTGACCGGTGGGAAGTGATACTTCTTTGTAGTGCAGATTTGCATTGCCCGCTTGCTTGCTTGGCCAAAAAGGGCGTATGCGTTTTCTCCTGAATATATTCAGGAGAAAACGCATACGCCCTTTTTGGCCAAGTGCATCATTGTCGAAGTTGTGCCCCTCTTCCTGTGCTTTACAGGCGATTCCAACGTACCTCTTGAAATCTGTTTCCTGCTATTCTGCCTCGCTTTCAAGTCCGCCTCGTTGCCTTCCCTCAACAGATTTTTGGACGATAGTTGGCCTTGATTACTCTGCCAGTTTGTGAATTGCTGTGCCCCTGAGCTCCATTTTTCAACTCGTTTTTTGTGAGCTGAACGCAAGTCCAAACTTTTGGTTCAGGACCTCTACTGGTTCCCGGTGGGTGGCTGAGACTTTGGTTCATTCTTCTTCCTGCCGGGAAAGTAGAGTGACATGTGCCCATCCAAATGCCTAACAGCTACTCTCTCATTGGTTCTCCCTCTTCCCTTTCATCCTCTGCCAAATTGGCAACCTGTGCGAACCAGGAGCTTAAAGGGGCTGTCTCTCCAAGTTGGGAGATTGATAGGAAAGCAGTTGGAAAGTCAAACCGGAGCACCAGGAGAGGGGCTCTTCGTTGAGTTTTAGAAACCTTTCGTTATCACAGTGTGTCCATTCTCTAGGTTTCCCGTACACGTTATAGCTGTAGTAATATTCCCTTCCACCTGGAGAGCTGGGACCCATGGAATGGGTGCCATGCATTATTGCTTTAAAGGGTCTGCATTTGCTCACCCAATCTCACCAATCCTCTCAGTCCCAAGTGTCCAGCCTTATGCCACATCCAGCTGTCATTGTAGATAGGGTCATTCCAGGTTGCATCAGAGACCCTGAAGGAATTGTAAAGAATTTCTCTGTTTCTTTGTTCTGTTTTTGAAATTCCTTTTTAGAGTGGGTTTGAGCTGATTCTCACGGCCATGTTTATGCCAGTCTAGAAACACTTGATTCCCTTATGGAGACATATCAATACATAGGTTTTAAGATTCTTACTAGCCAGATCTATTCCTCTGTGGGAAATATGGGGTTTTGAGTCCCTTTCACTGAGGAAGGTGTAGGTCTTGTCTATTCCATAGTTGGTTTTTGGAACGGTACCTGTGCTTATATCAAAGTCTGGTTTGATGCATCACCCCACCTCTCCTTCCCCCTTAAGCAGGCATAAGAGTGTTTTCTAAATGTGAGACTCTGTTCTCTTGCCTAACTCAGTTCATGTGTAGCCATGTTTACAGGATCTTCCTAAGTGATATCTTATGATAAGTTTCTTTTCCTGTGTGACTTCTTTCACTTAGAATCATCGTACCTGAATCCACTCATTTTGCTGCTACTGGTCTTATGACATTGATTTCGTGGCTGAGGGATATTCCATCGTACGTAAGTTCCACAATGTTTGGAACCATTTTTATATTTCCTGGGATATTTCAGGTGTACCCAGGTTGAGGTTCCTGTAAGCAGTGCAGCCCTCAATTTGGGGGTGGCTCTGTCTTATGGATTTTCAGTTTTCCCAAGGTATATTCCCTAGACTGGACGTGCCCTTGGCTCTGGAGCTCTGTTGTTTACTTGTTTTAGGGAACACAATGCACTCCTCCAGTGAGGCAGTTGGCAACTTACATCCCGCCCATCAGCATAACAAGGCTCCCTGTTCTCCAGGGCCTGTCTTGCCTTTCTGGTTTTTACACATTTTGTGGATGTCCCTTTTGAACGGTGGGAAGTGATACTTCTTTGTAGTGCAGATTTGCATTGCCCGCTTGCTTGCTTGGCCAAAAAGGGCGTATGCGTTTTCTCCTGAATATATTCAGGAGAAAACGCATACGCCCTTTTTGGCCAAGTGCATCATTGTCGAAGTTGTGCCCCTCTTCCTGTGCTTTACAGGCGATTCCAACGTACCTCTTGAAATCTGTTTCCTGCTATTCTGCCTCGCTTTCAAGTCCGCCTCGTTGCCTTCCCTCAACAGATTTTTGGACGATAGTTGGCCTTGATTACTCTGCCAGTTTGTGAATTGCTGTGCCCCTGAGCTCCATTTTTCAACTCGTTTTTTGTGAGCTGAACGCAAGTCCAAACTTTTGGTTCAGGACCTCTACTGGTTCCCGGTGGGTGGCTGAGACTTTGGTTCATTCTTCTTCCTGCCGGGAAATTAGAGTGACATGTGCACATCCAAATGCCTAACAGCTACTCTCTCATTGGTTCTCCCTCTTCCCTTTCATCCTCTGCCAAATTGGCAACCTGTGCGAACCAGGAGCTTAAAGGGGCTGTCTCTCCAAGTTGGGAGATTGATAGGAAAGCAGTTGGAAAGTCAAACCGGAGCACCAGGAGAGGGGCTCTTCTTTGAGTTTTAGAAACCTTTCGTATTCACAGTGTGTCCATTCTCTAGGTTTCCCGTACACGTTATAGCTGTAGTAATATTCCCTTCCACCTGGAGAGCTGGGACCCATGGAATGGGTGCCATGCATTATTGCTTTAAAGGGTCTGCATTTGCTCACCCAATCTCACCAATCCTCTCAGTCCCAAGTGTCCAGCCTTATGCCACATCCAGCTGTCATTGTAGATAGGGTCATTCCAGGTTGCATCAGAGACCCTGAAGGAATTGTAAAGAATTTCCCTGTTTCTTTGTTCTGTTTTTGAAATTCCTTTTTAGAGTGGGTTTGAGCTTATTCTCGCTGCCATATTTATGCCAGTCTAGACACACTTGATTCCCTTACGCAGACATATCAATACATAGGTTTCAAGATTCTTACTAGTCAGATCGATTCCTCTGCGGGAAATATGGGGTTTTGAGTCCCTTTCACTGAGGAAGGTGTAGGTCTTGTCTATTCCATAGTTGGTTTTTGGAACGGTACCTGTGCTTATATCAAACTCGGGTTTGATGCATCACCCCACCTCTCCTTCCCCCTTAAGCAGGCATAAGAGTGTTTTCTAAATGTGAGACTCTGTTCTCTTGCCTAACTCAGTTCATGTGTAGCCATGTTTACAGGATCTTCCTAAGTGATATCTTATGATAAGTTTCTTTTCCTGTGTGACCTCTTTCACTTAGAATCATCGTACCTGAATCCACTCATTTTGCTGCTACTGGTCTTATGACATTGATTTCGTGGCTGAGGGATATTCCATCGTACGTAAGTTCCACAATGTTTGGAACCATTTTTATATTTCCTGGGATATTTCAGGTGTACCCAGGTTGAGGTTCCTGTAAGCAGTGCAGCCCTCAATTTGGGGGTGGCTCTGTCTTATGGATTTTCAGTTTTCCCAAGGTATATTCCCTAGACTGGAAGTGCCCTTGGCTCTGTAGCTCTGTTGTTTACTTGTTTTAGGGGACACAATGCACTCCTCCAGTGAGGCAGTTGGCAACTTACATCCCGCCCATCAGCATAACAAGGCTCCCTGTTCTCCAGGGCCTGTCTTGCCTTTCTGGTTTTTACACATTTTGTGGATGTCCCTTTTGACCGGTGGGAAGTGATACTTCTTTGTAGTGCAGATTTGCATTGCCCGCTTGCTTGCTTGGCCAAAAAGGGCGTATGCGTTTTCTCCTGAATATATTCAGGAGAAAACGCATACGCCCTTTTTGGCCAAGTGCATCATTGTCGAAGTTGTGCCCCTCTTCCTGTGCTTTACAGGCGATTCCAACGTACCTCTTGAAATCTGTTTCCTGCTATTCTGCCTCGCTTTCAAGTCCGCCTCGTTGCCTTCCCTCAACAGATTTTTGGACGATAGTTGGCCTTGATTACTCTGCCAGTTTGTGAATTGCTGTGCCCCTGAGCTCCATTTTTCAACTCGTTTTTTGTGAGCTGAACGCAAGTCCAAACTTTTGGTTCAGGACCTCTACTGGTTCCCGGTGGCTGGCTGAGACTTTGGTTCATTCTTCTTCCTGCCGGGAAATTAGAGTGACATGTGCCCATCCAAATGCCTAGCAGCTACTCTCTCATTGGTTCTCCCTCTTCCCTTTAATCCTCTGCCAAATTGGCAACCTGTGCGAACCAGGAGCTTAAAGGGGCTGTCTCTCCAAGTTGGGAGATTGATAGGAAAGCAGTTGGAAAGTCAAACCGGAGCACCAGGAGAGGGGCTCTTCGTTGAGTTTTAGAAACCTTTCGTTATCACAGTGTGTCCATTCTCTAGGTTTCCCGTACACGTTATAGCTGTAGTAATATTCCCTTCCACCTGGAGAGCTGGGACCCATGGAATGGGTGCCATGCATTATTGCTTTAAAGGGTCTGCATTTGCTCACCCAATCTCACCAATCCTCTTAGTCCCAAGTGTCCAGCCTTATGCCACATCCAGCTGTCATTGTAGATAGGGTCATTCCAGGTTGCATCAGAGACCCTGAAGGAATTGTAAAGAATTTCCCTGTTTCTTTGTTCTGTTTTTGAAATTCCTTTTTAGAGTGGGTTTGAGCTGATTCTCGCTGCCATGTTTATGCCAGTCTAGACACACTTGATTCCCTTACGCAGACATATCAATACATAGGTTTTAAGATTCTTACTAGTCAGATCTATTCCTCTGCGGGAAATATGGGGTTTTGAGTCCCTTTCACTGAGGAAGGTGTAGGTCTTGTCTATTCCATAGTTGGTTTTTGGAACGGTACCTGTGCTTATATCAAACTCGGGTTTGATGCATCACCCCACCTCTCCTTCCCCCTTAAGCAGGCATAAGAGTGTTTTCTAAATGTGAGACTCTGTTCTCTTGCCTAACTCAGTTCATGTGTAGCCATGTTTACAGGATCTTCCTAAGTGATATCTTATGATAAGTTTCTTTTCCTGTGTGACTTCTTTCACTTAGAATCATCGTACCTGAATCCACTCATTTTGCTGCTACTGGTCTTATGACATTGATTTCGTGGCTGAGGGATATTCCATCGTACGTAAGTTCCACAATGTTTGGAACCATTTTTATATTTCCTGGGATATTTCAGGTGTACCCAGGTTGAGGTTCCTGTAAGCAGTGCAGCCCTGAATTTGGGGGTGGCTCTGTCTTATGGATTTTCAGTTTTCCCTAGGTATATTCCCTAGACTGGAAGTGCCCTTGGCTCTGTAGCTCTGTTGTTTACTTGTTTTAGGGGACACAATGCACTCCTCCAGTGAGGCAGTTGGCAACTTACATCCCGCCCATCAGCATAACAAGGCTCCCTGTTCTCCAGGGCCTGTCTTGCCTTTCTGGTTTTTACACATTTTGTGGATGTCCCCTTTGACCGGTGGGAAGTGATACTTCTTTGTAGTGCAGATTTGCATTGCCCGCTTGCTTGCTTGGCCAAAAAGGGCGTATGCGTTTTCTCCTGAATATATTCAGGAGAAAACGCATACGCCCTTTTTGGCCAAGTGCATCATTGTCGAAGTTGTGCCCCTCTTCCTGTGCTTTACAGGCGATTCCAACGTACCTCTTGAAATCTGTTTCCTGCTATTCTGCCTCGCTTTCAAGTCCGCCTCGTTGCCTTCCCTCAACAGATTTTTGGACGATAGTTGGCCTTGATTACTCTGCCAGTTTGTGAATTGCTGTGCCCCTGAGCTCCATTTTTCAACTCGTTTTTTGTGAGCTGAACGCAAGTCCAAACTTTTGGTTCAGGACCTCTACTGGTTCCCGGTGGGTGGCTGAGACTTTGGTTCATTCTTCTTCCTGCCGGCAAATTAGAGTGACATGTGCCCATCCAAATGCCTAACAGCTACTCTCTCATTGGTTCTCCCTCTTCCCTTTCATCCTCTGCCAAATTGGCAACCTGTGCGAACCAGGAGCTTAAAGGGGCTGTCTCTCCAAGTTGGGAGATTGATAGGAAAGCAGTTGGAAAGTCAAACCGGAGCACCAGGAGAGAGGCGCTTCGTTGAGTTTTAGAAACCTTTCGTATTCACAGTGTGTCCATTCTCTAGGTTTCCCGTACACGTTATAACTGTAGTAATATTCCCTTCCACCTGGAGAGCTGGGACCCATGGAATGGGTGCCATGCATTATTGCTTTAAAGGGTCTGCATTTGCTCACCCAATCTCACCAATCCTCTCAGTCCCAAGTGTCCAGCCTTATGCCACATCCAGCTGTCATTGTAGATAGGGTCATTCCAGGTTGCATCAGAGACCCTGAAGGAATTGTAAAGAATTTCCCTGTTTCTTTGTTCTGTTTTTGAAATTCCTTTTTAGAGTGGGTTTGAGCTTATTCTCGCTGCCATGTTTATGCCAGTCTAGACACACTTGATTCCCTTACGCAGACATATCAATACATAGGTTTTAAGATTCTTACTAGTCAGATCGATTCCTCTGCGGGAAATATGGGGTTTTGAGTCCCTTTCACTGAGGAAGGTGTAGGTCTTGTCTATTCCATAGTTGGTTTTTGGAACGGTACCTGTGCTTATATCAAACTCGGGTTTGATGCATCACCCCACCTCTCCTTCCCCCTTAAGCAGGCATAAGAGTGTTTTCTAAATGTGAGACTCTGTTCTCTTGCCTAACTCAGTTCATGTGTAGCCATGTTTACAGGATCTTCCTAAGTGATATCTTATGATAAGTTTCTTTTCCTGTGTGACTTCTTTCACTTAGAATCATCGTACCTGAATCCACTCATTTTGCTGCTACTGGTCTTATGACATTGATTTCGTGGCTGAGGGATATCCATCGTACGTAAGTTCCACAATGTTTGGAACCATTTTTATATTTCCTGGGATATTTCAGGTGTACCCAGGTTGAGGTTCCTGTAAGCAGTGCAGCCCTGAATTTGGGGGTGGCTCTGTCTTATGGATTTTCAGTTTTCCCAAGGTATATTCCCTAGACTGGAAGTGCCCTTGGCTCTGTAGCTCTGTTGTTTACTTGTTTTAGGGGACACAATGCACTCCTCCAGTGAGGCAGTTGGCAACTTACATCCCGCCCATCAGCATAACAAGGCTCCCTGTTCTCCAGGGCCTGTCTTGCCTTTCTGGTTTTTACACATTTTGTGGATGTCCCCTTTGACCGGTGGGAAGTGATACTTCTTTGTAGTGCAGATTTGCATTGCCCGCTTGCTTGCTTGGCCAAAAAGGGCGTATGCGTTTTCTCCTGAATATATTCAGGAGAAAACGCATACGCCCTTTTTGGCCAAGTGCATCATTGTCGAAGTTGTGCCCCTCTTCCTGTGCTTTACAGGCGATTCCAACGTACCTCTTGAAATCTGTTTCCTGCTATTCTGCCTCGCTTTCAAGTCCGCCTCGTTGCCTTCCCTCAACAGATTTTTGGACGATAGTTGGCCTTGATTACTCTGCCAGTTTGTGAATTGCTGTGCCCCTGAGCTCCATTTTTCAACTCGTTTTTTGTGAGCTGAACGCAAGTCCAAACTTTTGGTTCAGGACCTCTACTGGTTCCCGGTGGGTGGCTGAGACTTTTGTTCATTCTTCTTCCTGCCGGGAAATTAGAGTGACATGTGCCCATCCAAATGCCTAACAGCTACTCTCTCATTGGTTCTCCCTCTTCCCTTTCATCCTCTGCCAAATTGGCAACCTGTGCGAACCAGGAGCTTAAAGGGGCTGTCTCTCCAAGTTGGGAGATTGATAGGAAAGCAGTTGGAAAGTCAAACCGGAGCACCAGGAGAGGGGCTCTTCGTTGAGTTTTAGAAACCTTTCGTATTCACAGTGTGTCCATTCTCTAGGTTTCCCGTCCACGTTATAGCTGTAGTAATATTCCCTTCAACCTGGAGAGCTGGGACCCATGGAATGGGTGCCATGCATTATTGCTTTAAAGGGTCTGCATTTGCTCACCCAATCTCACCAATCCTCTCAGTCGCAAGTGTCCATCCTTATGCCACATCCAGCTGTCATTGTAGATAGGGTCATTCCAGGTTGCATCAGAGACCCTGAAGGAATTGTAAAGCATTTCCCTGTTTCTTTGTTCTGTTTTTGAAATTCCTTTTTAGAGTGGGTTTGAGCTGATTCTCGCTGCCATGTTTATGCCAGTCTAGACACACTTGATTCCCTTACGGAGACATATCAATACATAGGTTTTAAGATTCTTACTAGTCAGATCTATTCCTCTGCGGGAAATATGGGGTTTTGAGTCCCTTTCACTGAGGAAGGTGTAGGTCTTGTCTATTCCATAGTTGGTTTTTGGAACGGTACCTGTGCTTATATCAAACTCGGGTTTGATGCATCACCCCACCTCTCCTTCCCCCTTAAGCAGGCATAAGAGTGTTTTCTAAATGTGAGACTCTGTTCTCTTGCCTAACTCAGTTCATGTGTAGCCATGTTTACAGGATCTTCCTAAGTGATATCTTATGATAAGTTTCTTTTCCTGTGTGACTTCTTTCACTTAGAATCATCGTACCTGAATCCACTCATTTTGCTGCTACTGGTCTTATGACATTGATTTCGTGGCTGAGGGATCTTCCATCGTACGTAAGTTCCACAATGTTTGGAACCATTTTTATATTGCCTGGGATATTTCAGGTGTACCCAGGTTGAGGTTCTTGTAAGCAGTGCAGCCCTCAATTTGGGGGTGGCTCTGTCTTATGGATTTTCAGTTTTCCCAAGGTATATTCCCTAGACTGGAAGTGCCCTTGGCTCTGTAGCTCTGTTGTTTACTTGTTTTAGGGAACACAATGCACTCCTCCAGTGAGGCAGTTGGCAACTTACATCCCGCCCATCAGCATAACAGGGCTCCCTGTTCTCCAGGGCCTGTCTTGCCTTTCTGGTTTTTTACACATTTTGTGGATGTCCCTTTTGACCGGTGGGAAGTGATACTTCTTTGTAGTGCAGATTTGCATTGCCCGCTTGCTTGCTTGGCCAAAAAGGGCGTATGCGTTTTCTCCTGAATATATTCAGGAGAAAACGCATACGCCCTTTTTGGCCAAGTGCATCATTGTCGAAGTTGTGCCCCTCTTCCTGTGCTTTACAGGCGATTCCAACGTACCTCTTGAAATCTGTTTCCTGCTATTCTGCCTCGCTTTCAAGTCCGCCTCGTTGCCTTCCCTCAACAGATTTTTGGACGATAGTTGGCCTTGATTACTCTGCCAGTTTGTGAATTGCTGTGCCCCTGAGCTCCATTTTTCAACTCGTTTTTTGTGAGCTGAACGCAAGTCCAAACTTTTGGTTCAGGACCTCTACTGGTTCCCGGTGGGTGGCTGAGACTTTGGTTCATTCTTCTTCCTGCCGGGAAATTAGAGTGACATGTGCCCATCCAAATGCCTAACAGCTACTCTCTCATTGGTTCTCCCTCTTCCCTTTCATCCTCTGCCAAATTGGCAACCTGTGCGAACCAGGAGCTTAAAGGGGCTGTCTCTCCAAGTTGGGAGATTGATAGTAAAGCTGTTGGAAAATCAAACCGGAGCACCAGGAGAGGGGCTCTTCTTTGAGTTTTAGAAACCTTTCGTATTCACAGTGTGTCCATTCTCTAGGTTTCCCGTACACGTTATAGCTGTAGTAATATTCCCTTCCACCTGCAGAGCTGGGACCCATGGAATGGGTGCCATGCATTATTGCTTTAAAGGGTCTGCATTTGCTCACCCAATCTCACCAATCCTCTCAGTCCCAAGTGTCCAGCCTTATGCCACATCCAGCTGTCATTGTAGATAGGGTCATTCCAGGTTGCATCAGAGACCCTGAAGGAATTGTAAAGAATTTCCCTGTTTCTTTGTTCTGTTTTTGAAATTCCTTTTTAGAGTGGGTTTGAGCTTATTCTCGCTGCCATATTTATGCCAGTCTAGACACACTTGATTCCCTTACGCAGACATATCAATACATAGGTTTCAAGATTCTTACTAGTCAGATCGACTCCTCTGCGGGAAATATGGGGTTTTGAGTCCCTTTCACTGAGGAAGGTGTAGGTCTTGTCTATTCCATAGTTGGTTTTTGGAACGGTACCTGTGCTTATATCAAACTCGGGTTTGATGCATCACCCCACCTCTCCTTCCCCCTTAAGCAGGCATAAGAGTGTTTTCTAAATGTGAGACTCTGTTCTCTTGCCTAACTCAGTTCATGTGTAGCCATGTTTACAGGATCTTCCTAAGTGATATCTTATGATAAGTTTCTTTTCCTGTGTGACCTCTTTCACTTAGAATCATCGTACCTGAATCCACTCATTTTGCTGCTACTTTTCTTATGACATTGATTCCGTCGCTGAGGGATATTCCATCCTATGTAAGTTCCACAATGTTTGGAACCATTTTTATATTTCCTGGGATATTTCAGGTGTACCCAGGTTGAGGTTCCTGTAAGCAGTGCAGCCCTCAATTTGGGGGTGGCTCTGTCTTATGGATTTTCAGTTTTCCCAAGGTATATTCCCTAGACTGGAAGTGCCCTTGGCTCTGTAGCTCTGTTGTTTACTTGTTTTAGGGGACACAATGCACTCCTCCAGTGAGGCAGTTGGCAACTTACATCCCGCCCATCAGCATAACAAGGCTCCCTGTTCTCCAGGGCCTGTCTTGCCTTTCTGGTTTTTACACATTTTGTGGATGTCCCTTTTGACCGGTGGGAAGTGATACTTCTTTGTAGTGCAGATTTGCATTGCCCGCTTGCTTGCTTGGCCAACAAGGGCGTATGCGTTTTCTCCTGAATATATTCAGGAGAAAACGCATACGCCCTTTTTGGCCAAGTGCATCATTGTCGAAGTTGTGCCCCTCTTCCTGTGCTTTACAGGCGATTCCAACGTACCTCTTGAAATCTGTTTCCTGCTATTCTGCCTCGCTTTCAAGTCCGCCTCGTTGCCTTCCCTCAACAGATTTTTGGACGATAGTTGGCCTTGATTACTCTGCCAGTTTGTGAATTGCTGTGCCCCTGAGCTCCATTTTTCAACTCGTTTTTTGTGAGCTGAACGCAAGTCCAAACTTTTGGTTCAGGACCTCTACTGGTTCCCGGTGGGTGGCTGAGACTTTGGTTCATTCTTCTTCCTGCCGGGAAATTAGAGTGACATGTGCCCATCCAAATGCCTAACAGCTACTCTCTCATTGGTTCTCCCTCTTCCCTTTCATCCTCTGCCAAATTGGCAACCTGTGCGAACCAGGAGCTTAAAGGGGCTGTCTCTCCAAGTTGGGAGATTGATAGTAAAGCTGTTGGAAAATCAAACCGGAGCACCAGGAGAGGGGCTCTTCTTTGAGTTTTAGAAACCTTTCGTATTCACAGTGTGTCCATTCTCTAGGTTTCCCGTACACGTTATAGCTGTAGTAATATTCCCTTCCACCTGCAGAGCTGGGACCCATGGAATGGGTGCCATGCATTATTGCTTTAAAGGGTCTGCATTTGCTCACCCAATCTCACCAATCCTCTCAGTCCCAAGTGTCCAGCCTTATGCCACATCCAGCTGTCATTGTAGATAGGGTCATTCCAGGTTGCATCAGAGACCCTGAAGGAATTGTAAAGAATTTCCCTGTTTCTTTGTTCTGTTTTTGAAATTCCTTTTTAGAGTGGGTTTGAGCTTATTCTCGCTGCCATATTTATGCCAGTCTAGACACACTTGATTCCCTTACGCAGACATATCAATACATAGGTTTCAAGATTCTTACTAGTCAGATCGACTCCTCTGCGGGAAATATGGGGTTTTGAGTCCCTTTCACTGAGGAAGGTGTAGGTCTTGTCTATTCCATAGTTGGTTTTTGGAACGGTACCTGTGCTTATATCAAACTCGGGTTTGATGCATCACCCCACCTCTCCTTCCCCCTTAAGCAGGCATAAGAGTGTTTTCTAAATGTGAGACTCTGTTCTCTTGCCTAACTCAGTTCATGTGTAGCCATGTTTACAGGATCTTCCTAAGTGATATCTTATGATAAGTTTCTTTTCCTGTGTGACCTCTTTCACTTAGAATCATCGTACCTGAATCCACTCATTTTGCTGCTACTTTTCTTATGACATTGATTCCGTCGCTGAGGGATATTCCATCGTATGTAAGTTCCACAATGTTTGGAACCATTTTTATATTTCCTGGGATATTTCAGGTGTACCCAGGTTGAGGTTCCTGTAAGCAGTGCAGCCCTCAATTTGGGGGTGGCTCTGTCTTATGGATTTTCAGTTTTCCCAAGGTATATTCCCTAGACTGGAAGTGCCCTTGGCTCTGTAGCTCTGTTGTTTACTTGTTTTAGGGGACACAATGCACTCCTCCAGTGAGGCAGTTGGCAACTTACATCCCGCCCATCAGCATAACAAGGCTCCCTGTTCTCCAGGGCCTGTCTTGCCTTTCTGGTTTTTACACATTTTGTGGATGTCCCTTTTGACCGGTGGGAAGTGATACTTCTTTGTAGTGCAGATTTGCATTGCCCGCTTGCTTGCTTGGCCAACAAGGGCGTATGCGTTTTCTCCTGAATATATTCAGGAGAAAACGCATACGCCCTTTTTGGCCAAGTGCATCATTGTCGAAGTTGTGCCCCTCTTCCTGTGCTTTACAGGCGATTCCAACGTACCTCTTGAAATCTGTTTCCTGCTATTCTGCCTCGCTTTCAAGTCCGCCTCGTTGCCTTCCCTCAACAGATTTTTGGACGATAGTTGGCCTTGATTACTCTGCCAGTTTGTGAATTGCTGTGCCCCTGAGCTCCATTTTTCAACTCGTTTCTTGTGAGCTGAACACAAGTCCAAACTTTTGGTTCAGGACGTATACTGGTTCCCGGTGGGTGGCTGAGACTTTGGTTAATTCTTCTTCCTGCCGGGAAATTAGAGTGACATGTGCCCATCCAAATGCCTAGCAGCTACTCTCTCATTGGTTCTCCCTCTTCCCTTTCATCCTCTGCCAAATTGGCAACCTGTGCGAACCAGGAGCTTAAAGGGGCTGTCTCTCCAAGTTGGGAGATTGATAGGAAAGCAGTTGGGAAGTCAAACCGGAGCACCAGGAGAGGGGCTCTTCGTTGAGTTTTAGAAACCTGTCGTATTCACAGTGTGTCCATTCTCTAGGTTTCCCGTCCACGTTATAGCTGTAGTAATATTCCCTTCAACCTGGAGAGCTGGGACCCATGGAATGGGTGCCATGCATTATTGCTTTAAAGGGTCTGCATTTGCTCACCCAATCTCACCAATCCTCTCAGTCGCAAGTGTCCAGCCTTATGCCACATCCAGCTGTCATTGTAGATAGGGTCATTCCAGGTTGCATCAGAGACCCTGAAGGAATTGTAAAGAATTTCCCTGTTTCTTTGTTCTGTTTTTGAAATTCCTTTTTAGAGTGGGTTTGAGCTGATTCTCGCTGCCATGTTTATGCCAGTCTAGACACACTTGATTCCCTTACGGAGACATATCAATACATAGGTTTTAAGATTCTTACTAGTCAGATCTATTCTTCTGCGGGAAATATGGGGTTTTGAGTCCCTTTCACTGAGGAAGGTGTAGGTCTTGTCTATTCCATAGTTGGTTTTTGGAACGGTACCTGTGCTTATATCAAACTCGGGTTTGATGCATCACCCCACCTCTCCTTCCCCCTTAAGCAGGCATAAGAGTGTTTTCTAAATGTGAGACTCTGTTCTCTTGCCTAACTCAGTTCATGTGTAGCCATGTTTACAGGATCTTCCTAAGTGATATCTTATGATAAGTTTCTTTTCCTGTGTGACTTCTTTCACTTAGAATCATCGTACCTGAATCCACTCATTTTGCTGCTACTGGTCTTATGACATTGATTTCGTGGCTGAGGGATATTCCATCGTACGTAAGTTCCACAATGTTTGGAACCATTTTTATATTGCCTGGGATATTTCAGGTGTACCCAGGTTGAAGTTCTTGTAAGCAGTGCAGCCCTCAATTTGGGGGTGGCTCTGTCTTATGGATTTTCAGTTTTCCAAGGTATATTCCCTAGACTGGAAGTGCCCTTGGCTCTGTAGCTCTGTTGTTTACTTGTTTTAGGGAACACAATGCACTCCTCCAGTGAGGCAGTTGGCAACTTACATCCCGCCCATCAGCATAACAAGGCTCCCTGTTCTCCAGGGCCTGTCTTGCCTTTCTGGTTTTTACACATTTTGTGGATGTCCCTTTTGACCGGTGGGAAGTGATACTTCTTTGTAGTGCAGATGTGCATTGCCCGCTTGCTTGCTTGGCCAAAAAGGGCGTATGCGTTTTCTCCTGAATATATTCAGGAGAAAACGCATACGCCCTTTTTGGCCAAGTGCATCATTGTCGAAGTTGTGCCCCTCTTCCTGTGCTTTACAGGCGATTCCAACGTACCTCTTGAAATCTGTTTCCTGCTATTCTGCCTCGCTTTCAAGTCCGCCTCGTTGCCTTCCCTCAACAGATTTTTGGACGATAGTTGGCCTTGATTACTCTGCCAGTTTGTGAATTGCTGTGCCCCTGAGCTCCATTTTTCAACTCGTTTTTTGTGAGCTGAACGCAAGTCCAAACTTTTGGTTCAGGACCTCTACTGGTTCCCGGTGGGTGGCTGAGACTTTGGTTCATTCTTCTTCCTGCCGGGAAATTAGAGTGACATGTGCCCATCCAAATGCCTAACAGCTACTCTCTCATTGGTTCTCCCTCTTCCCTTTCATCCTCTGCCAAATTGGCAACCTGTGCGAACCAGGAGCTTAAAGGGGCTGTCTCTCCAAGTTGGGAGATTGATAGGAAAGCAGTTGGAAAGTCAAACCGGAGCACCAGGAGAGGGGCTCTTCGTTGAGTTTTAGAAACCTTTCGTATTCACATTGTGTCCATTCTCTAGGTTTCCCGTACACGTTATAGCTGTAGTAATATTCCCTTCCACCTGGAGAGCTGGGACCCATGGAATGGGTGCCATGCATTATTGCTTTAAAGGGTCTGCATTTGCTCACCCAATCTCACCAATCCTCTCAGTCCCAAGTGTCCAGCCTTATGCCACATCCAGCTGTCATTGTAGATAGGGTCATTCCAGGTTGCATCAGAGACCCTGAAGGAATTGTAAAGAATTTCCCTGTTTCTTTGTTCTGTTTTTGAAATTCCTTTTTAGAGTGGGTTTGAGCTTATTCTCGCTGCCATGTTTATGCCAGTCTAGACACACTTCATTCCCTTACGGAGACATATCAGTACATAGGTTTTAAGATTCTTACTAGTCAGATCTATTCCTCTGCGGGAAATATGGGGTTTTGAGTCCCTTTCACTGAGGAATGTGTAGGTCTTGTCTATTCCATAGTTGGTTTTTGGAACGGTACCTGTGCTTATATCAAACTCGGGTTTGATGCATCACCCCACCTCTCCTTCCCCCTTAAGCAGGCATAAGAGTGTTTTCTAAATGTGAGACTCTGTTCTCTTGCCTAACTCAGTTCATGTGTAGCCATGTTTACAGGATCTTCCTAAGTGATATCTTATGATAAGTTTATTTTCCTGTGTGACTTCTTTCACTTAGAATCATCGTACCTGAATCCACTCATTTTGCTGCTACTGGTCTTATGACATTGATTTCGTGGCTGAGGGATATTCCATCGTACGTAAGTTCCACAATGTTTGGAACCATTTTTATATTTCCTGGGATATTTCAGGTGTACCCAGGATGAGGTTCCTGTAAGCAGTGCAGCCCTCAATTTGGTGGTGGCTCTGTCTTATGGATTTTCAGTTTTCCCAAGGTATATTCCCTAGACTGGAAGTGCCCTTGGCTCTGTAGCTCTATTGTTTACTTGTTTTAGGGAACACAATGCACTCCACCAGTGAGGCAGTTGGCAACTTACATCCCGCCCATCAGCATAACAAGGCTCCCTGTTCTCCAGGGCCTGTCTTGCCTTTCTGGTTTTTACACATTTTGTGGATGTCCCTTTTGACCGGTGGGAAGTGATACTTCTTTGTAGTGCAGATTTGCATTGCCCGCTTGCTTGCTTGGCCAAAAAGGGCGTATGCGTTTTCTCCTGAATATATTCAGGAGAAAACGCATACGCCCTTTTTGGCCAAGTGCATCATTGTCGAAGTTGTGCCCCTCTTCCTGTGCTTTACAGGCGATTCCAACGTACCTCTTGAAATCTGTTTCCTGCTATTCTGCCTCGCTTTCAAGTCCGCCTCGTTGCCTTCCCTCAACAGATTTTTGGACGATAGTTGGCCTTGATTACTCTGCCAGTTTGTGAATTGCTGTGCCCCTGAGCTCCATTTTTCAACTCGTTTCTTGTGAGCTGAACACAAGTCCAAACTTTTGGTTCAGGACGTATACTGGTTCCCGGTGGGTGGCTGAGACTTTGGTTAATTCTTCTTCCTGCCGGGAAATTAGAGTGACATGTGCCCATCCAAATGCCTAGCAGCTACTCTCTCATTGGTTCTCCCTCTTCCCTTTCATCCTCTGCCAAATTGGCAACCTGTGCGAACCAGGAGCTTAAAGGGGCTGTCTCTCCAAGTTGGGAGATTGATAGGAAAGCAGTTGGGAAGTCAAACCGGAGCACCAGGAGAGGGGCTCTTCGTTGAGTTTTAGAAACCTGTTGTATTCACAGTGTGTCCATTCTCTAGGTTTCCCGTCCACGTTATAGCTGTAGTAATATCCCCTTCAACCTGGAGAGCTGGGACCCATGGAATGGGTGCCATGCATTATTGCTTTAAAGGGTCTGCATTTGCTCACCCAATCTCACCAATCCTCTCAGTCGCAAGTGTCCAGCCTTATGCCACATCCAGCTGTCATTGTAGATAGGGTCATTCCAGGTTGCATCAGAGACCCTGAAGGAATTGTAAAGAATTTCCCTGTTTCTTTGTTCTGTTTTTGAAATTCCTTTTTACAGTGGGTTTGAGCTGATTCTCGCTGCCATGTTTATGGCAGTCTAGACACACTTGTTTCCCTTACGGAGACATATCAATACATAGGTTTTAAGATTCTTACTAGTCAGATCTATTCCTCTGCGGGAAATATGGGGTTTTGAGTCCCTTTCACTGAGGAAGGTGTAGGTCTTGTCTATTCCATAGTTGGTTTTTGGAACGGTACCTGTGCTTATATCAAACTCGGGTTTGATGCATCACCCCACCTCTCCTTCCCCCTTAAGCAGGCATAAGAGTGTTTTCTAAATGTGAGACTCTGTTCTCTTGCCTAACTCAGTTCATGTGTAGCCATGTTTACAGGATCTTCCTAAGTGATATCTTATGATAAGTTTCTTTTCCTGTGTGACTTCTTTCACTTAGAATCATCGTACCTGAATCCACTCATTTTGCTGCTACTGGTCTTATGACATTGATTTCGTGGCTGAGGGATATTCCATCGTACGTAAGTTCCACAATGTTTGGAACCATTTTTATATTTCCTGGGATATTTCAGGTGTACCCAGGTTGAGGTTCCTGTAAGCAGTGCAGCCCTCAATTTGGGGGTGGCTCTGTCTTATGGATTTTCAGTTTTCCCAAGGTATATTCCCTAGACTGGACGTGCCCTTGGCTCTGGAGCTCTGTTGTTTACTTGTTTTATGGGACACAATGCACTCCTCCAGTGAGGCAGTTGGCAACTTACATCCCGCCCATCAGCATAACAGGGCTCCCTGTTCTCCAGGGCCTGTCTTGCCTTTCTGGTTTTTTACACATTTTGTGGATGTCCCTTTTGACCGGTGGGAAGTGATACTTCTTTGTAGTGCAGATTTGCATTGCCCGCTTGCTTGCTTGGCCAAAAAGGGCGTATGCGTTTTCTCCTGAATATATTCAGGAGAAAACGCATACGCCCTTTTTGGCCAAGTGCATCATTGTCGAAGTTGTGCCCCTCTTCCTGTGCTTTACAGGCGATTCCAACGTACCTCTTGAAATCTGTTTCCTGCTATTCTGCCTCGCTTTCAAGTCCGCCTCGTTGCCTTCCCTCAACAGATTTTTGGACGATAGTTGGCCTTGATTACTCTGCCAGTTTGTGAATTGCTGTGCCCCTGAGCTCCATTTTTCAACTCGTTTTTTGTGAGCTGAACGCAAGTCCAAACTTTTGGTTCAGGACCTATACTGGTTCCCGGTGGGTGGCTGAGACTTTGGTTCATTCTTCTTCCTGCCGGGAAAGTAGAGTGACATGTGCCCATCCAAATGCCTAACAGCTACTCTCTCATTGGTTCTCCCTCTTCCCTTTCATCCTCTGCCAAATTGGCAACCTGTGCGAACCAGGAGCTTAAAGGGGCTGTCTCTCCAAGTTGGGAGATTGATAGGAAAGCAGTTGGAAAGTCAAACCGGAGCACCAGGAGAGGGGCTCTTCGTTGAGTTTTAGAAACCTTTCGTATTCACAGTGTGTCCATTCTCTAGGTTTCCCGTACACGTTATAGCTGTAGTAATATTCCCTTCCACCTGGAGAGCTGGGACCCATGGAATGGGTGCCATGCATTATTGCTTTAAAGGGTCTGCATTTGCTCACCCAATCTCACCAATCCTCTCAGTCCCAAGTGTCCAGCCTTATGCCACATCCAGCTGTCATTGTAGATAGGGTCATTCCAGGTTGCATCAGAGACCCTGAAGGAATTTTAAAGAATTTCTCTGTTTCTTTGTTCTGTTTTTGAAATTCCTTTTTAGAGTGGGTTTGAGCTGATTCTCGCGGCCATGTTTATGCCAGTCTAGAAACACTTGATTCCCTTATGGAGACATATCAATACATAGGTTTTAAGATTCTTACTAGCCAGATCTATTCCTCTGCGGGAAATATGGGGTTTTGAGTCCCTTTCACTGAGGAAGGTGTAGGTCTTGTCTATTCCATAGTTGGTTTTTGGAACGGTACCTGTGCTTATATCAAAGTCTGGTTTGATGCATCACCCCACCTCTCCTTCCCCCTTAAGCAGGCATAAGAGTGTTTTCTAAATGTGAGACTCTGTTCTCTTGCCTAACTCAGTTCATGTGTAGCCATGTTTACAGGATCTTCCTAAGTGATATCTTATGATAAGTTTCTTTTCCTGTTTGACTTCTTTCACTTAGAATCATCGTACCTGAATCCACTCATTTTGCTGCTACTGGTCTTATGACATTGATTTCGTGGCTGAGGGATATTCCATCGTACGTAAGTTCCACAATGTTTGGAACCATTTTTATATTTCCTGGGATATTTCAGGTGTACCCAGGTTGAGGTTCCTGTAAGCAGTGCAGCCCTCAATTTGGGGGTGGCTCTGTCTTATGGATTTTCAGTTTTCCCAAGGTATATTCCCTAGACTGGACGTGCCCTTGGCTCTGGAGCTCTGTTGTTTACTTGTTTTAGGGAACACAATGCACTCCTCCAGTGAGGCAGTTGGCAACTTACATCCCGCCCATGAGCATAACAAGGCTCCCTGTTCTCCAGGGCCTGTCTTGCCTTTCTGGTTTTTACACATTTTGTGGATGTCCCTTTTGACCGGTGGGAAGTGATACTTCTTTGTAGTGCAGATTTGCATTGCCCGCTTGCTTGCTTGGCCAAAAAGGGCGTATGCGTTTTCTCCTGAATATATTCAGGAGAAAACGCATACGCCCTTTTTGGCCAAGTGCATCATTGTCGAAGTTGTGCCCCTCTTCCTGTGCTTTACAGGCGATTCCAACGTACCTCTTGAAATCTGTTTCCTGCTATTCTGCCTCGCTTTCAAGTCTGCCTCGTTGCCTTCCCTCAACAGATTTTTGGACGATAGTTGGCCTTGATTACTCTGCCAGTTTGTGAATTGCTGTGCCCCTGAGCTCCATTTTTCAACTCGTTTTTTGTGAGCTGAACGCAAGTCCAAACTTTTGGTTCAGGACCTCTACTGGTTCCCGGTGGGTGGCTGAGACTTTGGTTCATTCTTCTTCCTGCAGGGAAATTAGAGTGACATGTGCCCATCCAAATGCCTAACAGCTACTCTCTCATTGGTTCTCCCTCTTCCCTTTCATCCTCTGCCAAATTGGCAACCTGTGCGAACCAGGAGCTTAAAGGGGCTGTCTCTCCAAGTTGGGAGATTGATAGGAAAGCAGTTGGAAAGTCAAACCGGAGCACCAGGAGAGGGGCTCTTCTTTGAGTTTTAGAAACCTTTCGTATTCACAGTGTGTCCATTCTCTAGGTTTCCCGTACACGTTATAGCTGTAGTAATATTCCCTTCCAACTGGAGAGCTCGGACCCATGGAATGGGTGCCATGCATTATTGCTTTAAAGGGTCTGCATTTGCTCACCCAATCTCACCAATCCTCTCAGTCCCAAGTGTCCAGCCTTATGCCACATCCAGCTGTCATTGTAGATAGGGTCATTCCAGGTTGCATCAGAGACCCTGAAGGAATTGTAAAGAATTTCCCTGTTTCTTTGTTCTGTTTTTGAAATTCCTTTTTAGAGTGGGTTTGAGCTGATTCTCGCGGCCATATTTATGCCAGTCTAGACACACTTGATTCCCTTACGCAGACATATCAGTACATAGGTTTTAAGATTCTTACTAGTCAGATCTATTCCTCTGCGGGAAATATGGGGTTTTGAGTCCCTTTCACTGAGGAAGGTGTAGGTCTTGTCTATTCCATAGTTGGTTTTTGGAACGGTACCTGTGCTTATATCAAACTCGGGTTTGATGCATCACCCCACCTCTCCTTCCCCCTTAAGCAGGCATAAGAGTGTTTTCTAAATGTGAGACTCTGTTCTCTTGCCTAACTCAGTTCATGTGTAGCCATGTTTACAGGATCTTCCTAAGTGATATCTTATGATAAGTTTCTTTTCCTGTGTGACTTCTTTCACTTAGAATCATCGTACCTGAATCCACTCATTTTGCTGCTACTGGTCTTATGACATTGATTTCGTGGCTGAGGGATATTCCATCGTACGTAAGTTCCACAATGTTTGGAACCATTTTTATATTTCCTGGGATATTTCAGGTGTACCCAGGTTGAGGTTCCTGTAAGCAGTGCAGCCCTCAATTTGGGGGTGGCTCTGTCTTATGGATTTTCAGTTTTCCCAAGGTATATTCCCTAGACTGGACGTGCCCTTGGCTCTGGAGCTCTGTTGTTTACTTGTTTTAGGGAACACAATGCACTCCTCCAGTGAGGCAGTTGGCAACTTACATCCCGCCCATCAGCATAACAGGGCTCCCTGTTCTCCAGGGCCTGTCTTGCCTTTCTGGTTTTTTACACATTTTGTGGATGTCCCTTTTGACCGGTGGGAAGTGATACTTCTTTGTAGTGCAGATTTGCATTGCCCGCTTGCTTGCTTGGCCAAAAAGGGCGTATGCGTTTTCTCCTGAATATATTCAGGAGAAAACGCATACGCCCTTTTTGGCCAAGTGCATCATTGTCGAAGTTGTGCCCCTCTTCCTGTGCTTTACAGGCGATTCCAACGTACCTCTTGAAATCTGTTTCCTGCTATTCTGCCTCGCATTCAAGTCCGCCTCGTTGCCTTCCCTCAACAGATTTTTGGACGATAGTTGGCCTTGATTACTCTGCCAGTTTGTGAATTGCTGTGCCCCTGAGCTCCATTTTTCAACTCGTTTTTTGTGAGCTGAACGCAAGTCCAAACTTTTGGTTCAGGACCTCTACTGGTTCCCGGTGGGTGGCTGAGACTTTGGTTCATTCTTCTTCCTGCCGGGAAAGTAGAGTGACATGTGCCCATCCAAATGCCTAACAGCTACTCTCTCATTGGTTCTCCCTCTTCCCTTTCATCCTCTGCCAAATTGGCAACCTGTGCGAACCAGGAGCTTAAAGGGGCTGTCTCTCCAAGTTGGGAGATTGATAGGAAAGCAGTTGGAAAGTCAAACCGGAGCACCAGGAGAGGGGCTCTTCGTTGAGTTTTAGAAACCTTTCGTATTCACAGTGTGTCCATTCTCTAGGTTTCCCGTACACGTTATAGCTGTAGTAATATTCCCTTCCACCTGGAGAGCTGGGACCCATGGAATGGGTGCCATGCATTATTGCTTTAAAGGGTCTGCATTTGCTCACCCAATCTCACCAATCCTCTCAGTCCCAAGTGTCCAGCCTTATGTCACATCCAGCTGTCATTGTAGATAGGGTCATTCCAGGTTGCATCAGAGACCCTGAAGGAATTTTAAAGAATTTCTCTGTTTCTTTGTTCTGTTTTTGAAATTCCTTTTTAGAGTGGGTTTGAGCTGATTCTCGCGGCCATGTTTATGCCAGTCTAGAAACACTTGATTCCCTTATGGAGACATATCAATACATAGGTTTTAAGATTCTTACTAGCCAGATCTATTCCTCTGCGGGAAATATGGGGTTTTGAGTCCCTTTCACTGAGGAAGGTGTAGGTCTTGTCTATTCCATAGTTGGTTTTTGGAACGGTACCTGTGCTTATATCAAATTCTGGTTTGATGCATCACCCCACCTCTCCTTCCCCCTTAAGCAGGCATAAGAGTGTTTTCTAAATGTGAGACTCTGTTCTCTTGCCTAACTCAGTTCATGTGTAGCCATGTTTACAGGATCTTCCTAAGTGATATCTTATGATAAGTTTCTTTTCCTGTGTGACTTCTTTCCCTTAGAATCATCGTACCTGAATCCACTCATTTTGCTGCTACTGGTCTTATGACATTGATTTCGTGGCTGAGGGATATTCCATCGTACGTAAGTTCCACAATGTTTGGAAGCATTTTTATATTTCCTGGGATATTTCAGGTGTACCCAGGATGAGGTTCCTGTAAGCAGTGCAGCCCTCAATTTGGGGGTGGCTCTGTCTTATGGATTTTCAGTTTTCCCAAGGTATATTCCCTAGACTGGATGTGCCCTTGGCTCTGGAGCTCTGTTGTTTACTTGTTTTAGGGAACACAATGCACTCCTCCAGTGAGGCAGTTGGCAACTTACATCCCGCCCATCAGCATAACAAGGCTCCCTGTTCTCCAGGGCCTGTCTTGCCTTTCTGGTTTTTACACATTTTGTGGATGTCCCTTTTGACCGGTGGGAAGTGATACTTCTTTGTAGTGCAGATTTGCATTGCCCGCTTGCTTGCTTGGCCAAAAAGGGCGTATGCGTTTTCTCCTGAATATATTCAGGAGAAAACGCATACGCCCTTTTTGGCCAAGTGCATCATTGTCGAAGTTGTGCCCCTCTTCCTGTGCTTTACAGGCGATTCCAACGTACCTCTTGAAATCTGTTTCCTGCTATTCTGCCTCGCTTTCAAGTCCGCCTCGTTGCCTTCCCTCAACAGATTTTTGGACGATAGTTGGCCTTGATTACTCTGCCAGTTTGTGAATTGCTGTGCCCCTGAGCTCCATTTTTCAACTCGTTTTTTGTGAGCTGAACGCAAGTCCAAACTTTTGGTTCAGGACCTCTACTGGTTCCCGGTGGCTGGCTGAGACTTTGGTTCATTCTTCTTCCTGCCGGGAAATTAGAGTGACATGTGCCCATCCAAATGCCTAACAGCTACTCTCTCATTGGTTCTCCCTCTTCCCTTTCATCCTCTGCCAAATTGGCAACCTGTGCGAACCAGGAGCTTAAAGGGGCTGTCTCTCCAAGTTGGGAGATTGATAGGAAAGCAGTTGGAAAGTCAAACCGGAGCAGCAGGAGAGAGGCTCTTCGTTGAGTTTTAGAAACCTTTCGTATTCACAGTGTGTCCATTCTCTAGGTTTCCCGTACACGTTATAACTGTAGTAATATTCCCTTCCACCTGGAGAGCTGGGACCCATGGAATGGGTGCCATGCATTATTGCTTTAAAGGGTCTGCATTTGCTCACCCAATCTCACCAATCCTCTCAGTCCCAAGTGTCCAGCCTTATGCCACATCCAGCTGTCATTGTAGATAGGGTCATTCCAGGTTGCATCAGAGACCCTGAAGGAATTGTAAAGAATTTCCCTGTTTCTTTGTTCTGTTTTTGAAATTCCTTTTTAGAGTGGGTTTGAGCTGATTCTCGCTGCCATGTTTATGCCAGTCTAGACACACTTGATTCCCTTACGCAGACATATCAATACATAGGTTTTAAGATTCTTACTAGTCAGATCGATTCCTCTGCGGGAAATATGGGGTTTTGAGTCCCTTTCACTGAGGAAGGTGTAGGTCTTGTCTATTCCATAGTTGGTTTTTGGAACGGTACGTGTGCTTATATCAAACTCTGGTTTGATGCATCACCCCACCTCTCCTTCCCCCTTAAGCAGGCATAAGAGTGTTTTCTAAATGTGAGACTCTGTTCTCTTGCCTAACTCAGTTCATGTGTAGCCATGTTTACAGGATCTTCCTAAGTGATATCTTATGATAAGTTTCTTTTCCTGTGTGACTTCTTTCACTTAGAAGCATCGTACCTGAATCCACTCATTTTGCTGCTACTGGTCTTATGACATTGATTTCGTGGCTGAGGGATATTCCATCGTACGTAAGTTCCACAATGTTTGGAACCATTTTTATATTTCCTGGGATATTTCAGGTGTACCCAGGTTGAGGTTCCTGTAAGCAGTGCAGCCCTCAATTTGGGGGTGGCTCTGTCTTATGGATTTTCAGTTTTCCCAAGGTATATTCCCTAGACTGGAAGTGCCCTTGGCTCTGTAGCTCTGTTGTTTACTTGTTTTAGGGGACACAATGCACTCCTCCAGTGAGGCAGTTGGCAACTTACATCCCGCCCAACAGCATAACAAGGCTCCCTGTTCTCCAGGGCCTGTCTTGCCTTTCTGGTTTTTACACATTTTGTGGATGTCCCTTTTGACCGGTGGGAAGTGATACTTCTTTGTAGTGCAGATTTGCATTGCCCGCTTGCTTGCTTGGCCAAAAAGGGCGTATGCGTTTTCTCCTGAATATATTCAGGAGAAAACGCATACGCCCTTTTTGGCCAAGTGCATCATTGTCGAAGTTGTGCCCCTCTTCCTGTGCTTTACAGGCGATTCCAACGTACCTCTTGAAATCTGTTTCCTGCTATTCTGCCTCGCTTTCAAGTCCGCCTCGTTGCCTTCCCTCAACAGATTTTTGGACGATAGTTGGCCTTGATTACTCTGCCAGTTTGTGAATTGCTGTGCCCCTGAGCTCCATTTTTCAACTCGTTTTTTGTGAGCTGAACGCAAGTCCAAACTTTTGGTTCAGGACCTCTACTGGTTCCCGGTGGGTGGCTGAGACTTTGGTTCATTCTTCTTCCTGCCGGGAAATTAGAGTGACATGTGCCCATCCAAATGCCTAACAGCTACTCTCTCATTGGTTCTCCCTCTTCCCTTTCATCCTCTGCCAAATTGGCAACCTGTGCGAACCAGGAGCTTAAAGGGGCTGTCTCTCCAAGTTGGGAGATTGATAGGAAAGCAGTTGGAAAGTCAAACCGGAGCACCAGGAGAGAGGCTCTTCGTTGAGTTTTAGAAACCTTTCGTATTCACAGTGTGTCCATTCTCTAGGTTTCCCGTACACGTTATAACTGTAGTAATATTCCCTTCCACCTGGAGAGCTGGGACCCATGGAATGGGTGCCATGCATTATTGCTTTAAAGGGTCTGCATTTGCTCACCCAATCTCACCAATCCTCTCAGTCCCAAGTGTCCAGCCTTATGCCACATCCAGCTGTCATTGTAGATAGGGTCATTCCAGGTTGCATCAGAGACCCTGAAGGAATTGTAAAGAATTTCCCTGTTTCTTTGTTCTGTTTTTGAAATTCCTTTTTAGAGTGGGTTTGAGCTGATTCTCGCTGCCATGTTTATGCCAGTCTAGACACACTTGATTCCCTTATGGAAACATATCAATACATAGGTTTTAAGATTCTTACTAGCCAGATCTATTCCTCTGCGGGAAATATGGGGTTTTGAGTCCCTTTCACTGAGGAAGGTGTAGGTCTTGTCTATTCCATAGTTGGTTTTTGGAACGGTACCTGTGCTTATATCAAACTCGGGTTTGATGCATCACCCCACCTCTCCTTCCCCCTTAAGCAGGCATAAGAGTGTTTTCTAAATGTGAGACTCTGTTCTCTTGCCTAACTCAGTTCATGTGTAGCCATGTTTACAGGATCTTCCTAAGTGATATCTTATGATAAGTTTCTTTTCCTGTGTGACTTCTTTCACTTAGAATCATCGTACCTGAATCCACTCATTTTGCTGCTACTGGTCTTATGACATTGATTTCGTGGCTGAGGGATATTCCATCGTACGTAAGTTCCACAATGTTTGGAACCATTTTTATATTTCCTGGGATATTTCAGGTGTACCCAGGTTGAGGTTCCTGTAAGCAGTGCAGCCCTGAATTTGGGGGTGGCTCTGTCTTATGGATTTTCAGTTTTCCCAAGGTATATTCCCTAGACTGGAAGTGCCCTTGGCTCTGTAGCTCTGTTGTTTACTTGTTTTAGGGGACACAATGCACTCCTCCAGTGAGGCAGTTGGCAACTTACATCCCGCCCATCAGCATAACAAGGCTCCCTGTTCTCCAGGGCCTGTCTTGCCTTTCTGGTTTTTACACATTTTGTGGATGTCCCCTTTGACCGGTGGGAAGTGATACTTCTTTGTAGTGCAGATTTGCATTGCCCGCTTGCTTGCTTGGCCAAAAAGGGCGTATGCGTTTTCTCCTTAATATATTCATACGCCCTTTTTGGCCAAGTGCATCATTGTCGAAGTTGTGCCCCTCTTCCTGTGCTTTACAGGCGATTCTAACGTACCTCTTGAAATCTGTTTCCTGCTATTCTGCCTCGCTTTCAAGTCCGCCTCGTTGCCTTCCCTCAACAGATTTTTGGACGATAGTTGGCCTTGATTACTCTGCCAGTTTGTGAATTGCTGTGCCCCTGAGCTCCATTTTTCAACTCGTTTTTTGTGAGCTGAACGCAAGTCCAAACTTTTGGTTCAGGACCTCTACTGGTTCCCGGTGGGTGGCTGAGACTTTGGTTCATTCTTCTTCCTGCCGGGAAATTAGAGTGACATGTGCCCATCCAAATGCCTAACAGCTACTCTCTCATTGGTTCTCCCTCTTCCCTTTCATCCTCTGCCAAATTGGCAACCTTTGCGAACCAGGAGCTTAAAGGGGCTGTCTCTCCAAGTTGGGAGATTGATAGGAAAGCAGTTGGAAAGTGAAACCGGAGCACCAGGAGAGAGGCTCTTCGTTGAGTTTTAGAAACCTTTCGTATTCACAGTGTGTCCATTCTCTAGGTTTCCCGTACACGTTATAGCTGTAGTAAATTTCCCTTCCACCTGGAGAGCTGGGACCCTTGGAATGGGTGCCATGCATTATTGCTTTAAAGTGTCTGCATTTGCTCACCCAATCTCACCAATCCTCTCAGTCCCAAGTGTCCAGCCTTATGCCACATCCAGCTGTCATTGTAGATAGGGTCATTCCAGGTTGCATCAGAGACCCTGAAGGAATTGTAAAGAATTTCCCTGTTTCTTTGTTCTGTTTTTGAAATTCCTTTTTAGAGTGGGTTTGAGCTTATTCTCGCTGCCATGTTTATGCCAGTCTAGACACACTTGATTCCCTTACGCAGACATATCAATACATAGGTTTTAAGATTCTTACTAGTCAGATCGATTCCTCTGCGGGAAATATGGGGTTTTGAGTCCCTTTCACTGAGGAAGGTGTAGGTCTTGTCTATTCCATAGTTGGTTTTTGGAACGGTACCTGTGCTTATATCAAACTCGGGTTTGATGCATCACCCCACCTCTCCTTCCCCCTTAAGCAGGCATAAGAGTGTTTTCTAAATGTGAGACTCTGTTCTCTTGCCTAACTCAGTTCATGTGTAGCCATGTTTACAGGATCTTCCTAAGTGATATCTTATGATAAGTTTCTTTTCCTGTGTGACTTCTTTCACTTAGAATCATCGTACCTGAATCCACTCATTTTGCTGCTACTTTTCTTATGACATTGATTTCGTGGCTGAGGGATATTCCATCGTACGTAAGTTCCACAATGTTTGGAACCATTTTTATATTTCCTGGGATATTTCAGGTGTACCCAGGTTGAGGTTCCTGTAAGCAGTGCAGCCCTCAATTTGGGGGTGGCTCTGTCTTATGGATTTTCAGTTTTCCCAAGGTATATTCCCTAGACTGGAAGTGCCCTTGGCTCTGTAGCTCTGTTGTTTACTTGTTTTAGGGGACACAATGCACTCCTCCAGTGAGGCAGTTGGCAACTTACATCCCGCCCATCAGCATAACAAGGCTCCCTGTTCTCCAGGGCCTGTCTTGCCTTTCTGGTTTTTACACATTTTGTGGATGTCCCTTTTGACCGGTGGGAAGTGATACTTCTTTGTAGTGCAGATTTGCATTGCCCGCTTGCTTGCTTGGCCAAAAAGGGCGTATGCGTTTTCTCCTGAATATATTCAGGAGAAAACGCATACGCCCTTTTTGGCCAAGTGCATCATTGTCGAAGTTGTGCCCCTCTTCCTGTGCTTTACAGGCGATTCCAACGTACCTCTTGAAATCTGTTTCCTGCTATTCTGCCTCGCTTTCAAGTCCGCCTCGTTGCCTTCCCTCAACAGATTTTTGGACGATAGTTGGCCTTGATTACTCTGCCAGTTTGTGAATTGCTGTGCCCCTGAGCTCCATTTTTCAACTCGTTTTTTGTGAGCTGAACGCAAGTCCAAACTTTTGGTTCAGGACCTGTACTGGTTCCCGGTGGGTGGCTGAGACTTTGGTTCATTCTTCTTCCTGCCGGGAAATTAGAGTGACATGTGCCCATCCAAATGCCTAACAGCTACTCTCTCATTGGTTCTCCCTCTTCCCTTTCATCCTCTGCCAAATTGGCAACCTGTGCGAACCAGGAGCTTAAAGGGGCTGTCTCTCCAAGTTGGGAGATTGATACGAAAGCAGTTGGAAAGTCAAACTGGAGCACCAGGAGAGGGGCTCTTCGTTGAGTTTTAGAAACCTTTCGTATTCACAGTGTGTCCATTCTCTAGGTTTCCCGTACACGTTATAGCTGTAGTAATATTCCCTTCCACCTGGAGAGCTGGGACCCATGGAATGGGTGCCATGCATTATTGCTTTAAAGGGTCTGCATTTGCTCACCCAATCTCACCAATCCTCTCAGTCCCAAGTGTCCAGCCTTATGCCACATCCAGCTGTCATTGTAGATAGGGTCATTCCAGGTTGCATCAGAGACCCTGAAGGAATTGTAAAGAATTTCCCTGTTTCTTTGTTCTGTTTTTGAAATTCCTTTTTAGAGTGGGTTTGAGCTGATTCTCGCTGCCCTGTTTATGCCAGTCTAGACACACTTGATTCCCTTATGGAAACATATAAATACATAGGTTTTAAGATTCTTACTAGCCAGATCTATTCCTCTGCGGGAAATATGGGGTTTTGAGTCCCTTTCACTGAGGAAGGTGTAGGTCTTGTCTATTCCATAGTTGGTTTTTGGAACGGTACCTGTGCTTATATCAAACTCGGGTTTGATGCATCACCCCACCTCTCCTTCCCCCTTAAGCAGGCATAAGAGTGTTTTCTAAATGTGAGACTCTGTTCTCTTGCCTAACTCAGTTCATGTGTAGCCATGTTTACAGGATCTTCCTAAGTGATATCTTATGATAAGTTTCTTTTCCTGTGTGACTTCTTTCACTTAGAATCATCGTACCTGAATCCACTCATTTTGCTGCTACTGGTCTTATGACATTGATTTCGTGGCTGAGGGATATTCCATCGTACGTAAGTTCCACAATGTTTGGAAGCATTTTTATATTTCCTGGGATATTTCAGGTGTACCCAGGATGAGGTTCCTGTAAGCAGTGCAGCCCTCAATTTGGGGGTGGCTCTGTCTTAAGGATTTTCAGTTTTCCCAAGGTATATTCCCTAGACTGGAAGTGCCCTTGGCTCTGTAGCTCTGTTGTTTACTTGTTTTAGGGAACACAATGCACTCCTCCAGTGAGGCAGTTGGCAACTTACATCCCGCCCATCAGCATAACAAGGCTCCCTGTTCTCCAGGGCCTGTCTTGCCTTTCTGGTTTTTACACATTTTGTGGATGTCCCTTTTGACCGGTGGGAAGCGATACTTCTGTGTAGTGCAGATTTGCATTGCCCGCTTGCTTGCTTGGCCAAAAAGGGCGTATGCGTTTTCTCCTGAATATATTCAGGAGAAAACGCATACGCCCTTTTTGGCCAAGTGCATCATTGTCGAAGTTGTGCCCCTCTTCCTGTGCTTTACAGGCGATTCCAACGTACCTCTTGAAATCTGTTTCCTGCTATTCTGCCTCGCTTTCAAGTCCGCCTCGTTGCCTTCCCTCAACAGATTTTTGGACGATAGTTGGCCTTGATTACTCTGCCAGTTTGTGAATTGCTGTGCCCCTGAGCTCCATTTTTCAACTCGTTTTTTGTGAGCTGAACGCAAGTCCAAACTTTTGGTTCAGGACCTATACTGGTTCCCGGTGGGTGGCTGAGACTTTGGTTCATTCTTCTTCCTGCCGGGAAATTAGAGTGACATGTGCCCATCCAAATGCCTAACAGCTACTCTCTCATTGGTTCTCCCTCTTCCCTTTCCTCCTCTGCCAAATTGGCAACCTGTGCGAACCAGGAGCTTAAAGGGGCTGTCTCTCCAAGTTGGGAGATTGATAGGAAAGCAGTTGGAAAATCAAACCGGAGCACCAGGAGAGGGGCTCTTCGTTGAGTTTTAGAAACCTTTCGTATTCACAGTGTGTCCATTCTCTAGGTTTCCCGTACACGTTATAGCTGTAGTAATATTCCCTTCCACCTGGAGAGCTGGGACCCATGGAATGGGTGCCATGCATTATTGCTTTAAAGGGTCTGCATTTGCTCACCCAATCTCACCAATCCTCTCAGTCCCAAGTGTCCAGCCTTATGCCACATCCAGCTGTCATTGTAGATAGGGTCATTCCAGGTTGCATCAGAGACCCTGAAGGAATTGTAAAGAATTTCTCTGTTTCTTTGTTCTGTTTTTGAAATTCCTTTTTAGAGTGGGTTTGAGCTGATTCTCGCGGCCATGTTTATGCCAGTCTAGACACACTTGATTCCCTTACGGAGACATATCAATACATAGGTTTTAAGATTCTTACTAGCCAGATCTATTCCTCTGCGGGAAATATGGGGTTTTGAGTCCCTTTCACTGAGGAAGGTGTAGGTCTTGTCTATTCCATAGTTGGTTTTTGGAACGGTACCTGTGCTTATATCAAAGTCTGGTTTGATGCATCACCCCACCTCTCCTTCCCCCTTAAGCAGGCATAAGAGTGTTTTCTAAATGTGAGACTCTGTTCTCTTGCCTAACTCAGTTCATGTGTAGCCATGTTTACAGGATCTTCCTAAGTGATATCTTATGATAAGTTTCTTTTCCTGTGTGACTTCTTTCACTTAGAATCATCGTACCTGAATCCACTCATTTTGCTGCTACTTTTCTTATGACATTGATTTCGTGGCTGAGGGATATTCCATCGTACGTAAGTTCCACAATGTTTGGAACCATTTTTATATTTCCTGGGATATTTCAGGTGTACCCAGGTTGAGGTTCCTGTAAGCAGTGCAGCCCTCAATTTGGGGGTGGCTCTGTCTTATGGATTTTCAGTTTTCCCAAGGTATATTCCCTAGACTGGAAGTGCCCTTGGCTCTGTAGCTCTGTTGTTTACTTGTTTTAGGGGACACAATGCACTCCTCCAGTGAGGCAGTTGGCAACTTACATCCCGCCCATCAGCATAACAAGGCTCCCTGTTCTCCAGGGCCTGTCTTGCCTTTCTGGTTTTTACACATTTTGTGGATGTCCCTTTTGACCGGTGGGAAGTGATACTTCTTTGTAGTGCAGATTTGCATTGCCCGCTTGCTTGCTTGGCCAAAAAGGGCATATGCGTTTTCTCCTGAATATATTCAGGAGAAAACGCATACGCCCTTTTTGGCCAAGTGCATCATTGTCGAAGTTGTGCCCCTCTTCCTGTGCTTTACAGGCGATTCCAACGTACCTCTTGAAATCTGTTTCCTGCTATTCTGCCTCGCTTTCAAGTCCGCCTCGTTGCCTTCCCTCAACAGATTTTTGGACGATAGTTGGCCTTGATTACTCTGCCAGTTTGTGAATTGCTGTGCCCCTGAGCTCCATTTTTCAACTCGTTTTTTGTGAGCTGAACGCAAGTCCAAACTTTTGGTTCAGGACCTGTACTGGTTCCCGGTGGGTGGCTGAGACTTTGGTTCATTCTTCTTCCTGCCGGGAAATTAGAGTGACATGTGCCCATCCAAATGCCTAACAGCTACTCTCTCATTGGTTCTCCCTCTTCCCTTTCATCCTCTGCCAAATTGGCAACCTGTGCGAACCAGGAGCTTAAAGGGGCTGTCTCTCCAAGTTGGGAGATTGATACGAAAGCAGTTGGAAAGTCAAACTGGAGCACCAGGAGAGGGGCTCTTCGTTGAGTTTTAGAAACCTTTCGTATTCACAGTGTGTCCATTCTCTAGGTTTCCCGTACACGTTATAGCTGTAGTAATATTCCCTTCCACCTGGAGAGCTGGGACCCATGGAATGGGTGCCATGCATTATTGCTTTAAAGGGTCTGCATTTGCTCACCCAATCTCACCAATCCTCTCAGTCCCAAGTGTCCAGCCTTATGCCACATCCAGCTGTCATTGTAGATAGGGTCATTCCAGGTTGCATCAGAGACCCTGAAGGAATTGTAAAGAATTTCCCTGTTTCTTTGTTCTGTTTTTGAAATTCCTTTTTAGAGTGGGTTTGAGCTGATTCTCGCTGCCCTGTTTATGCCAGTCTAGACACACTTGATTCCCTTATGGAAACATATAAATACATAGGTTTTAAGATTCTTACTAGCCAGATCTATTCCTCTGCGGGAAATATGGGGTTTTGAGTCCCTTTCACTGAGGAAGGTGTAGGTCTTGTCTATTCCATAGTTGGTTTTTGGAACGGTACCTGTGCTTATATCAAAGTCTGGTTTGATGCATCACCCCACCTCTCCTTCCCCCTTAAGCAGGCATAAGAGTGTTTTCTAAATGTGAGACTCTGTTCTCTTGCCTAACTCAGTTCATGTGTAGCCATGTTTACAGGATCTTCCTAAGTGATATCTTATGATAAGTTTCTTTTCCTGTGTGACTTCTTTCACTTAGAATCATCGTACCTGAATCCACTCATTTTGCTGCTACTTTTCTTATGACATTGATTTCGTGGCTGAGGGATATTCCATCGTACGTAAGTTCCACAATGTTTGGAACCATTTTTATATTTCCTGGGATATTTCAGGTGTACCCAGGTTGAGGTTCCTGTAAGCAGTGCAGCCCTCAATTTGGGGGTGGCTCTGTCTTATGGATTTTCAGTTTTCCCAAGGTATATTCCCTAGACTGGAAGTGCCCTTGGCTCTGTAGCTCTGTTGTTTACTTGTTTTAGGGGACACAATGCACTCCTCCAGTGAGGCAGTTGGCAACTTACATCCCGCCCATCAGCATAACAAGGCTCCCTGTTCTCCAGGGCCTGTCTTGCCTTTCTGGTTTTTACACATTTTGTGGATGTCCCTTTTGACCGGTGGGAAGTGATACTTCTTTGTAGTGCAGATTTGCATTGCCCGCTTGCTTGCTTGGCCAAAAAGGGCGTATGCGTTTTCTCCTGAATATATTCAGGAGAAAACGCATACGCCCTTTTTGGCCAAGTGCATCATTGTCGAAGTTGTGCCCCTCTTCCTGTGCTTTACAGGCGATTCCAACGTACCTCTTGAAATCTGTTTCCTGCTATTCTGCCTCGCTTTCAAGTCCGCCTCGTTGCCTTCCCTCAACAGATTTTTGGACGATAGTTGGCCTTGATTACTCTGCCAGTTTGTGAATTGCTGTGCCCCTGAGCTCCATTTTTCAACTCGTTTTTTGTGAGCTGAACGCAAGTCCAAACTTTTGGTTCAGGACCTGTACTGGTTCCCGGTGGGTGGCTGAGACTTTGGTTCATTCTTCTTCCTGCCGGGAAATTAGAGTGACATGTGCCCATCCAAATGCCTAACAGCTACTCTCTCATTGGTTCTCCCTCTTCCCTTTCATCCTCTGCCAAATTGGCAACCTGTGCGAACCAGGAGCTTAAAGGGGCTGTCTCTCCAAGTTGGGAGATTGATACGAAAGCAGTTGGAAAGTCAAACTGGAGCACCAGGAGAGGGGCTCTTCGTTGAGTTTTAGAAACCTTTCGTATTCACAGTGTGTCCATTCTCTAGGTTTCCCGTACACGTTATAGCTGTAGTAATATTCCCTTCCACCTGGAGAGCTGGGACCCATGGAATGGGTGCCATGCATTATTGCTTTAAAGGGTCTGCATTTGCTCACCCAATCTCACCAATCCTCTCAGTCCCAAGTGTCCAGCCTTATGCCACATCCAGCTGTCATTGTAGATAGGGTCATTCCAGGTTGCATCAGAGACCCTGAAGGAATTGTAAAGAATTTCCCTGTTTCTTTGTTCTGTTTTTGAAATTCCTTTTTAGAGTGGGTTTGAGCTGATTCTCGCTGCCCTGTTTATGCCAGTCTAGACACACTTGATTCCCTTATGGAAACATATAAATACATAGGTTTTAAGATTCTTACTAGCCAGATCTATTCCTCTGCGGGAAATATGGGGTTTTGAGTCCCTTTCACTGAGGAAGGTGTAGGTCTTGTCTATTCCATAGTTGGTTTTTGGAACGGTACCTGTGCTTATATCAAACTCGGGTTTGATGCATCACCCCACCTCTCCTTCCCCCTTAAGCAGGCATAAGAGTGTTTTCTAAATGTGAGACTCTGTTCTCTTGCCTAACTCAGTTCATGTGTAGCCATGTTTACAGGATCTTCCTAAGTGATATCTTATGATAAGTTTCTTTTCCTGTGTGACTTCTTTCACTTAGAATCATCGTACCTGAATCCACTCATTTTGCTGCTACTGGTCTTATGACATTGATTTCGTGGCTGAGGGATATTCCATCGTACGTAAGTTCCACAATGTTTGGAAGCATTTTTATATTTCCTGGGATATTTCAGGTGTACCCAGGATGAGGTTCCTGTAAGCAGTGCAGCCCTCAATTTGGGGGTGGCTCTGTCTTAAGGATTTTCAGTTTTCCCAAGGTATATTCCCTAGACTGGAAGTGCCCTTGGCTCTGTAGCTCTGTTGTTTACTTGTTTTAGGGAACACAATGCACTCCTCCAGTGAGGCAGTTGGCAACTTACATCCCGCCCATCAGCATAACAAGGCTCCCTGTTCTCCAGGGCCTGTCTTGCCTTTCTGGTTTTTACACATTTTGTGGATGTCCCTTTTGACCGGTGGGAAGTGATACTTCTGTGTAGTGCAGATTTGCATTGCCCGCTTGCTTGCTTGGCCAAAAAGGGCGTATGCGTTTTCTCCTGAATATATTCAGGAGAAAACGCATACGCCCTTTTTGGCCAAGTGCATCATTGTCGAAGTTGTGCCCCTCTTCCTGTGCTTTACAGGCGATTCCAACGTACCTCTTGAAATCTGTTTCCTGCTATTCTGCCTCGCTTTCAAGTCCGCCTCGTTGCCTTCCCTCAACAGATTTTTGGACGATAGTTGGCCTTGATTACTCTGCCAGTTTGTGAATTGCTGTGCCCCTGAGCTCCATTTTTCAACTCGTTTTTTGTGAGCTGAACGCAAGTCCAAACTTTTGGTTCAGGACCTCTACTGGTTCCCGGTGGGTGGCTGAGACTTTGGTTCATTCTTCTTCCTGCCGGGAAATTAGAGTGACATGTGCCCATCCAAATGCCTAACAGCTACTCTCTCATTGGTTCTCCCTCTTCCCTTTCATCCTCTGCCAAATTGGCAACCTGTGCGAACCAGGAGCTTAAAGGGGCTGTCTCTCCAAGTTGGGAGATTGATAGGAAAGCAGTTGGAAAGTCAAACCGGAGCACCAGGAGAGAGGCTCTTCGTTGAGTTTTAGAAACCTTTCGTATTCACAGTGTGTCCATTCTCTAGGTTTCCCGTACACGTTATAACTGTAGTAATATTCCCTTCCACCTGGAGAGCTGGGACCCATGGAATGGGTGCCATGCATTATTGCTTTAAAGGGTCTGCATTTGCTCACCCAATCTCACCAATCCTCTCAGTCCCAAGTGTCCAGCCTTATGCCACATCCAGCTGTCATTGTAGATAGGGTCATTCCAGGTTGCATCAGAGACCCTGAAGGAATTGTAAAGAATTTCCCTGTTTCTTTGTTCTGTTTTTGAAATTCCTTTTTAGAGTGGGTTTGAGCTGATTCTCGCTGCCCTGTTTATGCCAGTCTAGACACACTTGATTCCCTTATGGAAACATATCAATACATAGGTTTTAAGATTCTTACTAGTCAGATCGATTCCTCTGCGGGAAATATGGGGTTTTGAGTCCCTTTCACTGAGGAAGGTGTAGGTCTTGTCTATTCCATAGTTGGTTTTTGGAACGGTACCTGTGCTTATATCAAACTCGGGTTTGATGCATCACCCCACCTCTCCTTCCCCCTTAAGCAGGCATAAGAGTGTTTTCTAAATGTGAGACTCTGTTCTCTTGCCTAACTCAGTTCATGTGTAGCCATGTTTACAGGATCTTCCTAAGTGATATCTTATGATAAGTTTCTTTTCCTGTGTCACTTCTTTCACTTAGAATCATCGTAACTGAATCCACTCATTTTGCTGCTACTGGTCTTATGACATTGATTTCGTGGCTGAGGGATATTCCATCGTACGTAAGTTCCACAATGTTTGGAAGCATTTTTATATTTCCTGGGATATTTCAGGTGTACCCAGGATGAGGTTCCTGTAAGCAGTGCAGCCCTCAATTTGGGGGTGGCTCTGTCTTATGGATTTTCAGTTTTCCCAAGGTATATTCCCTAGACTGGAAGTGCCCTTGGCTCTGTAGCTCTGTTGTTTACTTGTTTTAGGGAACACAATGCACTCCTCCAGTGAGGCAGTTGGCAACTTACATCCCGCCCATCAGCATAACAAGGCTCCCTGTTCTCCAGGGCCTGTCTTGCCTTTCTGGTTTTTACACATTTTGTGGATGTCCCTTTTGACCGGTGGGAAGTGATACTTCTTTGTAGTGCAGATTTGCATTGCCCGCTTGCTTGCTTGGCCAAAAAGGGCGTATGCGTTTTCTCCTGAATATATTCAGGAGAAAACGCATACGCCCTTTTTGGCCAAGTGCATCATTGTCGAAGTTGTGCCCCTCTTCCTGTGCTTTACAGGCGATTCCAACGTACCTCTTGAAATCTGTTTCCTGCTATTCTGCCTCGCTTTCAAGTCCGCCTCGTTGCCTTCCCTCAACAGATTTTTGGACGATAGTTGGCCTTGATTACTCTGCCAGTTTGTGAATTGCTGTGCCCCTGAGCTCCATTTTTCAACTCGTTTTTTGTGAGCTGAACGCAAGTCCAAACTTTTGGTTCAGGACCTCTACTGGTTCCCGGTGGGTGGCTGAGACTTTGGTTCATTCTTCTTCCTGCCGCGAAATTAGAGTGACATGTGCCCATCCAAATGCCTAACAGCTACTCTCTCATTGGTTCTCCCTCTTCCCTTTCATCCTCTGCCAAATTGGCAACCTGTGCGAACCAGGAGCTTAAAGGGGCTGTCTCTCCAAGTTGGGAGATTGATAGGAAAGCAGTTGGAAAGTCAAACCGGAGCACCAGGAGAGGGGCTCTTCGTTGAGTTTTAGAAACCTTTCGTATTCACAGTGTGTCCATTCTCTAGGTTTCCCGTACACGTTATAGCTGTAGTAATATTCCCTTCCACCTGGAGAGCTGGGACCCATGGAATGGGTGCCATGCATTATTGCTTTAAAGGGTCTGCATTTGCTCACCCAATCTCACCAATCCTCTCAGTCCCAAGTGTCCAGCCTTATGCCACATCCAGCTGTCATTGTAGATAGGGTCATTCCAGGTTGCATCAGAGACCCTGAAGGAATTGTAAAGAATTTCTCTGTTTCTTTGTTCTGTTTTTGAAATTCCTTTTTAGAGTGGGTTTGAGCTGATTCTCGCGGCCATGTTTATGCCAGTCTAGACACACTTGATTCCCTTACGGAGACATATCAATACATAGGTTTTAAGATTCTTACTAGCCAGATCTATTCCTCTGCGGGAAATATGGGGTTTTGAGTCCCTTTCACTGAGGAAGGTGTAGGTCTTGTCTATTCCATAGTTGGTTTTTGGAACGGTACCTGTGCTTATATCAAACTCGGGTTTGATGCATCACCCCACCTCTCCTTCCCCCTTAAGCAGGCATAAGAGTGTTTTCTAAATGTGAGACTCTGTTCTCTTGCCTAACTCAGTTCATGTGTAGCCATGTTTACAGGATCTTCCTAAGTGATATCTTATGATAAGTTTCTTTTCCTGTGTGACTTCTTTCCCTTAGAATCATCGTACCTGAATCCACTCATTTTGCTGCTACTGGTCTTATGACATTGATTTCGTGGCTGAGGGATATTCCATCGTACGTAAGTTCCACAATGTTTGGAACCATTTTTATATTTCCTGGGATATTTCAGGTGTACCCAGGTTGAGGTTCTTGTAAGCAGTGCAGCCCTCAATTTGGTGGTGGCTCTGTCTTATGGATTTTCAGTTTTCCCAAGGTATATTCCCTAGACTGGAAGTGCCCTTGGCTCTGTAGCTCTGTTGTTTACTTGTTTTAGGGAACACAATGCACTCCTCCAGTGAGGCAGTTGGCAACTTACATCCCGCCCATCAGCATAACAGGGCTCCCTGTTCTCCAGGGCCTGTCTTGCCTTTCTGGTTTTTTACACATTTTGTGGATGTCCCTTTTGACCGGTGGGAAGTGATACTTCTTTGTAGTGCAGATTTGCATTGCCCGCTTGCTTGCTTGGCCAAAAAGGGCGTATGCGTTTTCTCCTGAATATATTCAGGAGAAAACGCATACGCCCTTTTTGGCCAAGTGCATCATTGTCGAAGTTGTGCCCCTCTTCCTGTGCTTTACAGGCGATTCCAACGTACCTCTTGAAATCTGTTTCCTGCTATTCTGCCTCGCTTTCAAGTCCGCCTCGTTGCCTTCCCTCAACAGATTTTTGGACGATAGTTGGCCTTGATTACTCTGCCAGTTTGTGAATTGCTGTGCCCCTGAGCTCCATTTTTCAACTCGTTTTTTGTGAGCTGAACGCAAGTCCAAACTTTTGGTTCAGGACCTATACTGGTTCCCGGTGGGTGGCTGAGACTTTGGTTCATTCTTCTTCCTGCCGGGAAATTAGAGTGACATGTGCCCATCCAAATGCCTAACAGCTACTCTCTCATTGGTTCTCCCTCTTCCCTTTCATCCTCTGCCAAATTGGCAACCTGTGCGAACCAGGAGCTTAAAGGGGCTGTCTCTCCAAGTTGGGAGATTGATAGGAAAGCAGTTGGAAAGTCAAACCGGAGCACCAGGAGAGGGGCTCTTCGTTGAGTTTTAGAAACCTTTCGTATTCACAGTGTGTCCATTCTCTAGGTTTCCCGTACACGTTATAGCTGTAGTAATATTCCCTTCCACCTGGAGAGCTGGGACCCATGGAATGGGTGCCATGCATTATTGCTTTAAAGGGTCTGCATTTGCTCACCCAATCTCACCAATCCTCTCCGTCCCAAGTGTCCAGCCTTATGCCACATCCAGCTGTCATTGTAGATATGGTCATTCCAGGTTGCATCAGAGACCCTGAAGGAATTGTAAAGAATTTCCCTGTTTCTTTGTTCTGTTTTTGAAATTCCTTTTTAGAGTGGGTTTGAGCTTATTCTCGCTGCCATATTTATGCCAGTCTAGACACACTTGATTCCCTTACGCAGACATATCAATACATAGGTTTCAAGATTCTTACTAGTCAGATCTATTCCTCTGCGGGAAATATGGGGTTTTGAGTCCCTTTCACTGAGGAAGGTGTAGGTCTTGTCTATTCCATAGTTGGTTTTTGGAACGGTACCTGTGCTTATATCAAACTCGGGTTTGATGCATCACCCCACCTCTCCTTCCCCCTTAAGCAGGCATAAGAGTGTTTTCTAAATGTGAGACTCTGTTCTCTTGCCTAACTCAGTTCATGTGTAGCCATGTTTACAGGATCTTCCTAAGTGATATCTTATGATAAGTTTCTTTTCCTGTGTGACCTCTTTCACTTAGAATCATCGTACCTGAATCCACTCATTTTGCTGCTACTGGTCTTATGACATTGATTTCGTGGCTGAGGGATATTCCATCGTACGTAAGTTCCACAATGTTTGGAACCATTTTTATATTTCCTGGGATATTTCAGGTGTACCCAGGTTGAGGTTCCTGTAAGCAGTGCAGCCCTCAATTTGGGGGTGGCTCTGTCTTATGGATTTTCAGTTTTCCCAAGGTATATTCCCTAGACTGGAAGTGCCCTTGGCTCTGTAGCTCTGTTGTTTACTTGTTTTAGGGGACACAATGCACTCCTCCAGTGAGGCAGTTGGCAACTTACATCCCGCCCATCAGCATAACAAGGCTCCCTGTTCTCCAGGGCCTGTCTTGCCTTTCTGGTTTTTACACATTTTGTGGATGTCCCTTTTGACCGGTGGGAAGTGATACTTCTTTGTAGTGCAGATTTGCATTGCCCGCTTGCTTGCTTGGCCAAAAAGGGCGTATGCGTTTTCTCCTGAATATATTCAGGAGAAAACACATACGCCCTTTTTGGCCAAGTGCATCATTGTCGAAGTTGTGCCCCTCTTCCTGTGCTTTACAGGCGATTCCAACGTACCTCTTGAAATCTGTTTCCTGCTATTCTGCCTCGCTTTCAAGTCCGCCTCGTTGCCTTCCCTCAACAGATTTTTGGACGATAGTTGGCCTTGATTACTCTGCCAGTTTGTGAATTGCTGTGCCCCTGAGCTCCATTTTTCAACTCGTTTTTTGTGAGCTGAACGCAAGTCCAAACTTTTGGTTCAGGACCTCTACTGGTTCCCAGTGGGTGGCTGAGACTTTGGTTCATTCTTCTTCCTGCCGGGAAATTAGAGTGACATGTGCCCATCCAAATGCCTAACAGCTACTCTCTCATTGGTTCTCCCTCTTCCCTTTCATCCTCTGCCAAATTGGCAACCTGTGCGAACCAGGAGCTTAAAGGGGCTGTCTCTCCAAGTTGGGAGATTGATAGGAAAGCAGTTGGAAAGTCAAACCAGAGCACCAGGAGAGGGGCTCTTCGTTGAGTTTTAGAAAACTTTCGTATTCACAGTGTGTCCATTGTCTAGGTTTCCCGTACACGTTATAGCTGTAGTAATATTCCCTTCCACCTGGAGAGCTGGGACCCATGGAATGGGTGCCATGCATTATTGCTTTAAAGGGTCTGCATTTGCTCACCCAATCTCACCAATCCTCTCAGTCCCAAGTGTCCAGCCTTATGCCACATCCAGCTGTCATTGTAGATAGGGTCATTCCAGGTTGCATCAGAGACCCTGAAGGAATTGTAAAGAATTTCCCTGTTTCTTTGTTCTGTTTTTGAAATTCCTTTTTAGAGTGGGTTTGAGCTTATTCTCGTGGCCATGTTTATGCCAGTCTAGACACACTTGATTCCCTTACGCAGACATATCAATACATAGGTTTTAAGATTCTTACTAGTCAGATCGATTCCTCTGCGGGAAATATGGGGTTTTGAGTCCCTTTCACTGAGGAAGGTGTAGGTCTTGTCTATTCCATAGTTGGTTTTTGGAACGGTACCTGTGCTTATATCAAACTCGGGTTTGATGCATCACCCCACCTCTCCTTCCCCCTTAAGCAGGCATAAGAGTGTTTTCTAAATGTGAGACTCTGTTCTCTTGCCTAACTCAGTTCATGTGTAGCCATGTTTACAGGATCTTCCTAAGTGATATCTTATGATAAGTTTCTTTTCCTGTGTGACCTCTTTCTCTTAGAATCATCGTACCTGAATCCACTCATTTTGCTGCTACTGGTCTTATGACATTGATTTCGTGGCTGAGGGATATTCCATCGTACGTAAGTTCCACAATGTTTGGAACCATTTTTATATTTCCTGGGATATTTCAGGTGTACCCAGGTTGAGGTTCCTGTAAGCAGTGCAGCCCTCAATTTGGGGGTGGCTCTGTCTTATGGATTTTCAGTTTTCCCAAGGTATATTCCCTAGACTGGAAGTGCCCTTGGCTCTGTAGCTCTGTTGTTTACTTGTTTTAGGGGACACAATGCACTCCTCCAGTGAGGCAGTTGGCAACTTACATCCCGCCCATCAGCATAACAAGGCTCCCTGTTCTCCAGGGCCTGTCTTGCCTTTCTGGTTTTTACACATTTTGTGGATGTCCCTTTTGACCGGTGGGAAGTGATACTTCTTTGTAGTGCAGATTTGCATTGCCCGCTTGCTTGCTTGGCCAAAAAGGGCGTATGCGTTTTCTCCTGAATATATTCAGGAGAAAACGCATACGCCCTTTTTGGCCAAGTGCATCATTGTCGAAGTTGTGCCCCTCTTCCTGTGCTTTACAGGCGATTCCAACGTACCTCTTGAAATCTGTTTCCTGCTATTCTGCCTCGCTTTCAAGTCCGCCTCGTTGCCTTCCCTCAACAGATTTTTGGACGATAGTTGGCCTTGATTACTCTGCCAGTTTGTGAATTGCTGTGCCCCTGAGCTCCATTTTTCAACTCGTTTTTTGTGAGCTGAACGCAAGTCCAAACTTTTGGTTCAGGACCTCTACTGGTTCCCGGTGGGTGGCTGAGACTGGTTCATTCTTCTTCCTGCCGGGAAATTAGAGTGACATGTGCCCATCCAAATGCCTAACAGCTACTCTCTCATTGGTTCTCCCTCTTCCCTTTCATCCTCTGCCAAATTGGCAACCTGTGCGAACCAGGAGCTTAAAGGGGCTGTCTCTCCAAGTTGGGAGATTGATAGGAAAGCAGTTGGAAAGTCAAACCAGAGCACCAGGAGAGAGGCTCTTCGTTGAGTTTTAGAAACCTTTCGTATTCACAGTGTGTCCATTCTCTAGGTTTCCCGTACACGTTATAGCTGTAGTAATATTCCCTTCCACCTGGAGAGCTGGGACACATGGAATGGGTGCCATGCATTATTGCTTTAAAGGGTCTGCATTTGCTCACCCAATCTCACCAATCCTCTCCGTCCCAAGTGTCCAGCCTTATGCCACATCCAGCTGTCATTGTAGATAGGGTCATTCCAGGTTGCATCAGAGACCCTGAAGGAATTGTAAAGAATTTCCCTGTTTCTTTGTTCTGTTTTTGAAATTCCTTTTTAGAGTGGGTTTGAGCTGATTCTCGCTGCCATGTTTATGCCAGTCTAGACACACTTGATTCCCTTACGCAGACATATCAATACATAGGTTTTAAGATTCTTACTAGTCAGATCGATTCCTCTGCGGGAAATATGGGGTTTTGAGTCCCTTTCACTGAGGAAGGTGTAGGTCTTGTCTATTCCATAGTTGGTTTTTGGAACGGTACCTGTGCTTATATCAAAGTCTGGTTTGATGCATCACCCCACCTCTCCTTCCCCCTTAAGCAGGCATAAGAGTGTTTTCTAAATGTGAGACTCTGTTCTCTTGCCTAACTCAGTTCATGTGTAGCCATGTTTACAGGATCTTCCTAAGTGATATCTTATGATAAGTTTCTTTTCCTGTGTGACCTCTTTCACTTAGAATCATCGTACCTGAATCCACTCATTTTGCTGCTACTGGTCTTATGACATTGATTTCGTGGCTGAGGGATATTCCATCGTACGTAAGTTCCACAATGTTTGGAACCATTTTTATATTTCCTGGGATATTTCAGGTGTACCCAGGTTGAGGTTCCTGTAAGCAGTGCAGCCCTCAATTTGGGGGTGGCTCTGTCTTATGGATTTTCAGTTTTCCCAAGGTATATTCCCTAGACTGGAAGTGCCCTTGGCTCTGTAGCTCTGTTGTTTACTTGTTTTAGGGGACACAATGCACTCCTCCAGTGAGGCAGTTGGCAACTTACATCCCGCCCATCAGCATAACAAGGCTCCCTGTTCTCCAGGGCCTGTCTTGCCTTTCTGGTTTTTACACATTTTGTGGATGTCCCTTTTGACCGGTGGGAAGTGATACTTCTTTGTAGTGCAGATTTGCATTGCCCGCATGCTTGCTTGGCCAAAAAGGGCGTATGCGTTTTCTCCTGAATATATTCAGGAGAAAACGCATACGCCCTTTTTGGCCAAGTGCATCATTGTCGAAGTTGTGCCCCTCTTCCTGTGCTTTACAGGCGATTCCAACGTACCTCTTGAAATCTGTTTCCTGCTATTCTGCCTCGCTTTCAAGTCCGCCTCGTTGCCTTCCCTCAACAGATTTTTGGACGATAGTTGGCCTTGATTACTCTGCCAGTTTGTGAATTGCTGTGCCCCTGAGCTCCATTTTTCAACTCGTTTTTTGTGAGCTGAACGCAAGTCCAAACTTTTGGTTCAGGACCTCTACTGGTTCCCGGTGGGTGGCTGAGACTGGTTCATTCTTCTTCCTGCCGGGAAATTAGAGTGACATGTGCCCATCCAAATGCCTAACAGCTACTCTCTCATTGGTTCTCCCTCTTCCCTTTCATCCTCTGCCAAATTGGCAACCTGTGCGAACCAGGAGCTTAAAGGGGCTGTCTCTCCAAGTTGGGAGATTGATAGGAAAGCAGTTGGAAAGTCAAACCAGAGCACCAGGAGAGAGGCTCTTCGTTGAGTTTTAGAAACCTTTCGTATTCACAGTGTGTCCATTCTCTAGGTTTCCCGTACACGTTATAGCTGTAGTAATATTCCCTTCCACCTGGAGAGCTGGGACCCATGGAATGGGTGCCATGCATTATTGCTTTAAAGGGTCTGCATTTGCTCACCCAATCTCACCAATCCTCTCCGTCCCAAGTGTCCAGCCTTATGCCACATCCAGCTGTCATTGTAGATAGGGTCATTCCAGGTTGCATCAGAGACCCTGAAGGAATTGTAAAGAATTTCCCTGTTTCTTTGTTCTGTTTTTGAAATTCCTTTTTAGAGTGGGTTTGAGCTGATTCTCGCTGCCATGTTTATGCCAGTCTAGACACACTTGATTCACTTACGCAGACATATCAATACATAGGTTTTAAGATTCTTACTAGTCAGATCGATTCCTCTGCGGGAAATATGGGGTTTTGAGTCCCTTTCACTGAGGAAGGTGTAGGTCTTGTCTATTCCATAGTTGGTTTTTGGAACGGTACCTGTGCTTATATCAAAGTCTGGTTTGATGCATCACCCCACCTCTCCTTCCCCCTTAAGCAGGCATAAGAGTGTTTTCTAAATGTGAGACTCTGTTCTCTTGCCTAACTCAGTTCATGTGTAGCCATGTTTACAGGATCTTCCTAAGTGATATCTTATGATAAGTTTCTTTTCCTGTGTGACCTCTTTCACTTAGAATCATCGTACATGAATCCACTCATTTTGCTGCTACTGGTCTTATGACATTGATTTCGTGGCTGAGGGATATTCCATCGTACGTAAGTTCCACAATGTTTGGAACCATTTTTATATTTCCTGGGATATTTCAGGTGTACCCAGGTTGAGGTTCCTGTAAGCAGTGCAGCCCTCAATTTGGGTGTAGCACTGTCTTATGGATTTTCAGTTTTCCCAAGGTATATTCCCTAGACTGGAAGTGCCCTTGGCTCTGTAGCTCTGTTGTTTACTTGTTTTAGGGGACACAATGCACTCCTCCAGTGAGGCAGTTGGCAACTTACATCCCGCCCATCAGCATAACAAGGCTCCCTGTTCTCCAGGGCCTGTCTTGCCTTTCTGGTTTTTACACATTTTGTGGATGTCCCTTTTGAACGGTGGGAAGTGATACTTCTTTGTAGTGCAGATTTGCATTGCCCGCTTGCTTGCTTGGCCAAAAAGGGCGTATGCATTTTCTCCTGAATATATTCAGGAGAAAACTCATACGCCCTTTTTGGCCAAGTGCATCATTGTCGAAGTTGTGCCCCTCTTCCTGTGCTTTACAGGCGATTCCAACGTACCTCTTGAAATCTGTTTCCTGCTATTCTGCCTCGCTTTCAAGTCCGCCTCGTTGCCTTCCCTCAACAGATTTTTGGACGATAGTTGGCCTTGATTACTCTGCCAGTTTGTGAATTGCTGTGCCCCTGAGCTCCATTTTTCAACTCGTTATTTTGTGAGCTGAACGCAAGTCCAAACTTTTGGTTCAGGACCTCTACTGGTTCCCGGTGGGTGGCTGAGATTTTGGTTCATTCTTATTCCTGCCGGGAAATTAGAGTGACATGTGCCCATCCAAATGCCTAACAGCTACTCTCTCATTGGTTCTCCCTCTTCCCTTTCATCCTCTGCCAAATTGGCAACCTGTGCGAACCAGGAGCTTAAAGGGGCTGTCTCTCCAAGTTGGGAGATTGATAGGAAAGCAGTTGGAAAGTCAAACCGGAGCACCAGGAGAGGGACTCTTCGTTGAGTTTTAGAAACCTTTCGTTATCACAGTGTGTCCATTCTCTAGGTTTCCCGTACACGTTATAGCTGTAGTAATATTCCCTTCCACCTGGAGAGCTGGGACCCATGGAATGGGTGCCATGCATTATTGCTTTAAAGGGTCTGCATTTGCTCACCCAATCTCACCAATCCTCTCAGTCCCAAGTGTCCAGCCTTATGCCACATCCAGCTGTCATTGTAGATAGGGTCATTCCAGGTTGCATCAGAGACCCTGAAGGAATTGTAAAGAATTTCCCTGTTTCTTTGTTCTGTTTTTGAAATTCCTTTTTATAGTGGGTTTGAGCTGATTCTCGCTGCCATGTTTATGCCAGTCTAGACACAATTGATTCCCTTACGCAGACATATCAATACATAGGTTTTAAGATTCTTACTAGTCAGATCTATTCCTCTGCGGGAAATATGGGGTTTTGAGTCCCTTTCACTGAGGAAGGTGTAGGTCTTGTCTATTCCATAGTTGGTTTTTGGAACGGTACCTGTGCTTATATCAAAGTCTGGTTTGATGCATCACCCCACCTCTCCTTCCCCCTTAAGCAGGCATAAGAGTGTTTTCTAAATGTGAGACTCTGTTCTCTTGCCTAACTCAGTTCATGTGTAGCCATGTTTACAGGATCTTCCTAAGTGATATCTTATGATAAGTTTCTTTTCCTGTGTGACTTCTTTCACTTAGAATCATCGTACCTGAATCCACTCATTTTGCTGCTACTGGTCTTATGACATTGATTTCGTGGTTGAGGGATATTCCATCGTACGTAAGTTCCACAATGTTTGGAACCATTTTTATATTTCCTGGGATATTTCAGGTGTACCCAGGTTGAGGTTCCTGTAAGCAGAGCGGCCCTCAAATTGGGGGTGGCTCTGTCTTATGGATTTTCAGTTTTCCCAAGGTATATTCCCTAGACTGGAAGTGCCCTTGGCTCTGTAGCTCTGTTGTTTACTTGTTTTAGGGGACACACTGCACTCCTCCAGTGAGGCAGTTGGCAACTTACATCCCGCCCATCAGCATAACAAGGCTCCCTGTTCTCCAGGGCCTGTCTTGCCTTTCTGGTTTTTACACATTTGTGGATGTCCCCTTTGACCGGTGGGAAGTGATACTTCTTTGTAGTGCAGATTTGCATTGCCCGCTTGCTTGCTTGGCCAAAAAGGGCGTATGCGTTTTCTCCTTAATATATTCATACGCCCTTTTTGGCCAAGTGCATCATTGTCGAAGTTGTGCCCCTCTTCCTGTGCTTTACAGGCGATTCCAACGTACCTCTTGAAATCTGTTTCCTGCTATTCTGCCTCGCTTTCAAGTCCGCCTCGTTGCCTTCCCTCAACAGATTTTTGGACGATAGTTGGCCTTGATTACTCTGCCAGTTTGTGAATTGCTGTGCCCCTGAGCTCCATTTTTCAACTCGTTTTTTGTGAGCTGAACGCAAGTCCAAACTTTTGGTTCAGGACCTCTACTGGTTCCCGGGGGGTGGCTGAGACTTTGGTTCATTCTTCTTATTGCCGGGAAATTAGAGTGACATGTGCCCATCCAAATGCCTAACAGCTACTCTCTCATTGGTTCTCCCTCTTCCCTTTCATCCTCTGCCAAATTGGCAACCTGTGCGAACCAGGAGCTTAAAGGGGCTGTCTCTCCAAGTTGGGAGATTGATAGGAAAGCAGTTGGAAAGTCAAACCGGAGCACCAGGAGAGAGGCTCTTCGTTGAGTTTTAGAAACCTTTCGTATTCACAGTGTGTCCATTCTCTAGGTTTCCCGTACACGTTATAGCTGTAGTAATATTCCCTTCAACCTGGAGAGCTGGGACCCATGGAATGGGTGCCATGCATTATTGCTTTAAAGGGTCTGCATTTGCTCACCCAATCTCACCAATCCTCTCAGTCCCAAGTGTCCAGCCTTATGCCACATCCAGCTGTCATTGTAGATAGGGTCATTCCAGGTTGCATCAGAGACCCTGAAGGAATTGTAAAGAATTTCCCTGTTTCTTTGTTCTGTTTTTGAAATTCCTTTTTAGAGTGGGTTTGAGCTGATTCTCACTGCCATGTTTATGCCAGTCTAGACACACTTGATTCCCTTACGCAGACATATCAATACATAGGTTTTAAGATTCTTACTAGTCAGATCGATTCCTCTGCGGGAAATATGGGGTTTTGAGTCCCTTTCACTGAGGAAGGTGTAGGTCTTGTCTATTCCATAGTTGGTTTTTGGAACGGTACCTGTGCTTATATCAAACTCGGGTTTGATGCATCACCCCACCTCTCCTTCCCCCTTTAGCAGGCATAAGAGTGTTTTCTAAATATGAGACTCTGTTCTCTTGCCTAACTCAATTCATGTGTAGCCATGTTTACAGGATCTTCCTAAGTGATATCTTATGATAAGTTTCTTTTCCTGTGTGACTTCTTTCACTTAGAATCATCGTACCTGAATCCACTCATTTTGCTGCTACTGGTCTTATGACATTGATTTCGTGGCTGAGGGATATTCCATCGTACGTAATTTCCACAATGTTTGGAACCATTTTTATATTTCCTGGGATATTTCAGGTGTACCCAGGTTGAGGTTCCTGTAAGCAGTGCAGCCCTCAAATTGGGGGTGGCTCTGTCTTATGGATTTTCAGTTTTCCCAAGGTATATTCCCTAGACTGGAAGTGCCCTTGGCTCTGTAGCTCTGTTGTTTACTTGTTTTAGGGGACACAATGCACTCCTCCAGTGAGGCAGTTGGCAACTTACATCCCGCCCATCAGCATAACAAGGCTCCCTGATCTCCAGGGCCTGTCTTGCCTTTCTGGTTTTTACACATTTTTTGGATGTCCCTTTTGACCGGTGGGAAGTGATACTTCTTTGTAGTGCAGATTTACATTGCCCGCTTGCTTGCTTGGCCAAAAAGGGCGTATGCGTTTTCTCCTGAATATATTCAGGAGAAAACGCATACGCCCTTTTTGGCCAAGTGCATCATTGTCGAAGTTGTGCCCCTCTTCCTGTGCTTTACAGGCGATTCCAACGTACCTCTTGAAATCTGTTTCCTGCTATTCTGCCTCGCTTTCAAGTCCGCCTCGTTGCCTTCCCTCAACAGATTTTTGGACGATAGTTGGCCTTGATTACTCTGCCAGTTTGTGAATTGCTGTGCCCCTGAGCTCCATTTTTCAACTCGTTTTTTGTGAGCTGAACGCAAGTCCAAACTTTTGGTTCAGGACCTCTACTGGTTCCCGGTGGGTGGCTGAGACTTTGGTTCATTCTTCTTCCTGCCGGGAAATTAGAGTGACATGTGCCCATCCAAATGCCTAACAGCTACTCTCTCATTGGTTCTCCCTCTTCCCTTTCATCCTCTGCCAAATTGGCAACCTGTGCGAACCAGGAGCTTAAAGGGGCTGTCTCTCCAAGTTGGGAGATTGATAGGAAAGCAGTTGGAAAGTCAAACCGGAGCACCAGGAGAGGGGCTCTTCGTTGAGTTTTAGAAACCTTTCGTATTCACAGTGTGTCCATTCTCTAGGTTTCCCGTACACGTTATAACTGTAGTAATATTCCCTTCCACCTGGAGAGCTGGGACCCATGGAATGGGTGCCATGCATTATTGCTTTAAAGGGGCTGCATTTGCTCACCCAATCTCACCAATCCTCTCAGTCCCAAGTGTCCAGCCTTATGCCACATCCACCTGTCATTGTAGATAGGGTCATTCCAGGTTGCATCAGAGACCCTGAAGGAATTGTAAAGAATTTCCCTGTTTCTTTGTTCTGTTTTTGAAATTCCTTTTTAGAGTGGGTTTGAGCTGATTCTCGCTGCCATGTTTATGCCAGTCTAGACACACTTGATTCCCTTACGCAGACATATCAATACATAGGTTTTAAGATTCTTACTAGTCAGATCGATTCCTCTGCGGGAAATATGGGGTTTTGAGTCCCTTTCACTGAGGAAGGTGTAGGTCTTGTCTATTCCATAGTTGGTTTTTGGAACGGTACCTGTGCTTATATCAAACTCGGGTTTGATGCATCACCCCACCTCTCCTTCCCCCTTAAGCAGGCATAAGAGTGTTTTCTAAATGTGAGACTCTGTTCTCTTGCCTAACTCAGTTCATGTGTAGCCATGTTTACAGGATCTTCCTAAGTGATATCTTATGATAAGTTTCTTTTCCTGTGTGACTTCTTTCACTTAGAATCATCGTACCTGAATCCACTCATTTTGCTGCTACTGGTCTTATGACATTGATTTCGTGGCTGAGGGATATTCCATCGTACGTAAGTTCCACAATGTTTGGAACCATTTTTATATTTCCTGGGATATTTCAGGTGTACCCAGGTTGAGGTTCCTGTAAGCAGTGCAGCCCTCAATTTGGGGGTGGCTCTGTCTTATGGATTTTCAGTTTTCCCAAGGTATATTCCCTAGACTGGAAGTGCCCTTGGCTCTGTAGCTCTGTTGTTTACTTGTTTTAGGGGACACAATGCACTCCTCCAGTGAGGCAGTTGGCAACTTACATCCCGCCCAACAGCATAACAAGGCTCCCTGTTCTCCAGGGCCTGTCTTGCCTTTCTGGTTTTTACACATTTTGTGGATGTCCCTTTTGACCGGTGGGAAGTGATACTTCTTTGTAGTGCAGATTTGCATTGCCCGCTTGCTTGCTTGGCCAAAAAGGGCGTATGCGTTTTCTCCTGAATATATTCAGGAGAAAACGCATATGCCCTTTTTGGCCAAGTGCATCATTGTCGAAGTTGTGCCCCTCTTCCTGTGCTTTACAGGCGATTCCAACGTACCTCTTGAAATCTGTTTCCTGCTATTCTGCCTCGCTTTCAAGTCCGCCTCGTTGCCTTCCCTCAACAGATTTTTGGACGATAGTTGGCCTTGATTACTCTGCCAGTTTGTGAATTGCTGTGCCCCTGAGCTCCATTTTTCAACTCGTTTTTTGTGAGCTGAACGCAAGTCCAAACTTTTGGTTCAGGACCTATACTGGTTCCCGGTGGGTGGCTGAGACTTTGGTTCATTCTTCTTCCTGCCGGGAAATTAGAGTGACATGTGCCCATCCAAATGCCTAACAGCTACTCTCTCATTGGTTCTCCCTCTTCCCTTTCATCCTCTGCCAAATTGGCAACCTGTGCGAACCAGGAGCTTAAAGGGGCTGTCTCTCCAAGTTGGGAGATTGATAGGAAAGCAGTTGGAAAGTCACACCGGAGCACCAGGAGAGGGGCTCTTCGTTGAGTTTTAGAAACCTTTCGTATTCACAGTGTGTCCATTCTCTAGGTTTCCCGTACACGTTATAGCTGTAGTAATATTCCCTTCCACCTGGAGAGCTGGGACCCATGGAATGGGTGCCATGCATTATTGCTTTAAAGGGTCTGCATTTGCTCACCCAATCTCACCAATCCTCTCAGTCCCAAGTGTCCAGCCTTATGCCACATCCAGCTGTCATTGTAGATAGGGTCATTCCAGGTTGCATCAGAGACCCTGAAGGAATTGTAAAGAATTTCCCTGTTTCTTTGTTCTGTTTTTGAAATTCCTTTTTAGAGTGGGTTTGAGCTGATTCTCACTGCCATGTTTATGCCAGTCTAGACACACTTGATTCCCTTACGCAGACATATCAATACATAGGTTTTAAGATTCTTACTAGTCAGATCTATTCCTCTGCGGGAAATATGGGGTTTTGAGTCCCTTTCACTGAGGAAGGTGTAGGTCTTGTCTATTCCATAGTTGGTTTTTGGAACGGTACCTGTGCTTATATCAAACTCGGGTTTGATGCATCACCCCACCTCTCCTTCCCCCTTAAGCAGGCATAAGAGTGTTTTCTAAATGTGAGACTCTGTTCTCTTGCCTAACTCAGTTCATGTGTAGCCATGTTTACAGGATCTTCCTAAGTGATATCTTATGATAAGTTTCTTTTCCTGTGTGACTTCTTTCCCTTAGAATCATCGTACCTGAATCCACTCATTTTGCTGCTACTGGTCTTATGACATTGATTTCGTGGCTGAGGGATATTCCATCGTACGTAAGTTCCACAATGTTTGGAACCATTTTTATATTGCCTGGGATATTTCAGGTGTACCCAGGTTGAGGTTCTTGTAAGCAGTGCAGCCCTCAATTTGGGGGTGGCTCTGTCTTATGGATTTTCAGTTTTCCCAAGGTATATTCCCTAGACTGGAAGTGCCCTTGGCTCTGGAGCTCTGTTGTTTACTTGTTTTAGGGAACACAATGCACTCCTCCAGTGAGGCAGTTGGCAACTTACATCCCGCCCATCAGCATAACAAGGCTCCCTGTTCTCCAGGGCCTGTCTTGCCTTTCTGGTTTTTACACATTTTGTGGATGATTACAATGTTTGTCTTGTTGTAGGTGTGGAAGATGTGGTTCTTTTACTCATATGCAGATGACTGTTCTTCCTGGGATCCTTTTCCCATGTACGTTATGACAGAATGTTGAGTAGTCCTCTCTTGTTATTCTGTAGGTCTTTGGTGATTATATATGTCACCTGTGTTTTTATATGTCTGTTAACCCCAATATCGTAATGAAACCAATCCTCACACCTTTCCTTTGGTGAACCATAAGTTTGTTTAATGAATCTGTGATTGTCCTTCTCCGTGGAAATATCTGCCCTGGTATCCATTTTTAGGTAACACCTATAAGTGATATGATAGGATATGTGTCTTTCACTTTCTGACTTACTACAATTCACGTGATTACTTCTAGACTCATCTACGGTGCTGCAAATGGCATTGTGTCCTTTTTTCCCTTGGCTTCTCTTCTGCCTTAGCGGGGTCCATTTTCAACAATGTGATTCCCTGAGGGTTGTGGATTAGCTGACCTGGGCAGCCTTACCCTGCCGGCCCGCCCTCCCAAGGTGTGCCTCGTTGAGGTCAATATAAACAGAGTTCCAGGCAGCAATAGCCCCTGAAGCTGTGCCTGCCTCCATATTTTCGGCCCCGTCAGCAGTCTCGGGGCTGTGCTGGTGGGAGGGAGTGAGGGGCCACAGCTTTGTGGGTGGCCCGGTGTGAGTGGGGTTCTGCTGGCCTTCCTGCAGGAGTTGCCAGGCTGCCGCCTGTAAAGAAGAGGATGTGTCAAGCATACCTTCCGCTGGAATTTCTCTCCGGACAGAGGTGAGGAAGGAAAAAAGCAGTGGGGGCTGGGACAGGAGGGGTATCTCAGGCAGGGCAATCGAAAGCTTCTGGAAGAGCGCCAGGGTCCTGTACCACCCTGGCTGGCCTGCAGGCACCAAGTTGGCCTGCGTGCTGTCTCTGGTGTGGCTCCACGGTCCTTCCTCTAGGCTTTCAAGCCCTTGTACATATTCAGGTGTTTTACCTGGAAAGGGTGGGAACAGTTCAGCAGCAGCTGGCCTGGGGCTCAGCTCACGTTTACTCACAGATGCCTCGGCACGGTCCCCCAGCTTTGCAATGAGGACGCTCCTTGCATGGGGGGTGGGTGGCTGGCTGTATGGGAGATGGTTCCCCACCTCTGACCAATTTCAGAACTGTTTACCGCTGGAGCAAGTGTCGTGATAGGGTTTTCCTCTGTATAACTCGTGGGTTCAATTTTTTTTTCTTTTATGGTTCAAGTTAGATTTTATTCCTCTTTTATGTATTTATAAATATAAGCATGGAAATAATTCATTCCTATAAATACATCTGTGTGACGGGAAGAATGTTTATTGTTTTATTTTTAAATTGTATTTTTAAAAATTTTGAAATTTAATTTCATTTATGTTTTTATACAGCAGGTTATTATTAGTTATGTATTTTATGCATATACATGTATACAGGTCAATCCCAATCTCCCAACTCATCCCACCACCACCACCCCATGGCTTCCCACACTTGGTGTCCATACGTTTGTTCTCTACCTCTGTGTCTCTATTTCTTCCCTGCAAACCAGTTCATCTGTACCATTTTTAGGCTCCACATATATGCATTCATATACAATATTTGTTTTCCTCTTTCTGACTTACTTCATTCTGTATGACAGTCTCTCGATCCATCGATGTCTCTACAAATGACCCAGTTTCATTCCATTTTATGGCCGAGTAATATTCCATTTTATATATGTACCACATCTTTATCCACTCATCTGTCTGTGGGCATTTAGGTTGCTTCCATTACTTGGCTATTGTAAATACTGCTGCAACGAACATTGTGCTGAATGTGACTTTTTGAAATACGGTTTTCTCTGGGTATATGCCCAGAAGTGGGATTGCTGGATCAGATGGTAATTCTATTTCTAATTTTTTTAAGGAAACTCCATACTGTTCTCCATAATGACTGTATCAATTTACATTCCCACCAATAGTGGAAGAGGGCTCCTTTTGTCCACAACCTCCCCAGAATTGGTTGTTTGTATATTTTCTGATGATGCCGATTCTAACAGGTGTGAGGTGATACCTCATTGTAGTTTTGATTTGCATTTCTCTAATAATTAGTGCTGTTGAGCAACTTTTCATGTGCGTCTTGGCCATCTCTGTGTCTCCTTTGAAGAAACGTCTCTTTAGATCTTCTGCCCATTTTTTGGGGGTTGTTTGTTTTTTTAATATTAAGCTGCATGAGCTGTTTATATATATTGGAGATTAAACCTGTGTCCATTGATTCGTTTGCAACGATTTTCACCCATCCTGAGGGATGCCTTTTTCCATTCCCGTTTTTTTTAACAAAAAAGGAAAGAAAGGAAAAGAAGCAGAACACTAATGTGCGTAAAATATGCCTTTTGAAACGGTCGTTTTGAAATATGGACTTCCTTTGAATTTTTTGGTCGATATGTGACCCAGGATTTATTTTCAGGGCAGGTGTCCTTTACAGGCATGCAATGATTTTGAATATCAACTGACCATTAGCGTTGGGATTAAAGCTGCTGTTGTGTGAAACGGCCCCAAGGTGGCAGCAGTTCACCCTTACCAAATCTGGTTACTAGGGCAAGAGAGCCTCAGTGGAAGTGGTGTTCTAGATTGCAGTTTAGAATGGAATGTACCAGGAGAAAGCCGCTCACGTTTGTCTCACTACTTCTTGTTCGTGTTTTTAATTTAATTTTTTATTTTTTATTACAGCAAGTTTGATTACAATGTTTGGCTTGTTGTAGGTGTGGAAGATGTGGTTCTTTTACACATATACAGATGACTGTTCTTCCTGGGATTCTTTTCCCATGTACGTTATGACAGAATGTTGAGTAGTCCTCTCTTGGTATTCTGTAGGTCTTTGGTGATTATATATGTCACCTGTGTTTGTATATGTCTGATATCGTAATGAAACCAATCCTCACACCTTTCCATTGGTGAACCATAAGTTTGTTTCATGAATCTGTGATTGCCCTTCTCCGTGGAAATATCTGCCCTGGTATCCATTTTTAGGTAACACCTATAAGTGATATGATATGATATGTGTCTTTCACTTTCTGACTTACTACAAGTCACGTGATTACTTCTAGACTCATCTACGGTGCTGCAAATGGCATTGTGTCCTTTTTTCCCTTGGCTTCTCTTCTGACTTAGCGGGGTCCATTTTCAACAATGTGATTCCCTGAGGGTTGTGGATTAGCTGACCTGGGCAGCCTTACCCTGCCGGCCCGCCCTCCCCAGGTGTGCCTCGTTGAGGTCAATATAAACAGAGCTCCAGGCAGCAATAGCCCCTGAAGCTGTGCCTGACTCCATATTCTCTGCCCCGTCAGCAGTCTCGGGGCTGTGCTGGTGGGAGGGAGTGAGGGGCCACAGCTTTGTGGGTGGCCCGGTGTGAGTGGGGTTATGCTGGCCTTTCTGCAGGAGTTGCCAGGCTGCCGCCTGTAAAGAAGAGGATGTGTCACCCATACATTCCGCTGGAATTTCTCTCCGGACAGAGGTGAGGAAGGAAAAAAGCAGTGGGGGCCGGGACAGGAGGGGTATCTCAGGCAGGGCAATGGAAAGCTTCTGGAAGAGCGCCCGGGGCCAGGACCAGTGGGCTCGCTGGCCTGCAGGCACCAAGTTGGCCTGCGTGCTTTCGCTGGTGTGGCTCCATGGTGCTTCCTCTAGGCTTTCAAGCCCTTGTACATATTCAGGTGTTTTACGTGGAAAGGGTGGGAACAGTTCAGCAGCAGCTGGCCTGGGGCTCAGCTCACGTTTACTCACAGATGCCTCGGCACGGTCCCCCAGCTTTGCAATGAGGACGCTCCTTGCGTGGGGGGTGGTTGGCTGGCTGTATGGGAGATGGTTCTCCACCTCTGACCAATTTCAGAATTGTTTACCGCTGGAGCAAGTGTCATGATAGGGTTTTCCTCTGTATAACTCGTGGGTTCAATTTTTTTTTCTTTTATGGTTCAAGTTAGATTTTATTCCTCTTTTATATATTTATAAATATAAGCATGGAAATAATTCATTCCTATAAATACATCTGTGTGACGGGAAGAATTTTTATTGTTTTATTTTTAAATTTTATTTTTTAAAATTTTGAAATTTAATTTCATTTATGTTTTTATACAGCAGGTTATTATTAGTTATGTATTTTATGCATATACATGTATACAGGTCAATCCCAATCTCCCAACTCATCCCACCACCACCACCCCATGGCTTCCCACACTTGGTGTCCATACGTTTGTTCTCTACGTCTGTGTCTCTATTTCTTCCCTGCAAACCAGTTCATCTGTACCATTTTTAGGCTCCACATATATGCATTAATATACAATATTTGTTTTCCTCTTTCTGACTTACTTCATTCTGTATGACAGTCTCTCGATCCATCGATGTCTCTACAAATGACCCAGTTTCATTCCTTTTTATGGCCGAGTAATATTCCATTTTATATATGTACCACATCTTTATCCACTCATCTGTCTGTGGGCATTTAAGTTGCTTCCATTACCTGGCTATTGTAAATAGTGCTGCAACCAACATTGTGCTGAATGTGCCTTTTTGAAATACGGTTTTCTCTGGGTATATGCCCAGAAGTGGGATTGCTGGATCAGATGGTAATTCTTTCTAATTTTTTTAAGGAAACTCCATAATGTTCTCCATAGTGACTGTATTAATTTACATTCCCACCAATAGTGGAAGAGGACTCCTTTTGTCCACACCCTCCCCAGAATTGGTTGTTTGTATATTTTCTGATGATGCCGATTCTAACAGGTGTGAGGTGAAACCTCATTGTAGTTTTGATTTGCATTTCTCTAATAATTAGTGCTGTTGAGCAGCTTTTCATGTGCGTCTTGTCCATCTCTGTGTCTCCTTTGAAGAAACGACTCTTTAGATCTTCTGCCCATTTTTTTTGGGTTGTTTGTTTTTTTAATATTAAGCTGCATGAGCTGTTTATATATATTGGAGATTAAACCTGTGTCCATTGATTCGTTTGCAATGATTTTCACCCATCCTGAGGGATGCCTTTTTCCATTCCCGTTTTTTTTAACAAAAAATGAAAGAAAGGAAAAGAAGCAGAACACTAATGTGCGTAAAATATGCCTTTAGAAACGGTCGTTTTGAAATATGGACGTCCTTTGAATTTTTTGGTCGATATGTGACCCCAGGATTTGTTTTCAGGGCAGGTGTCATTTACAGGCATGCAATGATTTTGAATATCAACTGACCATTAGCGTTGGGATTAAAGCTGCTGTTGTGTGAAACGGCCACAAGTGGCAGCAGTTCACCCTTACCAAATCTGGTTACTAGGGCAAGAGAGCCTCAGTGGAAGTGGTGTTCTAGATTGGAATTTAGAATGGAATGTGCCAGGAGAAAGCCCCTCACGTTTGTCTCACTACTTCTTGTTCGTGTTTTTAATTTAATTTTTTATTTTTTATTACAGCAAGTTTGATTACAATGTTTGGCTTGTTGTAGGTGTGGAAGATGTGGTTCTTTTACACATATACAGATGACTGTTCTTCCTGGGATTTTTTTCCCATGTACGTTATGACAGAATGTTGAGTAGTCCTCTCTTGGTATTCTGTAGGTCTTTGATGATTATATATATCACCTGTGTTTGTATATGTCTGTTAACCCCGATATCGTAATGAAACCAATCCTCACACCTTTCCATTGGTGAACCATAAGTTTGTTTAATGAATCTGTGATTGCCCTTCTCCGTGGAAATATCTGCCCTGGTATCCATTTTTAGGTAACACCTATAAGTGATATGATATGATATGTGTCTTTCACTTTCTGACTTACTACAAGTCACATGATTACTTCTAGACTCATCTACGGTGCTGCAAATGGCATTGTGTCCTTTTTTCCCTTGGCTTCTCTTCTGCCTTAGCGGGGTCCATTTTCAACAATGTGATTCCCTGAGGGTTGTGGATTAGCTGACCTGGGCAGCCTTACCCTGCCGGCCCGCCCTCCCCAGGTGTGCCTCGTTGAGGTCAATATAAACAGAGCTCCAGGCAGCAATAGCCCCTGAAGCTGTGCCTGACTCCATATTCTCTGCCCCGTCGGCAGTCTCGGGGCTGTGCTGGTGGGAGGGAGTGAGGGGCCACAGCTTTGTGGGTGGCCCGGTGTGAGTGGGGTTCTGCTGGCCTTTCTGCAGGAGTTGCCAGGCTGCCGCCTGTAAAGAAGAGGATGTGTCACCCATACTTTCCGCTGGAATTTCTCTCCGGACAGAGGTGAGGAAGGAAAAAAGCAGTGGGGTCCGGGACAGGAGGGGTATCTCAGGCAGGGCAATGGAAAGCTTCTGGAAGAGCGCCCGGGGCCAGGACCACCCTGGCTGGCCTGCAGACACCAAGTTGGCCTGCGTGCTGTCGCTGGTGTGGCTCCACGGTCCTTCCTCTAGGCTTTCAAGCCCTTGTACATATTCAGGTGTTTTACCTGGAAAGAGTGGGAACAGTTCAGCAGCAGCTGGCCTGGGGCTCAGCTCACGTTTACTCAGAGATGCCTCGGCACGGTCCCCCAGCTTTGCAATGAGGACGCTCCTTGCGTGGGGGGTGGCTTGCTGGCTGTATGGGAGATGTTTCCCCACTTCTGACCAATTTCAGAATTGTGTACCACTGGAGCAAGTGCCCTGATAGGGTTTTCCTATGTATAACTCGTGGGTTCAGGATTTTTTTTTCTTTTATGGTTCAAGTTAGATTTTATTCCTCTTTTATGTATTTATAGATATAAGCATGGAAATCATTCATTCCTATAAATACATCTATGTGACGGGAAGAACTTTTTTCTGTTTTATTTTTAAATTTTATTTTTAAAATTTTGAAATTTAATTTTATTTATTTTTTTTATACAGCACGTTATTATTAGTTATGTATTTTATGCATATACTTGTATACAGGTCAAACCCAAACTCCCAACTCATCCCACCACCGCCACCCCATGGCTTCCCACACTTGGTGTCCATACGTTTGTTCTCTACCTCTGTGTCTCTATTTCTTCCCTGCAAACCAGTTCATCTGTACCATTTTTAGGCTCCACATATATGCGTTAATATACAATAATTGTTTTCCTCTTTCTGACTTACTTCATTCTGTATGACATTCTCTCGATCCATCGATGTCTCTACAAATGACCCAGTTTCTTTCCTTTTTATGGCCGAGTAATATTCCATTTTATATATGTACCACATCTTTATCCATTCATCTGTCTGTGGGCATTTAGGTTGCTTCCATTACCTGGCTATTGTAAATAGTGCTGCAACCAACATTATGCTGAATGTGCCTTTTTGAAATACGGTTTTCTCTGGGTATATGCCCAGAAGTGGGATTGCTGGATCAGATGGTAATTCTATTTCTAGATTTTTTAAGGAACTCCATACTGTTCTCCATAGTGACTGTATCAATTTACATTCCCACCAATAGTGGAAGAGGTCTCCTTTTGTCCACACACTCCCCAGAATTGGTTGTTTGTAGATTTTCTGATGATGCCGATTCTAACAGGTGTGAGGTGATACCTCATTGTAGTTTTGATTTGCATTTCTCTAATAATTAGTGCTGTTGAGCAGCTTTTCTGTGCGTCTTGGCCATCTCTGTGTCTCCTTTGAAGAAACGTCTCTTTAGATCTTCTGCCCATTTTTTTTGGGGTTGTTTGTTTTTTTAATATTAAGCTGCATGAGCTGTTTATATATATTGGAGATTAAACCTGTGTCCATTGATTCGTCTGCAACGATTTTCGCCCATTCTGAGGGATGCCTTTTTCCATTCCCGTGTTTTTTAACAAAAAAGGAAAGTAAGTAAATGAAGCAGAACACTAATGTGCGTAAAATATGCCTTTTGAAATGGTCGTTTTGAAATATGGACGTCCTTTGAATTTTTTGGTCGATATGTGACCCCAGGATTTGTTTTCAGGGCAGGTGTCATTTACAGGCCTGCAATGATTTTGAATATCAACTGACCATTAGCGTTGGGATTAAAGCTGCTGTTGTGTGAAACGGCCACAAGGTGGCAGCAGTTCACCCTTACCAAATCTGGTTACTAGGGCAAGAGAGCCTCAGTGGAAGTGGTGTTCTAGATTGGAGTTTAGAATGGAATGTGCCAGGAGAAAGCCCCTCACGTTTGTCTCACTACTTCTTGTTCGTGTTTATAATTTAATTTTTTATTTTTTATTACAGCAAGTTTGATTACAATGTTTGGCTTGTTGTAGGTGTGGAAGATGTGGTGCTTTTACACATATACAAATGTCTGTTCTTCCTGGAATCCTTTTCCCATGTTCGTTATGACAGAATGTTGAATAGTCCTCTCTTGGTATTCTGTAGGTCTTTGGTGATTATATATGTCACCTGTGTTTGTATATGTCTGTTAACCCCGATATCGTAATGAAACCAATCCTCACACCTTTCCATTGGTGAACCATAAGTTTGTTTCATGAATCTGTGATTGCCCTTCTCCGTGGAAATATCTGCCCTGGTATCCATTTTTAGGTAACACCTATAAGTGATATGATATGATATGTGTCTTTCACTTTCTGACTTACTACAAGTCACGTGATTACTTCTAGACTCATCTACGGTGCTGCAAATGGCATTGTGTCCTTTTTTCCCTTGGCTTCTTTTCTGCCTTAGCGGGGTCCATTTTCAACAATGTGATTCCCTGAGGGTTGTGGATTAGCTGACCTGGGCAGCCTTACCCTGCAGTCCCGCCCTCCCCAGGTGTGCCTCGTTGAGGTCAATATAAACAGAGCTCCAGGCAGCAATAGCCCCTGAAGCTGTGCCTGCCTCCATATTCTCTGCCTCGTCAGCAGTCTCGGGGCTGTGCTGGTGGGATGGAGTGAGGGGCCACAGCTTTGTGGGTGGCCCGGTGTGAGTGGGGTTCTGCTGGCCTTTCTGCAGGAGTTGCCTGGCTGCCGCCTGTAAACAAGAGGATGTGTCACCCATACCTTCCGCTGGAATTTCTCTCCAGACAGAGGTGAGGAAGGAAAAAAGCAGTGGGGTCCGGGACAGGAGGGGTATCTCAGGCAGGGCAATGGAAAGCTTCTGGAAGAGCGCCAGGGTCCAGGACCACCCTGGCTGGCCTGCAGGCACCAAGTTGGCCTGCGTGCTGTCGCTGGTGTGGCTCCACGGTGCTTCCACTAGGCTTTCAAGCCCTTGTACATATTCAGGTGTTTTACCTGGAAAGGGTGGGAACAGTTCAGCAGCAGCTGGCCTGGGGCTCAGCTCACGTTTACTCACAGATGCCTCGGCACGGTCCCCCAGCTTTGCAATGAGGACGCTCCTTGCGTGGGGGGTGGGTGGCTGGCTGTATGGGAGATGGTTCCCCACCTCTGACCAATTTCAGAAATGTTTACCGCTGGAGCAAGTGTCGTGATAGGGTTTTCCTCTGTATAACTCGTGGGTTCAATTTTTTTTTCTTTTATGGTTCAAGTTAGATTTTATTCCTCTTTTATGTATTTATAAATATAAGCATGGAAATAATTCATTCCTATAAATACATCTGTGTGACGGGAAGAATTTTTATTGTTTTATTTTTAAATTTTATTTTTTAAAATTTTGAAATTTAATTTCATTTATGTTTTTATACAGCAGGTTATTATTAGTTATGTATTTTATGCATATACATGTATACAGGTCAATCCCAATCTCCCAACTCATCCCACCACCACCACCCCATGGCTTCCCACACTTGGTGTCCATACGTTTGTTCTTTATGTCTGTGTCTCTACTTCTTCCCTGCAAACCAGTTCATCTGTACCATTTTTAGGCTCCACATATATGCATTAATATACAATATTTGTTTTCCTCTTTCTGACTTACTTCATTCTGTATGACAGTCTCTCGATCCATCGATGTCTCTACAAATGACCCAGTTTCATTCCTTTTTATGGCCGAGTAATATTCCATTTTATATATGTACCACATCTTTATCCACTCATCTGTCTGTGGGCATTTAGGTTGCTTCCATTACCTGGCTATTGTAAATAGTGCTGCAACCAACATTGTGCTGAATGTGCCTTTTTGAAATACGGTTTTCTCTGGGTATATGCCCAGAAGTGGGATTGCTGGATCAGATGGTAATTCTATTTCTAATTTTTTTAAGGAAACTCCATACTGTTCTCCATAGTGACTGTATCAATTTACATTCCCACCAATAGTGGAAGAGGGCTCCTTTTGTCCACAACCTCCCCAGAATTGGTTGTTTGTATATTTTCTGATGATGCCGATTCTAACAGGTGTGAGGTGATACCTCATTGTAGTTTTGATTTGCATTTCTCTAATAATTAGTGCTGTTGGGCAGCTTTTCATGTGCGTCTTGGCCATCTCTGTGTCTCCTTTGAAGAAACGTCTCTTTAGATCTTCTGCCCATTTTTTGGGGGTTGTTTGCTTTTTTTAATATTAAGCTGCATGAGCTGTTTATATATATTGGAGATTAAACCTGTGTCCATTGATTCATTTGCAACGATTTTCACCCATCCTGAGGGATGCCTTTTTCCATTCCCGTTTTTTTTAACAAAAAAGGAAAGAAAGGAAAAGAAGCAGAACACTAATGTGCGTAAAATATGCCTTTTGAAACGGTCGTTTTGAAATATGGACGTCCTTTGAATTTTTTAGTCGATATGTGACCCCAGGATTTATTTTCAGGGCAGGTGTCCTTTACAGGCATGCAATGATTTTGAATATCAACTGACCATTAGAGTTGGGATTAAAGCTGCTGTTGTGTGAAACGGCCACAAGGTGGCAGCAGTTCACCCTTACCAAATCTGGTTACTAGGGCAAGAGAGCCTCAGTGGAAGTGGTGTTCTAGATTGGAGTTTAGAATGGAATGTGCCGGGAGAAAGCCGCTCACGTTTGTCTCACTACTTCTTGTTCGTGTTTTTAATTTAATTTTTTATTTTTTATTACAGCAAGTTTGATTACAATGTTTGGCTTGTTGTAGGTGTGGAAGATGTGGTTCTTTTACACATATACAGATGACTGTTCTTCCTGGGATTCTTTTCCCATGTACGTTATGACAGAATGTTGAGTAGTCCTCTCTTGGTATTCTGTAGGTCTTTGGGGATTATATATGTCACCTGTGTTTGTATATGTCTGTTAACCCCGATATCGTAATGAAACCAATCCTCACACCTTTCCATTGTTGAACCATAAGTTTGTTTCATGAATCTGTGATTGCCCTTCTCCGTGGAAATATCTGCCCTGGTATCCATTTTTAGGTAACACCTATAAGTGATATGATATGATATGTGTCTTTCACTTTCTGACTTACTACAATTCACGTGATTACTTCTAGACTCATCTACGGTGCTGCAAATGGCATTGTGTCCTTTTTTCCCTTGGCTTCTCTTCTGCCTTAGCGGGGTCCATTTTCAACAATGTGATTCCCTGAGGGTTGTGGATTAGCTGACCTGGGCAGCCTTACCCTGCCGGCCCGCCCTCCCCAGGTGTGCCTCGTTGAGGTCAATATAAACAGAGCTCCAGGCAGCAATAGCCCCTGAAGCTGTGCCTGACTCCATATTCTCTGCCCCGTCGGCAGTCTCGGGGCTGTGCTGGTGGGAGGGAGTGAGGGGCCACAGCTTTGTGGGTGGCCCGGTGTGAGTGGGGTTCTGCTGGCCTTTCTGCAGGAGTTGCCAGGCTGCCGCCTGTAAAGAAGAGGATGTGTCACCCATACTTTCCGCTGGAATTTCTCTCCGGACAGAGGTGAGGAAGGAAAAAAGCAGTGGGGTCCGGGACAGGAGGGGTATCTCAGGCAGGGCAATGGAAAGCTTCTGGAAGAGCGCCCGGGGCCAGGACCACCCTGGCTGGCCTGCAGACACCAAGTTGGCCTGCGTGCTGTCGCTGGTGTGGCTCCACGGTCCTTCCTCTAGGCTTTCAAGCCCTTGTACATATTCAGGTGTTTTACCTGGAAAGAGTGGGAACAGTTCAGCAGCAGCTGGCCTGGGGCTCAGCTCACGTTTACTCACAGATGCCTCGGCACGGTCCCCCAGCTTTGCAATGAGGACGCTCCTTGCGTGGGGGGTGGGTTGCTGGCTGTATGGGAGATGTTTCCCCACTTCTGACCAATTTCAGAATTGTTTACCACTGGAGCAAGTGCCCTGATAGGGTTTTCCTATGTATAACTCGTGGGTTCAGGATTTTTTTTTCTTTTATGGTTCAAGTTAGATTTTATTCCTCTTTTATGTATTTATAGATATAAGCATGGAAATCATTCATTCCTATAAATACATCTATGTGACGGGAAGAACTTTTTTCTGTTTTATTTTTAAATTTTATTTTTAAAATTTTGAAATTTAATTTTATTTATTTTTTTTATACAGCACGTTATTATTAGTTATGTATTTTATGCATATACTTGTATACAGGTCAATCCCAAACTCCCAACTCATCCCACCACCGCCACCCCATGGCTTCCCACACTTGGTGTCCATACGTTTGTTCTCTACCTCTGTGTCTCTATTTCTTCCCTGCAAACCAGTTCATCTGTACCATTTTTAGGCTCCACATATATGCGTTAATATACAATAATTGTTTTCCTCTTTCTGACTTACTTCATTCTGTATGACATTCTCTCGATCCATCGATGTCTCTACAAATGACCCAGTTTCTTTCCTTTTTATGGCCGAGTAATATTCCATTTTATATATGTACCACATCTTTATCCATTCATCTGTCTGTGGGCATTTAGGTTGCTTCCATTACCTGGCTATTGTAAATAGTGCTGCAACCAACATTATGCTGAATGTGCCTTTTTGAAATACGGTTTTCTCTGGGTATATGCCCAGAAGTGGGATTGCTGGATCAGATGGTAATTCTATTTCTAGATTTTTTAAGGAACTCCATACTGTTCTCCATAGTGACTGTATCAATTTACATTCCCACCAATAGTGGAAGAGGTCTCCTTTTGTCCACACACTCCCCAGAATTGGTTGTTTGTAGATTTTCTGATGATGCCGATTCTAACAGGTGTGAGGTGATACCTCATTGTAGTTTTGATTTGCATTTCTCTAATAATTAGTGCTGTTGAGCAGCTTTTCTGTGCGTCTTGGCCATCTCTGTGTCTCCTTTGAAGAAACGTCTCTTTAGATCTTCTGCCCATTTTTTTTGGGGTTGTTTGTTTTTTTAATATTAAGCTGCATGAGCTGTTTATATATATTGGAGATTAAACCTGTGTCCATTGATTCGTCTGCAACGATTTTCGCCCATTCTGAGGGATGCCTTTTTCCATTCCCGTGTTTTTTAACAAAAAAGGAAAGTAAGTAAATGAAGCAGAACACTAATGTGCGTAAAATATGCCTTTTGAAATGGTCGTTTTGAAATATGGACGTCCTTTGAATTTTTTGGTCGATATGTGACCCCAGGATTTGTTTTCAGGGCAGGTGTCATTTACAGGCCTGCAATGATTTTGAATATCAACTGACCATTAGCGTTGGGATTAAAGCTGCTGTTGTGTGAAACGGCCACAAGGTGGCAGCAGTTCACCCTTACCAAATCTGGTTACTAGGGCAAGAGAGCCTCAGTGGAAGTGGTGTTCTAGATTGGAGTTTAGAATGGAATGTGCCAGGAGAAAGCCCCTCACGTTTGTCTCACTACTTCTTGTTCGTGTTTATAATTTAATTTTTTATTTTTTATTACAGCAAGTTTGATTACAATGTTTGGCTTGTTGTAGGTGTGGAAGATGTGGTGCTTTTACACATATACAAATGTCTGTTCTTCCTGGAATCCTTTTCCCATGTACGTTATGACAGAATGTTGAATAGTCCTCTCTTGGTATTCTGTAGGTCTTTGGTGATTATATATGTCACCTGTGTTTGTATATGTCTGTTAACCCCGATATCGTAATGAAACCAATCCTCACACCTTTCCATTGGTGAACCATAAGTTTGTTTCATGAATCTGTGATTGCCCTTCTCCGTGGAAATATCTGCCCTGGTATCCATTTTTAGGTAACACCTATAAGTGATATGATATGATATGTGTCTTTCACTTTCTGACTTACTACAAGTCACGTGAATACTTCTAGACTCATCTACGGTGCTGCAAATGGCATTGTGTCCTTTTTTCCCTTGGCTTCTCTTCTGCCTTAGCGGGGTCCATTTTCAACAATGTGATTCCCTGAGGGTTGTGGATTAGCTGACCTGGGCAGCCTTACCCTGCAGTCCCGCCCTCCCCAGGTGTGCCTCGTTGAGGTCAATATAAACAGAGCTCCAGGCAGCAATAGCCCCTGAAGCTGTGCCTGACTCCATATTCTCTGCCTCGTCAGCAGTCTCGGGGCTGTGCTGGTGGGATGGAGTGAGGGGCCACAGCTTTGTGGGTGGCCCGGTGTGAGTGGGGTTCTGCTGGCCTTTCTGCAGGAGTTGCCAGGCTGCCGCCTGTAAAGAAGAGGATGTGTCACCCATACCTTCCGCTGGAATTTCTCTCCAGACAGAGGTGAGGAAGGAAAAAAGCAGTGGGGTCCGGGACAGGAGGGGTATCTCAGGCAGGGCAATGGAAAGCTTCTGGAAGAGCGCCCGGGGCCAGGACCACCCTGGCTGGCCTGCAGGCACCAAGTTGGCCTGCGTGCTGTCGCTGGTGTGGCTCCACGGTGCTTCCTCTAGGCTTTCAAGCCCTTGTACATATTCAGGTGTTTTACCTGGAAAGGGTGGGAACAGTTCAGCAGCAGCTGGCCTGGGGCTCAGCTCACGTTTACTCACAGATGCCTCGGCACGGTCCCCCAGCTTTGCAATGAGGACGCTCCTTGCGTGGGGGGTGGGTGGCTGGCTGTATGGGAGATGGTTCCCCACCTCTGACCAATTTCAGAAATGTTTACCGCTGGAGCAAGTGTCGTGATAGGGTTTTCCTCTGTATAACTCGTGGGTTCAATTTTTTTTTCTTTTATGGTTCAAGTTAGATTTTATTCCTCTTTTATGTATTTATAAATATAAGCATGGAAATAATTCATTCCTATAAATACATCTGTGTGACGGGAAGAATTTTTATTGTTTTATTTTTAAATTTTATTTTTTAAAATTTTGAAATTTAATTTCATTTATGTTTTTATACAGCAGGTTATTATTAGTTATGTATTTTATGCATATACATGTATACAGGTCAATCCCAATCTCCCAACTCATCCCACCACCACCACCCCATGGCTTCCCACACTTGGTGTCCATACGTTTGTTCTCTACGTCTGTGTCTCTACTTCTTCCCTGCAAACCAGTTCATCTGTACCATTTTTAGGCTCCACATATATGCATTAATATACAATATTTGTTTTCCTCTTTCTGACTTACTTCATTCTGTATGACAGTCTCTCGATCCATCGATGTCTCTACAAATGACCCAGTTTCATTCCTTTTTATGGCCGAGTAATATTCCATTTTATATATGTACCACATCTTTATCCACTCATCTGTCTGTGGGCATTTAGGTTGCTTCCATTACCTGGCTATTGTAAATAGTGCTGCAACCAACATTGTGCTGAATGTGCCTTTTCGAAATACGGTTTTCTCTGGGTATATGCCCAGAAGTGGGATTGCTGGATCAGATGGTAATTCTATTTCTAATTTTTTTAAGGAAACTCCATACTGTTCTCCATAGTGACTGTATCAATTTACATTCCCACCAATAGTGGAAGAGGGCTCCTTTTGTCCACAACCTCCCCAGAATTGGTTGTTTGTATATTTTCTGATGATGCCGATTCTAACAGGTGTGAGGTGATACCTCATTGTAGTTTTGATTTGCATTTCTCTAATAATTAGTGCTGTTGGGCAGCTTTTCATGTGCGTCTTGGCCATCTCTGTGTCTCCTTTGAAGAAACGTCTCTTTAGATCTTCTGCCCATTTTTTGGGGGTTGTTTGCTTTTTTTAATATTAAGCTGCATGAGCTGTTTATATATATTGGAGATTAAACCTGTGTCCATTGATTCATTTGCAACGATTTTCACCCATCCTGAGGGATGCCTTTTTCCATTCCCGTTTTTTTTAACAAAAAAGGAAAGAAAGGAAAAGAAGCAGAACACTAATGTGCGTAAAATATGCCTTTTGAAACGGTCGTTTTGAAATATGGACGTCCTTTGAATTTTTTAGTCGATATGTGACCCCAGGATTTATTTTCAGGGCAGGTGTCCTTTACAGGCATGCAATGATTTTGAATATCAACTGACCATTAGAGTTGGGATTAAAGCTGCTGTTGTGTGAAACGGCCACAAGGTGGCAGCAGTTCACCCTTACCAAATCTGGTTACTAGGGCAAGAGAGCCTCAGTGGAAGTGGTGTTCTAGATTGGAGTTTAGAATGGAATGTGCCGGGAGAAAGCCGCTCACGTTTGTCTCACTACTTCTTGTTCGTGTTTTTAATTTAATTTTTTATTTTTTATTACAGCAAGTTTGATTACAATGTTTGGCTTGTTGTAGGTGTGGAAGATGTGGTTCTTTTACACATATACAGATGACTGTTCTTCCTGGGATTCTTTTCCCATGTACGTTATGACAGAATGTTGAGTAGTCCTCTCTTGGTATTCTGTAGGTCTTTGGGGATTATATATGTCACCTGTGTTTGTATATGTCTGTTAACCCCGATATCGTAATGAAACCAATCCTCACACCTTTCCATTGTTGAACCATAAGTTTGTTTCATGAATCTGTGATTGCCCTTCTCCGTGGAAATATCTGCCCTGGTATCCATTTTTAGGTAAAACCTATAAGTGATATGATATGATATGTGTCTTTCACTTTCTGACTTACTACAATTCACGTGATTACTTCTAGACTCATCTACGGTGCTGCAAATGGCATTGTGTCCTTTTTTCCCTTGGCTTCTCTTCTGCCTTAGCGGGGTCCATTTTCAACAATGTGATTCCCTGAGGGTTGTGTATTAGCTGACCTGGGCAACCTTACCCTGCCGGCCCGCCCTCCCCAGGTGTGCCTCTTTGAGGTCAATATAAACAGAGCTCCAGGCAGCAATAGCCCCTGAAGCTGTGCCTGACTCCATATTCTCTGCCCCGCCAGCAGTCTCGGGGCTGTGCTGGTGGGAGGGAGTGAGGGGCCACAGCTTTGTGGGTGGCCCGGTGTGAGTGGGGTTCTGCTGGCCTTTCTGCAGGAGTTGCCAGGCTGCCGCCTGTAAAGAAGAGGTTGTGTCACCCATACCTTCCGCTGGAATTACTCTCCGGACAGAGGTGTGGAAGGAAAAAAGCAGTGGGGGCCGGGACAGGAGGGGTATCTCAGGCAGGGCAATGGAAAGCTTCTGGAAGAGCGCCCAGGGCCAGGACCATGGGGCTCACTGGCCTGCAGGCACCAAGTTGGCCTGCGTGCTGTCGCTGGTGTGGCTCCACGGTGCTTCCTCTAGGCTTTCAAGCCCTTGTACATATTCAGGTGTTTTACGTGGAAAGGGTGGGAACAGTTCAGCAGCAGCTGGCCTGGGGCTCAGCTCACGTTTACTCACAAATGCCTCGGCACGGTCCCCCAGCTTTGCAATGAGGACGCTCCTTGCGTGGGGGGTGGTTGGCTGGCTGTATGGGAGATGGTTCTCCACCTCTGACCAATTTCAGAATTGTTTACCGCTGGAGCAAGTGTCGTGATAGGGTTTTCCTCTGTGAAACTCGTGGGTTCAATTTTTTTTTTCTTTTATGGTTCAAGTTAGATTTTATTCCTCTTTTATGTATTTATAAATATAAGCATGGAAATAATTCATTCCTATAAATACATCTGTGTGACGGGAAGAATTTTTATTGTTTTATTTTTAAATTTTATTTTTTAAAATTTTGAAATTTAATTTCATTTATGTTTTTATACAGCAGGTTATTACAGTTATGTATTTTATGCATATACATGCATACAGGTCAATCCCAATCTCCCAACTCATCCCACCACCACCAACCCATGGCTTCCCACACTTGGTGTCCATACGTTTGTTCTCTACGTCTGTGTCTCTATTTCTTCCCTGCAAACCAGTTCATCTGTACCATTTTTAGGCTCCACATATATGCATTAATATACAATATTTGTTTTCCTCTTTCTGACTTACTTCATTCTGTATGACAGTCTCTCGATCCATCGATGTCTCTACAAATGACCCAGTTTCATTCCTTTTTATGGCCGAGTAATATTCCATTTTATATATGTACCACATCTTTATCCACTCATCTGTCTGTGGGCATTTAGGTTGCTTCCATTACCTGGCTATTGTAAATAGTGCTGCAACCAACATTGTGCTGAATGTGCCTTTTTGAAATACGGTTTTCTCTGGGTATATGCCCAGAAGTGGGATTGCTGGATCAGATGGTAATTCTATTTCTATTTTTTTTAAGGAAACTCCATACTGTTCTCCATAGTGACTGTATCAATTTACATTCCCACCAATAGTGGAAGAGGACTCCTTTTGTCCACACCCTCCCCAGAATTGGTTGTTTGTATATTTTCTGATGATGCCGATTCTAACAGGTGTGAGGTGATACCTCATTGTAGTTTTGATTTGCATTTCTCTAATAATTAGTGCTGTTGGGCAGCTTTTCATGTGCGTCTTGGCCATCTCTGTGTCTCCTTTGAAGAAACGTCTCTTTAGATCTTCTGCCCATTTTTTGGGGGTTGTTTGCTTTTTTTAATATTAAGCTGCATGAGCTGTTTATATATATTGGAGATTAAACCTGTGTCCATTGATTCATTTGCAACGATTTTCACCCATCCTGAGGGATGCCTTTTTCCATTCCCGTTTTTTTTAACAAAAAAGGAAAGAAAGGAAAAGAAGCAGAACACTAATGTGCGTAAAATATGCCTTTTGAAACGGTCGTTTTGAAATATGGACGTCCTTTGAATTTTTTAGTCGATATGTGACCCCAGGATTTATTTTCAGGGCAGGTGTCCTTTACAGGCATGCAATGATTTTGAATATCAACTGACCATTAGAGTTGGGATTAAAGCTGCTGTTGTGTGAAACGGCCACAAGGTGGCAGCAGTTCACCCTTACCAAATCTGGTTACTAGGGCAAGAGAGCCTCAGTGGAAGTGGTGTTCTAGATTGGAGTTTAGAATGGAATGTGCCGGGAGAAAGCCGCTCACGTTTGTCTCACTACTTCTTGTTCGTGTTTTTAATTTAATTTTTTATTTTTTATTACAGCAAGTTTGATTACAATGTTTGGCTTGTTGTAGGTGTGGAAGATGTGGTTCTTTTACACATATACAGATGACTGTTCTTCCTGGGATTCTTTTCCCATGTACGTTATGACAGAATGTTGAGTAGTCCTCTCTTGGTATTCTGTAGGTCTTTGGGGATTATATATGTCACCTGTGTTTGTATATGTCTGTTAACCCCGATATCGTAATGAAACCAATCCTCACACCTTTCCATTGTTGAACCATAAGTTTGTTTCATGAATCTGTGATTGCCCTTCTCCGTGGAAATATCTGCCCTGGTATCCATTTTTAGGTAACACCTATAAGTGATATGATAGGATATGTGTCTTTCACTTTCTGACTTACTACAAGTCACGTGATTACTTCTAGACTCATCTACAGTGCTGCAAATGGCATTGTGTCCTTTTTTCCCTTGGCTTCTCTTCTGCCTTAGCGGGGTCCATTTTCAACAATGTGATTCCCTGAGGGTTGTGGATTAGCTGACCTGGGCAGCCTTACCCTGCCGGCCCGCCCTCCCCAGGTGTGCCTCGTTGAGGTCAATATAAACAGAGCTCCAGGCAGCAATAGCCCCTGAAGCTGTGCCTGACTCCATATTCTCTGCCCCGTCAGCAGTCTCGGGGCTGTGCTGGTGGGAGGGAGTGAGGGGCCACAGCTTTGTGGGTGGCCCGGTGTGAGTGGGGTTCTGCTGGCCTTTCTGCAGGAGTTGCCAGGCTGCCGCCTGTAAAGAAGAGGATGTGTCACACATACCTTCCGCTGGAATTTCTCTCCGGACAGAGGTGAGGAAGGAAAAAAGCAGTGGGGGCCGGGACAGGAGGGGTATCTCAGGCAGGGCAATGGAAAGCTTCTGGAAGAGCGCCAGGGTCCAGGACCACCCTGGCTGGCCTGCAGGCACCAAGTTGGCCGGCGTGCTGTCGCTGTTGTGGCTCCACGGTGCTTCCTCTAGGCTTTCAAGCCCTTGTACATATTCAGGTGTTTTACCTGGAAAGGGTGGGAACAGTTCAGCAGCAGCTGGCCTGGGGCTCAGCTCACGTTTACTCACAGATGCCTCGTCACGGTCCCCCAGCTTTGCAATGAGGACACTCCTTGCGTGGTGGGTGGGTGGCTGGCTGTATGGGAGATGGTTCCCCACCTCTGACCAATTTCAGAATTGTTTACCGCTGGAGCAAGTATCGTGATAGGGTTTTCCTCTGTATAACTCGTGGGTTCAATTTTTTTTTCTTTTATGGTTCAAGTTAGATTTTATTCCTCTTTTATGTATTTATAAATATAAGCATGGAAATAATTCATTCCTATAAATACATCTGTGTGACGGGAATAATTTTTATTGTTTTATTTTTAAATTTTATTTTTTAAAATTTTGAAATTTAATTTTATTTATGTTTTTATACAGCATGTTATTATTAGTTATGTATTTTATGCATATACGTGTATACAGGTCAATCCCAATCTCCCAACTCATCCCACCACCACCACCCCATGGCTTCCCACACTTGGTGTCCATACGTTTGTTCTCTACCTCTGTGTCTCTATTTCTTCCCTGCAAACCAGTTCATCTGTACCATTTTTAGGCTCCACATATATGCATTAATATACAATATTTGTTTTCCTCTTTCTGACTTACTTCATTCTGTATGACAGTCTCTCGATCCATCGATGTCTCTACAAATGACCCAGTTTCATTCCTTTTTATGGCCGAGTAATATTCCATTTTATATATGTACCACATCTTTATCCACTCATCTGTCTGTGGGCATTTAGGTTGCTTCCATTACCTGGCTATTTTAAATAGTGCTGCAAAGAACATTGTGCTGAATGTGCCATTTTGAAATACGGTTTTCTCTGGGTATATGCCCAGAAGTGGGATTGCTGGATCAGATGGTAATTCTATTTCTAATTTTTTAAAGGAAACTCCATACTGTTCTCCATAGTGACTGTATCAATTTACATTCCCACCAATAGTGGAAGAGGGCTCCTTTTGTCCACACCCTCCCCAGAATTGGTTGTTTGTAGATTTTCTGATGATGCCGATTCTAACAGGTGTGAGGTGATACCTCATTGTAGTTTTGATTTGCATTTCTCTAATAATTAGTGCTGTTGAGCAGCTTTTCTGTGCGTCTTGGCCATCTCTGTGTCTCCTTTGAAGAAACGTCTCTTTAGATCTTCTGCCCATTTTTTTTGGGTTGTTAGTTTTTTTTAATATTAAGCTGCATGAGCTGTTTATATATATTGGAGATTAAACCTGTGTCCATTGATTCGTTTGCAACGATTTTCACCCATCCTGAGGGATGCCTTTTTCCATTCCCGTGTTTTTTAACAAAAAAGGAAAGAAAGGAAAAGAAGCAGAACACTAATGTGCGTAAAATATGCCTTTTGAAACGGTCGTTTTGAAATATGGACGTCCTTTGAATTTTTTGGTCGATATGTGACCCCAGGATTTGTTTTCAGGGCAGGTGTCATTTACAGGCATGCAATGATTTTGAATATCAACTGACCATTAGCGTTGGGATTAAAGCTGCTGTTGTGTGATACGGCCACAAGTGGCAGCAGTTCACCCTTACCAAATCTGGTTACTAGGGCAAGAGAGCCTCAGTGGAAGTGGTGTTCTAGATTGGAGTTTAGAATGGAATGTGCCAGGAGAAAGCCCCTCACGTTTGTCTCACTACTTCTTGTTCGTGTTTTTAATTTAATTTTTTTTATTTTTTATTACAGCAAGTTTGATTACAATGTTTGGCTTGTTGTAGGTGTGGATGATGTGGTTCTTTTACACATATACAGATGTCTGTTCTTCCTGGGATCCTTTTCCCATGTACGTTATGACAGAATTTTGAGTAGTCCTCTCTTGGTATTCTGTAGGTCTTTGGTGATTATATATGTCACCTGTGTTTGTATATGTCTGTTAACCCCGATATCGTAATGAAACCAATCCTCACACCTTTCCATTGGTGAACCATAAGTTTGTTTAATGAATCTGTGATTGCCCTTCTCCGTGGAAATATCTGCCCTGGTATCCATTTTTAGGTAACACCTATAAGTGATATGATAGGATATGTGTCTTTCACTTTCTGACTTACTACAAGTCACGTGATTACTTCTAGACTCATCTACGGTGCTGCAAATGGCATTGTGTCCTTTTTTCCCTTGGCTTCTCTTCTGCCTTAGCGGGGTCCATTTTCAACAATGTGATTCCCTGAGGGTTGTGGATTAGCTGACCTGGGCAGCCTTACCCTGCCGGCCCGCCCTCCCCAGGTGTGCCTCGTTGAGGTCAATATAAACAGAGCTCCAGGCAGCAATAGCCCCTGAAGCTGTGCCTGACTCCATATTCTCTGCCCCGTCAGCAGTCTCGGGGCTGTGCTGGTGGGAGGGAGTGAGGGGCCACAGCTTTGTGGGTGGCCCGGTGTGAGTGGGGTTCTGCTGGCCTTTCTGCAGGAGTTGCCAGGCTGCCGCCTGTAAAGAAGAGGATGTGTCACACATACCTTCCGCTGGAATTTCTCTCCGGACAGAGGTGAGGAAGGAAAAAAGCAGTGTGGGCCGGGACAGGAGGGGTATCTCAGGCAGGGCAATGGAAAGCTTCTGGAAGAGCGCCAGGGTCCAGGACCAGTGGGCTGGCTGGCCTGCAGGCACCAAGTTGGCCTGCGTGCTGTCGCTGGTGTGGCTCCACTGTCCTTCCTCTAGGATTTCAAGCCCTTGTACATATTCAGGTGTTTTACCTGGAAAGGGTGGGAACAGTTCAGCAGCAGCTGGCCTGGGGCTCAGCTCACGTTTACTCACAGATGCCTCGGCACGGTCCCCCAGCTTTGCAATGAGGACGCTCCTAGCGTGGGGGGTGGGTGGCTGGCTGTATGGGAGATGATTCCCCACCTCTGACCAATTTCAGAATTGTTTACCGCTGGAGCAAGTGTCGTGATAGGGTTTTCCTCTGTATAACTCGTGGGTTCAATTTTTTTTTCTTTTATGGTTCAAGTTAGATTTTATTCCTCTTTTATGTATTTATAAATATAAGCATGGAAATAATTCATTCCTATAAATACATCTGTGTGACGGGAAGAATTTTTATTGTTTTATTTTTAAATTTTATTTTTTAAAATTTTGCAATTTAATTTCATTTATGTTTTTATACAGCAGGTTATTATTAGTTATGTATTTTATGCATATACATGTATACAGGTCAATCCCAATCTCCCAACTCATCCCACCACCACCACCCCATGGCTTCCCACACTTGGTGTCCATACGTTTGTTCTCTACGTCTGTGTCTCTATTTCTTCCCTGCAATCCAGTTCATCTGTACCATTTTTAGGCTCCACATATATGCATTAATATACAATATTTGTTTTCCTCTTTCTGACTTACTTCATTCTGTATGACAGTCTCTCGATCCATCGATGTCTCTACAAATGACCCAGTTTCATTCCTTTTTATGGCCGAGTAATATTCCATTTTATATATGTACCACATCTTTATCCACTCATCTGTCTGTGGGCATTTAGGTTGCTTCCATTACCTGGCTATTGTAAATAGTGCTGCAACGAACATTGTGCTGAATGTGCCTTTTTGAAATACGGTTTTCTCTGGGTATATGCCCAGAAGTGGGATTGCTGGATCAGATGGTAATTCTATTTCTAGATTTTTTAAGGAAACTCCATACTGTTCTCCATAGTGACTGTATCAATTTACATTCCCACCAATAGTGGAAGAGGGCTCCTTTTGTCCACACCCTCCCCAGAATTTGTTGTTTGTAGATTTTCTGATGATGTCGATTCTAACAGGTGTGAGGTGACACCTCATTGTAGTTTTGATTTGCATTTCTCTAATAATTAGTGCTGTTGAGCAGCTTTTCATGTGCGTCTTGGCCATCTCTGTGTCTCCTTTGAAGAAACGTCTCTTTAGATCTTCTGCCCATTTTTTTTTGGGTTGTTTGTTTTTTTTAATATTAAGCTGCATGAGCTGTTTATATATATTGGAGATTAAACCTGTGTCCATTGATTCATTTGCAACGATTTTCACCCATCCTGAGGGATGCCTTTTTCCATTCCCGTGTTTTTTAACAAAAAAGGAAAGAAAGGAAAAGAAGCAGAACACTAATGTGCGTAAAATATGCCTTTTGAAACGGTCGTTTTGAAATATGGACGTCCTTTGAATTTTATGGTCGATAGGATTTGTTTTCAGGGCAGGTGTCATTTACAGGCATGCAATGATTTTGAATATCAACTGACCATTAGCGTTGGGATTAAAGCTGCTGTTGTGTGAAACGGCCACAAGTGGCAGCAGTTCACCCTTACCAAATCTGGTTACTAGGGCAAGAGAGCCTCAGTGGAAGTGGTGTTCTAGATTGGAGTTTAGAATGGAATGTGCCAGGAGAAAGCCCCTCACGTTTGTCTCACTACTTCTTGTTCGTGTTTTTAATTTAATTTTTTATTTTTTATTTCAGCAAGTTTGATTACAATGTTTGGCTTGTTGTAGGTGTGGAAGATGTGGTTCTTTTACACATATACAGATGTCTGTTCTTCCTGGGATCCTTTTCCCATGTACGTTATGACAGAATGTTGAGTAGTCCTCTCTTGGTATTCTGTAGGTCTTTGGTGATTATATATGTCACCTGTGTTTGTATATGTCTGTTAACCCCGATATCGTAATGAAACCAATCCTCACACCTTTCCATTGGTGAACCATAAGTTTGTTTCATGAATCTGTGATTGCCCTTCTCCGTGGAAATATCTGCCCTGGTATCCATTTTTAGGTAACACCTATAAGTGATATGATAGGATATGTGTCTTTCACTTTCTGACTTACTACAAGTCACGTGATTACTTCTAGACTCATCTACTGTGCTGCAAATGGCATTGTGTCCTTTTTTCCCTTGGCTTCTCTTCTGCCTTAGCGGGGTCCATTTTCAACAATGTGATTCCCTGAGGGTTGTGGATTAGCTGACCTGGGCAGCCTTACCCTGCCGGCCCGCCCTCCCCAGGTGTGCCTCGTTGAGGTCAATATAAACAGAGCTCCAGGCAGCAATAGCCCCTGAAGCTGTGCCTGACTCCATATTCTCTGCCCCGTCAGCAGTCTCGGGGCTGTGCTGGTGGGAGGGAGTGAGGGGCCACAGCTTTGTGGGTGGCCCGGTGTGAGTGGGGTTCTGCTGGCCTTTCTGCAGGAGTTGCCAGGCTGCCGCCTGTAAAGAAGAGGATGTGTCACACATACCTTCCGCTGGAATTTCTCTCCGGACAGAGGTGAGGAAGGAAAAAAGCAGTGGGGGCCGGGACAGGAGGGGTATCTCAGGCAGGGCAATGGAAAGCTTCTGGAAGAGCGCCAGGGTCCAGGACCACCCTGGCTGGCCTGCAGGCACCAAGTTGGCCGGCGTGCTGTCGCTGTTGTGGCTCCACGGTGCTTCCTCTAGGCTTTCAAGCCCTTGTACATATTCAGGTGTTTTACCTGGAAAGGGTGGGAACAGTTCAGCAGCAGCTGGCCTGGGGCTCAGCTCACGTTTACTCACAGATGCCTCGTCACGGTCCCCCAGCTTTGCAATGAGGACACTCCTTGCGTGGTGGGTGGGTGGCTGGCTGTATGGGAGATGGTTCCCCACCTCTGACCAATTTCAGAATTGTTTACCACTGGAGCAAGTATCGTGATAGGGTTTTCCTCTGTATAACTCGTGGGTTCAATTTTTTTTTCTTTTATGGTTCAAGTTAGATTTTATTCCTCTTTTATGTATTTATAAATATAAGCATGGAAATAATTCATTCCTATAAATACATCTGTGTGACGGGAAGAATTTTTATTGTTTTATTTTTAAATTTTATTTTTTAAAATTTTGAAATTTAATTTTATTTATGTTTTTATACAGCATGTTATTATTAGTTATGTATTTTATGCATATACATGTATACAGGTCAATCCCAATCTCCCAACTCATCCCACCACCACCACCCCATGGCTTCCCACACTTGGTGTCCATACGTTTGTTCTCTACGTCTGTGTCTCTGTTTCTTCCCTGCAAACCTGTTCATCTGTACCATTTTTAGGCTCCACATATATGCATTAATATACAATATTTGTTTTCCTCTTTCTGACTTACTTCATTCTGTATGACAGTCTCTCGATCCATCGATGTCTCTACAAATGACCCAGTTTCATTCCTTTTTATGGCCGAGTAATATTCCATTTTATATATGTACCACATCTTTATCCACTCATCTGTCTGTGGGCATTTAGGTTGCTTCCATTACCTGGCTATTTTAAATAGTGCTGCAACGAACATTGTGCTGAATGTGCCATTTTGAAATACGGTTTTCTCTGGGTATATGCCCAGAAGTGGGATTGCTGGATCAGATGGTAATTCTATTTCTAATTTTTTAAAGGAAACTCCATACTGTTCTCCATTGTGACTGTATCAATTTACATTCCCACCAATAGTGGAAGAGGGCTCCTTTTGTCCACACCCTCCCCAGAATTGGTTGTTTGTAGATTTTCTGATGATGCCGATTCTAACAGGTGTGAGGTGATACCTCATTGTAGTTTTCTCCTGAATATTTTCAGGAGAAAACGCATACGCCCTTTTTGGCCAAGTGCATCATTGTCGAAGTTGTGCCCCTCTTCCTGTGCTTTACAGGCGATTCTAACGTACCTCTTGAAATCTGTTTCCTGCTATTCTGCCTCGCATTCAAGTCCGCCTCGTTGCCTTCCCTCAACAGATTTTTGGACGATAGTTGGCCTTGATTTCTCTGCCAGTTTGTGAATTGCTGTGCCCCTGAGCTCCATTTTTCAACTCGTTTATTGTGAGCTGAACGCAAGTCCAAACATTTGGTTCAGGACCTATACTGGTTCCCGGTGGGTGGCTGAGACTTTGGTGAATTCTTCTTCCTGCCGGGAAATTAGAGTGACATGTGCCCATCCAAATGCCTAACAGCTACTCTCTCATTGGTTCTCCCTCTTCCCTTTCCTCCTCTGCCAAATGGGCAACCTGTGTGAACCAGGAGCTTAAAGGGGCTGTCTCTCCAAGTTGGGAGATTGATAGTAAAGCTGTTGGAAAGTCAAACCGGAGCACCAGGAGAGGGACTCTTCGTTGAGTTTTAGAAACCTTTCGTATTCACAGTGTGTCCATTCTCTAGGTTTCCCGTACATGTTATAGCTGTAGTAATATTCCCTTCAACCTGGAGAGGTGGGACCCATGGAATGGTGGCCATGCATTATTGCTTTAAAGGGTCTGCATTTGCTCACCCAATCTCACCAATCCTCTCAGTCCCAAGTGTCCAGCCTCATGCCACATCCAGCTGTCATCGTAGATAGGGTCATTCCAGGTTGCATCAGAGACCCTGAAGGAATTGTAAAGAATTTCCCTGTTTCTTTGTTCTGTTTTTGAAATTCCTTTTTAGAGTGGGTTTGAGCTGATTCTCGCTGCCATGTTTATGCCAGTCTAGACACACTTGATTCCCTTACGGAGACATATCAATACATAGGTTTTAAGATTCTTACTAGTCAGATCTATTCCTCTGCGGGAAATATGGGGTTTTGAGTCCCTTTCACTGAGGAAGGTGTAGGTCTTGTCTATTCCATAGTTGGTTTTTGGAACAGTACCTGTGCTTATATCAAACTCTGGTTTGATGCATCACCCCACCTCTCCTTCCCCCTTAAGCAGGCATAAGAGTGTTTTCTAAATGTGAGACTCTGTTCTCTTTCCTAACTCAGTTCATGTGTTGCCATGTTTACAGGATCTTCCTAAGTGATATCTTATGATAAGTTTATTTTTCTGTGTGACTTCTTTCACTTAGAATCATCGTACCTGAATCCACTCATTTTGCTGCTACTGGTCTTATGACATTGATTTCATGGCTGAGGGATATTCCATCGTACGTAAGTTCCACAATGTTTTGAACCATTTTTATATTTCCTGGGATATTTCAGGTGTACCCAGGTTGAGGTTCTTGTAAGCAGTGCAGCCCTCAATTTGGGGGTGGCTCTGTCTTATGGATTTTCAGTTTTCCCAAGGTATATTCCCTAGACTGGAAGTGCCCTTGGCTCTGTAGCTCTGTTGTTTACTTGTTTTAGGGAACACAATGCACTCCTCCAGTGAGGCAGTTGGCAACTTACATCCCGCCCATCAGCATAACAAGGCTCCCTGTTCTCCAGGGCCTGTCTTGCCTTTCTGGTTTTTACACATTTTGTGGATGTCCCTTTTGACCGTTGGGAAGTGATACTTCTTTGTAGTGCAGATTTGCATTGCCCGCTTGCTTGCTTGGCCAAAAAGGGCGTATGCGTTTTCTCCTGAATATATTCAGGAGAAAACGCATACGCCCTTTTTGGCCAAGTGCATCATTGTCGAAGTTGTGCCCCTCTTCCTGTGCTTTACAGGCGATTCCAACGTACCTCTTGAAATCTGTTTCCTGCAATTCTGCCTCGCTTTCAAGTCCGCCTCGTTGCCTTCCCTCAACAGATTTTTGGACGATTGTTGGCCTTGATTACTCTGCCTGTTTGTGAATTGCTGTGCCCCTGAGCTCCATTTTTCAACTCGTTTTTTGTGAGCTGAACGCAAGTCCAAACTTTTGGTTCAGGACCTATACTGGTTCCCGGTGGGTGGCTGAGACTTTAGTTAATTCTTCTTCCTGCCGGGAAATTAGAGTGACATGTGCCCATCCAAATGCCTAACAGCGACTCTCTCATTGGTTCTCCCTCTTCCCTTTCCTCCTCTGCCAAATGGGCAACCTGTGTGAACCAGGAGCTTAAAGGGGCTGTCTCTCCAAGTTGGGAGATTGATAGTAAAGCTGTTGGAAAGTCAAACCGGAGCACCAGGAGAGGGACTCTTCGTTGAGTTTTAGAAACCTTTTGTATTCACAGTGTGTCCATTCTCTAGGTTTCCCGTACATGTTATAGCTGTAGTAATATTCCCTTCAACCTGGAGAGGTGGGACCCATGGAATGGTTGCCATGCATTATTGCTTTAAAGGGTCTGCATTTGCTCACCGAATCTCACCAATCCTCACAGTCCCAAGTGTCCAGCCTCATGCCACATCCAGCTGTCATCGTAGATAGGGTCATTCCAGGTTGCATCAGAGACCCTGAAGGAATTGTAAAGAATTTCCCTGTTTCTTTGTTCTGTTTTTGAAATTCCTTTTTAGAGTGGGTTTGAGCTGATTCTCGCTGCCATGTTTATGCCAGTCTAGACACACTTGATTCCCTTACGGAGACATATCAATACATAGGTTTTAAGATTCTTACTAGTCAGATCTATTCCTCTGCGGGAAATATGGGGTTTTGAGTCCCTTTCACTGAGGAAGGTGTAGGTCTTGTCTATTCCATAGTTGGTTTTTGGAACAGTACCTGTGCTTATATCAAACTCTGGTTTGATGCATCACCCCACCTCTCCTTCCCCCTTAAGCAGGCATAAGAGTGTTTTCTAAATGTGAGACTCTGTTCTCTTTCCTAACTCAGTTCATGTGTAGCCATGTTTACAGGATCTTCCTAAGTGATATCTTATGATAAGTTTCTTTTTCTGTGTGACTTCTTTCACTTAGAATCATCGTACCTGAATCCACTCATTTTGCTGCTACTGGTCTTATGACATTGATTTCATGGCTGAGGGATATTCCATCGTACGTAAGTTCCACAATGTTTTGAACCATTTTTATATTTCCTGGGATATTTCAGGTGTACCCAGGTTGAGGTTCTTGTAAGCAGTGCAGCCCTCAATTTGGGGGTGGCTCTGTCTTATGGATTTTCAGTTTTCCCAAGGTATATTCCCTAGACTGGAAGTGCCCTTGGCTCTGTAGCTCTGTTGTTTACTTGTTTTAGGGAACACAATGCACTCCTCCAGTGAGGCAGTTGGCAACTTACATCCCGCCCATCAGCATAACAAGGCTCCCTGTTCTCCAGGGCCTGTCTTGTCTTTCTGGTTTTTACACATTTTGTGGATGTCCCTTTTGACCGGTGGGAAGTGATACTTCTTTGTAGTGCAGATTTGCATTGCCCGCTTGCTTGCTTGGCCAAAAAGGGCGTATGCGTTTTCTCCTGAATATATTCAGGAGAAAACGCATACGCCCATTTTGGCCAAGTGCATCATTGTCGAAGTTGTGCCCCTCTTCCTGTGCTTTATAGGCGATTCTAACGTACCTCTTGAAATCTGTTTCCTGCTATTCTGCCTCGCATTCAAGTCCGCCTCGTTGCCTTCCCTCAACAGATTTTTGGACGATAGTTGGCCTTGATTACTCTGCCAGTTTGTGAATTGCTGTGCCCCTGAGCTCCATTTTTCAACTCGTTTTTTGTGAGCTGAACGCAAGTCCAAACTTTTGGTTCAGGACCTCTACTGGTTCCCGGTGGGTAGCTGAGACTTTGGTTCATTCTTCTTCCTGCCGGGAAATTAGAGTGACATGTGCCCATCCAAATGCCTAACAGCTACTCTCTCATTGGTTCTCCCTCTTCCCTTTCTTCCTCTGCCAAATGGGCAACCTTTGTGAACCAGGAGCTTAAAGGGGCTGTCTCTCCAAGTTGGGAGATTGATAGTAAAGCTGTTGGAAAGTCAAACCGGAGCACCAGGAGAGGGACTCTTCGTTGAGTTTTAGAAACCTTTCGTATTCACAGTGTGTCCATTCTCTAGGTTTCCCGTACATGTTATAGCTGTAGTAATATTCCCTTCAACCTGGAGAGTTGGGACCCATGGAATGGTTGCCATGCATTATTGCTTTAAAGGGTCTGCATTTGCTCACCCAATCTCACCAATCCTCTCAGTCCCAAGTGTCCAGCCTCATGCCACATCCAGCTGTCATCGTAGATAGGGTCATTCCAGGTTGCATCAGAGACCCTGAAGGAATTGTAAAGAATTTCCCTGTTTCTTTGTTTTGTTTTTGAAATTCCTTTTTAGAGTGGGTTTGAGCTGATTCTCGCTGCCTTGTTTATGCCAGTCTAGTCACCCTTGATTCCCTTACGGAGACATATCAATACATAGGTTTTAATATTCTTACTAGTCAGATCTATTCCTCTGCGGGAAATATGGGGTTTTGAGTCCCTTTCACTGAGGAAGGTGTAGGTCTTGTCTATTCCATAGTTGGTTTTTGGAACGGTACCTGTGCTTATATCAAACTCTGGTTTGATGCATCACCCCACCTCTCCTTCCCCCTTAAGCAGGCATAAGAGTGTTTTCTAAATGTGAGACTCTGTTCTCTTTCCTAACTCAGTTCATGTGTAGCCATGTTTACAGGATCTTCCTAAGTGATATCTTATGATAAGTTTCTTTTTCTGTGTGACTTCTTTCACTTAGAATCATCGTACCTGAATCCACTCATTTTGCTGCTACTGGTCTTATGACATTGATTTCGTGGCTGATGGATATTCCATCGTACGTAAGTTCCACAAAGTTTTGAACCATTTTTATATTTCCTGGGATATTTCCGGTGTACCCAGGTTGAGGTTCTTGTAAGCAGTGCAGCCCTCAATATGGGGTTGGCTCTGTCTAATTGAATTTCATTTTTCCCAAAGTATATTCCCTAGACTGGAAGTGCCCTTGGCTCTGTATCTCTGTTGTTTACTTGTTTTAGGGAACACAATGCACTCCTCCAGTGAGGCAGTTGGCAACTTACATCCTGCCCATCAGCATAACAAGGCTCCCTGTTCTCCAGGGCCTGTCTTGCCTTTCTGGTTTTTACACATTTTGTGGATGTCCCTTTTGACCGGTGGGAAGTGATACTTCTTTGTAGTGCAGATTTGCATTGCCCGCTTGCTTGCTTGGCCAAAAAGGGCGTATGCGTTTTCTCCTGAATATATTCAGGAGAAAACGCATACGCCCTTTATGGCCAAGTGCATCATTGTCGAAGTTGTGCCCCTCTTCCTGTGCTTTACAGGCGATTCCAACGTACCTCTTGAAATCTGTTTCCTGCAATTCTGCCTCGCTTTCAATTCCGCCTCGTTGACTTCCCTCAACAGATTTTTGGACGATTGTTGGCCTTGATTACTCTGCCTGTTTGTGAATTGCTGTGCCCCTGAGCTCCATTTTCAAACTCGTTTTTTGTGAGCTGAACCTAAGTCCAAACTTTTGGTTCAGGACCTATACTGGTTCTCGGTGGGTGGCTGAGACTTTGGTTAATTCTTCTTCCTGCCGGGAAATTAGAGTGACATGTGCCCATCCAAATGCCTAACAGCGACTCTCTCATTGGTTCTCCCTCTTCCCTTTCCTCCTCTGCCAAATGGGCAACCGGTGTGAACCAGGAGCTTAAAGGGGCTGTCTCTCCAAGTTGGGAGATTGATAGTAAAGCTGTTGGAAAGTCAAACCGGAGCACCAGGAGAGGGACTCTTCGTTGAGTTTTAGAAACCTTTTGTATTCACAGTGTGTCCATTTTCTAGGTTTCCCGTACATGTTATAGCTGTAGTAATATTCCCTTCAACCTGGAGAGGTGGGACCCATGGAATGGTTGCCATGCATTATTGCTTTAAAGGGTCTGCATTTGCTCACCCAATCTCACCAATCCTCTCAGTCCCAAGTGTCCAGCCTCATGCCACATCCAGCTGTCATCGTAGATAGGGTCATTCCAGGTTGCATCAGAGACCCTGAAGGAATTGTAAAGAATTTCCCTGTTTCTTTGTTCTGTTTTTGAAATTCCTTTTTAGAGTGGGTTTGAGCTGATTCTCGCTGCCATGTTTATGCCAGTCTAGACACACTTGATTCCCTTACGGAGACATATCAATACATAGGTTTTAAGATTCTTACTAGTCAGATCTATTCCTCTGCGGGAAATATGGGGTTTTGAGTCCCTTTCACTGAGGAAGGTGTAGGTCTTGTCTATTCCATAGTTGGTTTTTGGAACAGTACCTGTGCTTATATCAAACTCTGGTTTGATGCATCACCCCACCTCTCCTTCCCCCTTAAGCAGGCATAAGAGTGTTTTCTAAATGTGAGACTCTGTTCTCTTTCCTAACTCAGTTCATGTGTAGCCATGTTTACAGGATCTTCCTAAGTGATATCTTATGATAAGTTTCTTTTCCTGTGTGACTTCTTTCACTTAGAATCATCGTACCTGAATCCACTCATTTTGCTACTACTGGTCTTATGACATTGATTTCATGGCTGAGGGATATTCCATCGTACGTAAGTTCCACAATGTTTTGAACCATTTTTATATTTCCTGGGATATTTCAGGTGTACCCAGGTTGAGGTTCTTGTAAGCAGTGCAGCCCTCAATTTGGGGGTGGCTCTGTTTTATGGATTTTCAGTTTTCCCAAGGTATATTCCCTAGACTGGAAGTGCCCTTGGCTCTGTAGCTCTGTTGTTTACTTGTTTTAGGGAACACAATGCACTCCTCCAGTGAGGCAGTTGGCAACTTACATCCCGCCCATCAGCATAACAAGGCTCCCATTTCGCCACGGCCTGTCTTGCCTTTCTGGTTTTTACACATTTTGTGGATGTCCCTTTTGACCGGTGGGAAGTGATACTTCTTTGTAGTGCAGATTTGCATTGCCCGCTTGCTTGCTTGGCCAAAAAGGGCGTATGCGTTTTCTCCTGAATATATTCAGGAGAAAACGCATACGCCCTTTTTGGCCAAGTGCATCATTGTCGAAGTTGTGCCCCTCCTCCTGTGCTTTACAGGCGATTCTAACGTACCTCTTGAAATCTGTTTCCTGCTATTATGCCTCGCATTCAAGTCCGCCTCGTTGCCTTCCCTCAACAGATTTTTGGACGATTGTTGGCCTTGATTACTCTGCCAGTTTGTGAATTGCTGTGCCGCTGAGCTCCATTTTTCAACTCGTTTTTTGTGAGCTGAACGCAAGTCCAAACATTTGGTTCAGGACCTATACTGGTTCCCGGTGGGTGGCTGAGACTTTGGTGAATTCTTCTTCCTGCCGGGAAATTAGAGTGACATGTGCCCATCCAAATGCCTAACAGCTACTCTCTCATTGGTTCTCCCTCTTCCCTTTCCTCCTCTGCCAAATGGGCAACCTGTGTGAACCAGGAGCTTAAAGGGGCTGTCTCTCCAAGTTGGGAGATTGATAGTAAAGCTGTTGGAAAGTCAAACCGGAGCACCAGGAGAGGGACTCTTCGTTCAGTTTTAGAAACCTTTCATATTCACCGTGTGTCCATTCTCTAGGTTTCCCGTACATGTTATAGCTGTAGTAATATTCCCTTCAACCTGGAGAGGTGGGACCCATGGAATGGTTGCCATGCATTATTGCTTTAAAGGGTCTGCATTTGCTCACCCAATCTCACCAATCCTCTCAGTCCCAAGTGTCCAGCCTCATGCCGCATCCAGCTGTCATCGTAGATAGGGTCATTCCAGGTTGCATCAGAGACCCTGAAGGAATTGTAAAGAATTTCCCTGTTTCTTTGTTCTCTTTTTGAAATTCCTTTTTAGAGTGGGTTTGAGCTGATTCTCGCTGCCATGTTTATGCCAGTCTAGACACACTTGATTCCCTTACGGAGACATATCAATACATAGGTTTTAAGATTCTTACTAGTCAGATCTATTCCTCTGCGGGAAATATGGGGTTTTGAGTCCCTTTCACTGAGGAAGGTGTAGGTCTTGTCTATTCCATAGTTGGTTTTTGGAACAGTACCTGTGCTTATATCAAACTCTGGTTTGATGCATCACCCCACCTCTCCTTCCCCCTTAAGCAGGCATAAGAGTGTTTTCTAAATGTGAGACTCTGTTCTCTTTCCTAACTCAGTTCATGTGTAGCCATGTTTACAGGATCTTCCTAAGTGATATCTTATGATAAGTTTCTTTTTCTGTGTGACTTCTTTCACTTAGAATCATCGTACCTGAATCCAATCATTTTGCTGCTACTGCTCTTATGACATTGATTTCATGGCTGAGGGATATTCCATTGTACGTAAGTTCCACAAAGTTTTGAACCATTTTTATATTTCCTGGGATATTTCAGGTGTACCCAGGTTGAGGTTCTTGTAAGCAGTGCAGCCCTCAATTTGGGGGTGGCTCTGTCTTATGGATTTTCAGTTTTCCCAAGGTATATTCCCTAGACTGGAAGTGCCCTTGGCTCTGTAGCTCTGTTGTTTACTTGTTTTAGGGAACACAATGCACTCCTCCAGTGAGGCAGTTGGCAACTTACATCCCGCCCATCAGCATAACAAGGCTCCCTGTTCTCCAGGGCCTGTCTTACCTTTCTGGTTTTTACACATTTTGTGGATGTCCCATTTGACCGGTGGGAAGTGATACTTCTTTGTAGTGCAGATTTGCATTGCCCGCTTGCTTGCTTGGCCAAAAAGGGCATATGCATTTTCTCCTGAATATATTCAGGAGAAAACGCATACGCCCTTTTTGGCCAAGTGCATCATTGTCGAAGTTGTGCCCCTCTTCCTGTGCTTTACAGGCGATTCTAACGTACCTCTTGAAATCTGTTTCCTGCTATTCTGCCTCGCATTCAAGTCCGCCTCGTTGCCTTCCCTCAACAGATTTTTGGACGATAGTTGGCCTTGATTACTCTGCCAGTTTGTGAATTGCTGTGCCCCTGAGCTCCATTTTTCAACTCGTTTTTTGTGAGCTGAACGCAAGTCCAAACATTTGGTTTAGGACCTATACTGGTTCCCGGTGGGTGGCTGAGACTTTGGTGAATTCTTCTTCCTGCCGGGAAATTAGAGTGACATGTGCCCATCCAAATGCCTAACAGCTACTCTCTCATTGGTTCTCCCTCTTCCCTTTCCTCCTCTGCCAAATGGGCAACCTGTGTGAACCAGGAGCTTAAAGGGGCTGTCTCTCCAAGTTGGGAGATTGATAGTAAAGCTGTTGGAAAGTCAAACCGGAGCACCAGGAGAGGGACTCTTCGTTGAGTTTTAGAAACCTTTCGTATTCACAGTGTGTCCATTCTCTAGGTTTCCCGTACATGTTATAGCTGTAGTAATATTCCCTTCAACCTGGAGAGGTGGGACCCATGGAATGGTTGCCATGCATTATTGCTTTAAAGGGTCTGCATTTGCTCACCCAATCTCACCAATCCTCTCAGTCCCAAGTGTCCAGCCTCATGCCGCATCCAGCTGTCATCGTAGATAGGGTCATTCCAGGTTGCATCAGAGACCCTGAAGGAATTGTAAAGAATTTCCCTGTTTCTTTGTTCTCTTTTTGAAATTCCTTTTTAGAGTGGGTTTGAGCTGATTCTCGCTGCCATGTTTATGCCAGTCTAGACACACTTGATTCCCTTATGGAGACATATCAATACATAGGTTTTAAGATTCTTACTAGTCAGATCTATTCCTCTGTGGGAAATATGGGGTTTTGAGTCCCTTTCACTGAGGAAGGTGTAGGTCTTGTCTATTCCATAGTTGGTTTTTGGAACAGTACCTGTGCTTATATCAAACTCTGGTTTGATGCATCACCCCACCTCTCCTTCCCCCTTAAGCAGGCATAAGAGTGTTTTCTAAATGTGAGACTCTGTTCTCCTTCCTAACTCAGTTCATGTGTAGCCATGTTTACAGGATCTTCCTAAGTGATATCTTATGATAAGTTTCTTTTTCTGTGTGACTTCTTTCACTTAGAATCATCGTACCTGAATCCACTCATTTTGCTGCTACTGGTCTTATGACATTTATTTCATGGCTGAGGGATATTCCATCGTATGTAATTTCCACAATTTTTTGAACCATTTTTATATTTCCTGGGATATTTCCGGTGTACCCAGGTTGAGGTTCTTGTAAGCAGTGCAGCCCTCAATTTGGGGGTGGCTCTGTCTTATGGATTTTCAGTTTTCCCAAGGTATATTCCCTAGACTGGAAGTGCCCTTGGCTCTGTAGCTCTGTTGTTTACTTGTTTTAGGGAGCACAATGCACTCCTCCAGTGAGGCAGTTGGCAACTTACATCCTGCCCATCAGCATAACAAGGCTCCCATTTCGCCACGGCCTGTCTTGCCTTTCTGGTTTTTACACATTTTGTGGATGTCCCTTTTGACCCGTGGGAAGTGATACATCTTTGTAGTGCAGATTTGCATTGCCCGCTTGCTTGCTTGGCCAAAAGGGCATATGCGTGTTCCCCTAAATATATTCAGGAGAAAACGCATGCGCCCTTTTTGGCCAAGTGCATCATTGTCGAAGTTGTGCCCCTCTTCCTGTGCTTTACAGGTGATTCCAACGTACCTCTTGAAATCTGTTTCCTGCTATTCTGCCTCGATTTCAAGTCCGCCTCGTTGCCTTCCATCAACAGATTTTTGGACGATTCTTGGCCTTGATTACTCTGCCTGTTTGTGAATTGCTGTGCCCCTGAGCTCCATTTTCAAACTCGTTTTTTGTGAGCTGAACGCAAGTCCAAACTTTTGTTTCAGGACCTATACTGGTTCCCGGTGGGTGGCTGAGACTTTGGTTAATTCTTCTTCCTGCCGGGAAATTAGAGTGACATGTGCCCATCCAAATGCCTAACAGCGACTCTCTCATTGGTTCTCCCTCTTCCCTTTCATCCTCTGCCAAATTGGCAACCTGTGTGAACCAGGAGCTTAAAGGGGCTGTCTCTCCAAGTTGGGAGATTGATAGGAAAGCAGTTGGAAAGTCAAACCGGAGCCCCAGGAGAGGGACTCTTCATTGAGTTTTAGAAACCTATCGTATTCACAGTGTGTCCATTCTCTAGGTTTCCCGTACATGTTAAAGCTGTAGTAATAATCCCTTCAACCTGAAGAGTTGGGAATCATGGAATGGGTGCCATGCATTATTGCTATAATGGGTCTGCCTTTGCTCACCCAATCTCTCCAATCCTCTCAGTCCCAAGTGTCCAGCCTCATGCCGCATCCAGCTGTCATTGTAGATAGGGTCATTCCAGGTTGCATCAGAGACCCTGAAGGAATTGTAAAGAATTTCCCTGTTTCTTTGTTCTGTTTTTGAAATTCCTTTTTAGAGTGGGTTTGAGCTGATTCTCGCTGCCATGTTTATGCCAGTCTAGACACACTTGATTCCCTTACGGAGACATATCAATACATAGGTTTTAAGATTCTTACTAGTCAGATCTATTCCTCTGCGGGAAATATGGGTTTTGAGTCCCTTTCACTGAGGAAGGTGTAGGTCTTGTCTATTCCATAGTTGGTTTTTGGAACAGTACCTGTGCTTATATCAAACTCTGGTTTGATGCATCACCCCACCTCTCCTTCCCCCTTAAGCAGGCATAAGAGTGTTTTCTAAATGTGAGACTCTGTTCTCTTTCCTAACTCAGTTCATGTGTAGCCATGTTTACAGGATCTTCCTAAGTGATATCTTATGATAAGTTTCTTTTTCTGTGTGACTTCTTTCACTTAGAATCATCGTACCTGAATCCACTCATTTTGCTGCTACTGGTCATATGACATTGATTTCATGGCTGAGGGATATTCCATCGTACGTAATTTCCACAATGTTTTGAACCATTTTTATATTTCCTGGGATATTTCAGGTGTACCCAGGTTGAGGTTCTTGTAAGTAGTGCAGCCCTCAATTTGGGGGTGGCTCTGTCTTATGGATTTTCAGTTTTCCCAAGGTATATTCCCTAGACTGGAAGTGCCCTTGGCTCTGTAGCTCTGTTGTTTACTTGTTTTAGGGAACACAATGCACTCCTCCAGTGAGGCAGTTGGCAACTTACATCCCGCCCATCAGCATAACAAGGCTCCCTGTTCTCCAGGGCCTGTCTTGCCTTTCCGGTTTTTACACATTTTGTGGAAGTCCCTTTTGACCGGTGGGAAGTGATACTTCTTTGTAGTGCAGATTTGCATTGCCCGCTTGCTTGCTTGGCCAAAAAGGGCGTATGCGTTTTCTCCTGAATATATTCAGGAGAAAACGCATACGCCCTTTTTGGCCAAGTGCATCATTGTCGAAGTTGTGCCCCTCTTCCTGTGCTTTACAGGCGATTCCAACGTACCTCTTGAAATCTGTTTCCTGCTATTCTGCCTCGCATTCAAGTCCGCCTCGTTGCCTTCCCTCAACAGATTTTTGGACGATAGTTGGCCTTGATTACTCTGCCAGTTTGTGAATTGCTGTGCCCCTGAGCTCCATTTTTCAACTCGTTTTTTGTGAGCTGAACGCAAGTCCAAACATTTGGTTCAGGACCTATACTGGTTCCCGGTGGGTGGCTGAGACTTTGGTTAATTCTTCTTCCTGCCGGGAAATTAGAGTGACATGTGCCCATCCAAATGCCTAACAGCTACTCTCTCATTGGTTCTCCCTCTTCCCTTTCCTCCTCTGCCAAATGGGCAACCTGTGTGCACCAGGAGCTTAAAGGGGCTGTCTCTCCAAGTTGGGAGATTGATAGGAAAGCTGTTGGAAAGTCAAACCGGAGCACCAGGAGAGGGACTCTTCGTTGAGTTTTAGAAACCTTTCGTATTCACAGTGTGTCCATTCTCTAGGTTTCCCGTACATGTTATAGCTGTAGTAATATTCCCTTCAACCTGGAGAGCTGGGACCCATGGAATGGTTGCCATGAATTATTGCTTTAAAGGGTCTGCATTTGCTCACCCAATCTCACCAATCCTCTCAGTCCCAAGTGTCCAGCCTCATGCCGCATCCAGCTGTCATCGTAGATAGGGTCATTCCAGGTTGCATCAGAGACCCTGAAGGAATTGTAAAGAATTTCCCTGTTTCTTTGTTCTGTTTTTGAAATTCCTTTTTAGAGTGGGTTTGATCTGATTCTCGCTGCCATGTTTATGCCAGTCTAGACACACTTGATTCCCTTACGGAGACATATCAATACATAGGTTTTAAGATTCTTACTAGTCAGATCTATTCCTCTGCGGGAAATATGGGGTTTTGAGTCCCTTTCACTGAGGAAGGTGTAGGTCTTGTCTATTCCATAGTTGGTTTTTGGAACAGTACCTGTGCTTATATCAAACTCTGGTTTGATGCATCACCCCACCTCTCCTTCCCCCTTAAGCAGGCATAAGAGTGTTTTCTAAATGTGAGACTCTGTTCTCTTTCCTAACTCAGTTCATGTGTAGCCATGTTTACAGGATCTTCCTAAGTGATATCTTATGATAAGTTTCTTTTTCTGTGTGACTTTTTTCACTTAGAATCATCGTACCTGAATCCAATCATTTTGCTGCTACTTCTCTTATGACATTGATTTCATGGCTGAGGGATATTCCATCGTACGTAAGTTCCACAAAGTTTTGAACCATTTTTATATTTCCTGGGATATTTCAGGTGTACCCAGGTTGAGGTTATTGTAAGCAGTGCAGCCCTCAATTTGGGGGTGGCTCTGTCTTATGGATTTTCAGTTTTCCCAAGGTATATTCCCTAGACTGGAAGTGCCCTTGGCTCTGTAGCTCTGTTGTTTACTTGTTTTAGGGAGCACAATGCACTCCTCCAGTGAGGCAGTTGGCAACTTACATCCTGCCCATCAGCATAACAAGGCTCCCATTTCGCCACGGCCTTTCTTGCCTTTCTGGTTTTTACACATTTTGTGGATGTCCCTTTTGACCCGTGGGAAGTGATACTTCTTTGTAGTGCAGATTTGCATTGCCCGCTTGCTTGCTTGGCCAAAAGGGCGTATGCGTGTTCTCCTAAATATATTCAGGAGAAAACGCATACGCCCTTTTTGGCCAAGTGCATCATTGTCGAAGTTGTGCCCCTCTTCCTGTGCTTTACAGGTGATTCCAACGTACCTCTTGAAATCTGTTTCCTGCTATTCTGCCTCGATTTCAAGTCCGCCTCGTTGCCTTCCCTCAACAGATTTTTGGACGAGTCTTGGCCTTGATTACTCTGCCTGTTTGTGAATTGCTGTGCCCCTGAGCTCCATTTTCAAACTCGTTTTTTGTGAGCTGAACGCAAGTCCAAACTTTTGGTTCAGGACCTATACTGGTTCCCGGTGGGTGGCTGAGACTTTGGTTAATTCTTCTTCCTGCCGGGAAATTAGAGTGACATGTGCCCATCCAAATGCCTAACAGCGACTCTCTCATTGGTTCTCCCTCTTCCCTTTCATCCTCTGCCAAATTGGCAACCTGTGTGAACCAGGAGCTTAAAGGGGCTGTCTCTCCAAGTTGGGAGATTGATAGGAAAGCAGTTGGAAAGTCAAACCGGAGCCCCAGGAGAGGGACTCTTCATTGAGTTTTAGAAACCTTTCGTATTCACAGTGTGTCCATTCTCTAGGTTTCCCGTACATGTTATAGCTGTAGTAATATTCCCTTCAACCTGGAGAGGTGGGACCCATGGAATGGTTGCCATGCATTATTGCTTTAAAGGGTCTGCATTTGCTCACCCAATCTCACCAATCCTCTCAGTCCCAAGTGTCCAGCCTCATGCCACATCCAGCTGTCATCGTAGATAGGGTCATTCCAGGTTGCATCAGAGACCCTGAAGGAATTGTAAAGAATTTCCCTGTTTCTTTGTTCTGTTTTTGAAATTCCTTTTTAGAGTGGGTTTGAGCTGATTCTCGCTGCCATGTTTATGCCAGTCTAGACACACTTGATTCCCTTACGGAGACATATCAATACATAGGTTTTAAGATTCTTACTAGTCAGATCTATTCCTCTGCGGGAAATATGGGGTTTTGAGTCCCTTTCACTGAGGAAGGTGTAGGTCTTGTCTATTCCATAGTTGGTTTTTGGAACAGTACCTGTGCTTATATCAAACTCTGGTTTGATGCATCACCCCACCTCTCCTTCCCCCTTAAGCAGGCATAAGAGTGTTTTCTAAATGTGAGACTCTGTTCTCTTTCCTAACTCAGTTCATGTGTTGCCATGTTTACAGGATCTTCCTAAGTGATATCTTATGATAAGTTTCTTTTTCTGTGTGACTTCTTTCACTTAGAATCATCGTACCTGAATCCACTCATTTTGCTGCTACTGGTCTTATGACATTGATTTCATGGCTGAGGGATATTCCATCGTACGTAATTTCCACAATGTTTTGAACCATTTTTACATTTCCTGGGATATTTCAGGTGTACCCAGGTTGAGTTTCTTGTAAGCAGTGCAGCCCTCAATTTGGGGGTGGCTCTGTCTTATGGATTTTCAGTTTTCCCAAGGTATATTCCCTAGACTGGAAGTGCCCTTGGCTCTGTAGCTCTGTTGTTTACTTGTTTTAGGGAACACAATGCACTCCTCCAGTGAGGCAGTTGGCAACTTACATCCCACCCATCAGCATAACAAGGCTCCCTGTTCTCCAGGGCCTGTCTTGCCTTTCTGGTTTTTACACATTTTGTGGATGTCCCTTTTGACCGTTGGGAAGTGATACTTCTTTGTAGTGCAGATTTGCATTGCCCGCTTGCTTGCTTGGCCAAAAAGGGCGTATGCGTTTTCTCCTGAATATATTCAGGAGAAAACGCATACGCCCTTTTTGGCCAAGTGCATCATTGTCGAAGTTGTGCCCCTCTTCCTGTGCTTTACAGGCGATTCTAACGTACCTCTTGAAATATGTTTCCTGCTATTCTGCCTCGCATTCAAGTCCGCCTCGTTGCCTTCCCTCAACAGATTTTTGGACGATAGTTGGCCTTGATTTCTCTGCCAGTTTGTGAATTGCTGTGCCCCTGAGCTCCATTTTTCAACTCGTTTTTTGTGAGCTGAACGCAAGTCCAAACATTTGGTTCAGGACCTATACTGGTTCCCGGTGGGTGGCTGAGACTTTGGTGAATTCTTCTTCCTGCCGGGAAATTAGAGTGACATGTGCCCATCCAAATGCCTAACAGCTACTCTCTCATTGGTTCTCCCTCTTCCCTTTCCTCCTCTGCCAAATGGGCAACCTGTGTGAACCAGGACCTTAAAGGGGCTGTCTCTCCAAGTTGGGAGATTGATAGTAAAGCTGTTGGAAAGTCAAACCGGAGCACCAGGAGAGGGACTCTTCGTTGAGTTTTAGAAACCTTTCGTATTCACAGTGTGTCCATTCTCTAGGTTTCCCGTACATGTTATAGCTGTAGTAATATTCCCTTCAACCTGGAGAGGTGGGACCCATGGAATGGTGGCCATGCATTATTGCTTTAAAGGGTCTGCATTTGCTCACCCAATCTCACCAATCCTCTCAGTCCCAAGTGTCCAGCCTCATGCCACATCCAGCTGTCATCGTAGATAGGGTCATTCCAGGTTGCATCAGAGACCCTGAAGGAATTGTAAAGAATTTCCCTGTTTCTTTGTTCTGTTTTTGAAATTCCTTTTTAGAGTGGGTTTGAGCTGATTCTCGCTGCCATGTTTATGCCAGTCTAGACACACTTGATTCCCTTACGGAGACATATCAATACATAGGTTTTAAGATTCTTACTAGTCAGATCTATTCCTCTGCGGGAAATATGGGGTTTTGAGTCCTTTTCACTGAGGAAGGTGTAGGTCTTGTCTATTCCATAGTTGGTTTTTGGAACAGTACCTGTGCTTATATCAAACTCTGGTTTGATGCATCACCCCACCTCTCCTTCCCCCTTAAGCAGGCATAAGAGTGTTTTCTAAATGTGAGACTCTGTTCTCTTTCCTAACTCAGTTCATGTGTTGCCATGTTTACAGGATCTTCCTAAGTGATATCTTATGATAAGTTTCTTTTTCTGTGTGACTTCTTTCACTTAGAATCATCGTACCTGAATCCACTCATTTTGCTGCTACTGGTCTTATGACATTGATTTCATGGCTGAGGGATATTCCATCGTACGTAAGTTCCACAATGATTTGAACCATTTTTATATTTCCTGGGATATTTCAGGTGTACCCAGGTTGAGGTTCTTGTAAGCAGTGCAGCCCTCAATTTGGGGGTGGCTCTGTCTTATGGATTTTCAGTTTTCCCAAGGTATATTCCCTAGACTGGAAGTGCCCTTGGCTCTGTAGCTCTGTTGTTTACTTGTTTTAGGGAACACAATGCACTCCTCCAGTGAGGCAGTTAGCAACTTACATCCCGCCCATCAGCATAACAAGGCTCCCTGTTCTCCAGGGCCTGTCTTGCCTTTCTGGTTTTTACACATTTTGTGGATGTCCCTTTTGACCGGTGGGAAGTGATACTTCTTTGTAGTGCAGATTTGCATTGCCCGCTTGCTTGCTTGGCCAAAAAGGGCGTATGCGTTTTCTCCTGAATATATTCAGGAGAAAACGCATACGCCCTTTTTGGCCAAGTGCATCATTGTCGAAGTTGTGCCCCTCTTCCTGTGCTTTACAGGCGATTCTAACGTACCTCTTGAAATCTGTTTCCTGCTATTCTGCCTCGCATTCAAGTCCGCCTCGTTGCCTTCCCTCAACAGATTTTTGGACGATAGTTGGCCTTGATTACTCTGCCAGTTTGTGAATTGCTGTGCCCCTGAGCTCCATTTTTCAACTCGTTTTTTGTGAGCTGAACGCAAGTCCAAACATTTGGTTCAGGACCTATACTGGTTCCCGGTGGGTGGCTGAGACTTTGGTGAATTCTTCTTCCTGCCGGGAAATTAGAGTGACATGTGCCCATCCAAATGCCTAACAGCTACTCTCTCATTGGTTCTCCCTCTTCCCTTTCCTCCTCTGCCAAATGGGCAACCTGTGTGAACCAGGAGCTTAAAGGGGCTGTCTCTCCAAGTTGGGAGATTGATAGTAAAGCTGTTGGAAAGTCAAACCGGAGCACCAGGAGAGGGACTCTTCGTTGAGTTTTAGAAACCTTTCATATTCACAGTGTGTCCATTCTCTAGGTTTCCCGTACATGTTATAGCTGTAGTAATATTCCCTTCAACCTGGAGAGGTGGGACCCATGGAATGGTTGCCATGCATTATTGCTTTAAAGGGTCTGCATTTGCTCACCCAATCTCACCAATCCTCTCAGTCCCAAGTGTCCAGCCTCATGCCACATCCAGCTGTCATCGTAGATAGGGTCATTCCAGGTTGCATCAGAGACCCTGAAGGAATTGTAAAGAATTTCCCTGTTTCTTTGTTCTGTTTTTGAAATTCCTTTTTAGAGTGGGTTTGAGCTGATTCTCGCTGCCATGTTTATGCCAGTCTAGACACACTTGATTCCCTTACGGAGACATATCAATACATAGGTTTTAAGATTCTTACTAGTCAGATCTATTCCTCTGCGGGAAATATGGGGTTTTGAGTCCCTTTCACTGAGGAAGGTGTAGGTCTTGTCTATTCCATAGTTGGTTTTTGGAACACTACCTGTGCTTATATCAATCTCTGGTTTGATGCATCACCCCACCTCTCCTTCCCCCTTAAGCAGGCATAAGAGTGTTTTCTAAATGTGAGACTCTGTTCTCTTTCCTAACTCAGTTCATGTGTTGCCATGTTTACAGGATCTTCCTAAGTGATATCTTATGATAAGTTTCTTTTTCTGTGTGACTTCTTTCACTTAGAATCATCGTACCTGAATCCACTCATTTTGCTGCTACTGGTCTTATGACATTGATTTCATGGCTGAGGGATATTCCATCGTACGTAAGTTCCACAATGTTTGGAACCATTTTTACATTTCCTGGGATATTTCAGGTGTACCCAGGTTGAGGTTCTTGTAAGCAGTGCAGCCCTCAATTTGGGGGTGGCTCTGTCTTATGGATTTTCAGTTTTCCCAAGGTATATTCCCTAGACTGGAAGTGCCCTTGGCTCTGTAGCTCTGTTGTTTACTTGTTTTAGGGAACACAATGCACTCCTCCAGGGAGGCAGTTGGCAACTTACATCCCGCCCATCAGCATAACAAGGCTCCCTGTTCTCCAGGGCCTGTCTTGCCTTTCTGGTTTTTACACATTTTGTGGATGTCCCTTTTGACCGTTGGGAAGTGATACTTCTTTGTAGTGCAGATTTGCATTGCCCGCTTGCTTGCTTGGCCAAAAAGGGCGTATGCGTTTTCTCCTGAATATATTCAGGAGAAAACGCATACGCCCTTTTTGGCCAAGTGCATCATTGTCGAAGTTGTGCCCCTCTTCCTGTGCTTTACAGGCGATTCTAACGTACCTCTTGAAATCTGTTTCCTGCTATTCTGCCTCGCATTCAAGTCCGCCTCGTTGCCTTCCCTCAACAGATTTTTGGACGATAGTTGGCCTTGATTACTCTGCCAGTTTGTGAATTGCTGTGCCCATGAGCTCCATTTTTCAACTCGTTTTTTGTGAGCTGAACGCAAGTCCAAACATTTGGTTCAGGACCTATACTGGTTCCCGGTGGGTGGCTGAGACTTTGGTGAATTCTTCTTCCTGCCGGGAAATTAGAGTGACGTGTGCCCATCCAAATGCCTAACAGCTACTCTCTCATTGGTTCTCCCTCTTCCCTTTCCTCCTCTGCCAAATGGGCAACCTGTGTGAACCAGGAGCTTAAAGGGGCTGTCTCTCCAAGTTGGGAGATTGATAGTAAAGCTGTTGGAAAGTCAAACCGGAGCACCAGGAGAGGGACTCTTCGTTGAGTTTTAGAAACCTTTCGTATTCACAGTGTGTCCATTCTCTAGGTTTCCCGTACATGTTATAGCTGTAGTAATATTCCCTTCAACCTGGAGAGGTGGGACCCATGGAATGGTGGCCATGCATTATTGCTTTAAAGGGTCTGCATTTGCTCACCCAATCTCACCAATCCTCTCAGTCCCAAGTGTCCAGCCTCATGCCACATCCAGCTGTCATCGTAGATAGGGTCATTCCAGGTTGCATCAGAGACCCTGAAGGAATTGTAAAGAATTTCCCTGTTTCTTTGTTCTGTTTTTGAAATTCCTTTTTAGAGTGGGTTTGAGCTGATTCTCGCTGCCATGTTTATGCCAGTCTAGACACACTTGATTCCCTTACGGAGACATATCAATACATAGGTTTTAAGATTCTTACTAGTCAGATCTATTCCTCTGCGGGAAATATGGGGTTTTGAGTCCCTTTCACTGAGGAAGGTGTAGGTCTTGTCTATTCCATAGTTGGTTTTTGGAACAGTACCTGTGCTTATATCAAACTCTGGTTTGATGCATCACCCCACCTCTCCTTCCCCCTTAAGCAGGCATAAGAGTGTTTTCTAAATGTGAGACTCTGTTCTCTTTCCTAACTCAGTTCATGTGTTGCCATGTTTACAGGATCTTCCTAAGTGATATCTTATGATAAGTTTCTTTTTCTGTGTGACTTCTTTCACTTAGAATCATCTTACCTGAATCCACTCATTTTGCTGCTACTGGTCTTATGACATTGATTTCATGGCTGAGGGATATTCCATCGTACGTAAGTTCCACAATGTTTTGAACCATTTTTATATTTCCTGGGATATTTCAGGTGTACCCAGGTTGAGGTTCTTGTAAGCAGTGCAGCCCTCAATTTGGGGGTGGCTCTGTCTTATGGATTTTCAGTTTTCCCAAGGTATATTCCCTAGACTGGAAGTGCCCTTGGCTCTGTAGCTCTGTTGTTTACTTGTTTTAGGGAACACAATGCACTCCTCCAGTGAGGCAGTTGGCAACTTACATCCCGCCCATCAGCATAACAAGGCTCCCTGTTCTCCAGGGCCTGTCTTGCCTTTCTGGTTTTTACACATTTTGTGGATGTCCCTTTTGACCGTTGGGAAGTGATACTACTTTGTAGTGCAGATTTGCATTGCCCGCTTGCTTGCTTGGCCAAAAAGGGCGTATGCGTTTTCTCCTGAATATATTCAGGAGAAAATGCATACGCCCTTTTTGGCCAAGTGCATCATTGTCGAAGTTGTGCCCCTCTTCCTGTGCTTTACAGGCGATTCTAACGTACCTCTTGAAATCTGTTTCCTGCTATTCTGCCTCGCATTCAAGTCCGCCTCGTTGCCTTCCCTCAACAGATTTTTGGACGATAGTTGGCCTTGATTACTCTGCCAGTTTGTGAATTGCTGTGCCCCTGAGCTCCATTTTTCAACTCGTTTTTTGTGAGCTGAACGCAAGTCCAAACATTTGGTTCAGGACCTATACTGGTTCCCGGTGGGTGGCTGAGACTTTGGTGAATTCTTCTTCCTGCTGGGAAATTAGAGTGACATGTGCCCATCCAAATGCCTAACAGCTACTCTCTCATTGGTTCTCCCTCTTCCCTTTCCTCCTCTGCCAAATGGGCAACCTGTGTGAACCAGGAGCTTAAAGGGGCTGTCTCTCCAAGTTGGGAGATTGATAGTAAAGCTGTTGGAATGTCAAACCGGAGCACCAGGAGAGGGACTCTTCGTTGAGTTTTAGAAACCTTTCGTATTCACAGTGTGTCCATTCTCTAGGTTTCCCGTACATGTTATAGCTGTAGTAATATTCCCTTCAACCTGGAGAGGTGGGACCCATGGAATGGTTGCCATGCATTATTGCTTTAAAGGGTCTGCATTTGCTCACCCAATCTCACCAATCCTCTCAGTCCCAAGTGTCCAGCCTCATGCCACATCCAGCTGTCATCGTAGATAGGGTCATTCCAGGTTGCATCAGAGACCCTGAAGGAATTGTAAAGAATTTCCCTGTTTCTTTGTTCTGTTTTTGAAATTCCTTTTTAGAGTGGGTTTGAGCTGATTCTCGCTGCCATGTTTATGCCAGTCTAGCCACACTTGATTCCCTTATGGAGACATATCAATACATAGGTTTTAAGATTCTTACTAGTCAGATCTATTCCTCTGCGGGAAATATGGGGTTTTGAGTCCCTTTCACTGAGGAAGGTGTAGGTCTTGTCTATTCCATAGTTGGTTTTTGGAACAGTACCTGTGCTTATATCAAACTCTGGTTTGATGCATCACCCCACCTCTCCTTCCCCCTTAAGCAGGCATAAGAGTGTTTTCTAAATGTGAGACTCTGTTCTCTTTCCTAACTCAGTTCATGTGTTGCCATGTTTACAGGATCTTCCTAAGTGATATCTTATGATAAGTTTCTTTTTCTGTGTGACTTCTTTCACTTAGAATCATCGTACCTGAATCCACTCATTTTGCTGCTACTGGTCTTATGACATTGATTTCATGGCTGAGGGATATTCCATCGTACGTAAGTTCCACAATGTTTTGAACCATTTTTATATTTCCTGGGATATTTCAGGTGTACCCAGGTTGAGGTTCTTGTAAGCAGTGCAGCCCTCAATTTGGGGGTGGCTCTGTCTTATGGATTTTCAGTTTTCCCAAGGTATATTCCCTAGACTGGAAGTGCCCTTGGCTCTGTAGCTCTGTTGTTTACTTGTTTTAGGGAACACAATGCACTCCTCCAGTGAGGCAGTTGGCAACTTACATCCCGCCCATCAGCATAACAAGGCTCCCTGTTCTCCAGGGCCTGTCTTGCCTTTCTGGTTTTTACACATTTTGTGGATGTCCCTTTTGACCGTTGGGAAGTGATACTTCTTTGTAGTGCAGATTTGCATTGCCCGCTTGCTTGCTTAGCCAAAAAGGGCGTATGCGTTTTCTCCTGAATATATTCAGGAGAAAACGCATACGCCCTTTTTGGCCAAGTGCATCATTGTCGAAGTTGTGCCCCTCTTCCTGTGCTTTACAGGCGATTCTAACGTACCTCTTGAAATCTGTTTCCTGCTATTCTGCCTCGCATTCAAGTCCGCCTCGTTGCCTTCCCTCAACAGATTTTTGGACGATAGTTGGCCTTGATTACTCTGCCAGTTTGTGAATTGCTGTGCCCCTGAGCTCCATTTTTCAACTCGTTTTTTGTGAGCTGAACGCAAGTCCAAACATTTGGTTCAGGACCTATACTGGTTCCCAGTGGGTGGCTGAGACCTTGGTGAATTCTTCTTCCTGCCGGGAAATTAGAGTGACTTGTGCCCATCCAAATGCCTAACAGCTACTCTCTCATTGGTTCTCCCTCTTCCCTTTCCTCTTCTGCCAAATGGGCAACCTGTGTGAACCAGGAGCTTAAAGGGGCTGTCTCTCCAAGTTGGGAGATTGATAGTAAAGCTGTTGGAAAGTCAAACCGGAGCACCAGGAGAGGGACTCTTCGTTGAGTTTTAGAAACCTTTCGTATTCACAGTGTGTCCATTCTCTAGGTTTCCCGTACATGTTATAGCTGTAGTAATATTCCCTTCAACCTGGAGAGGTGGGACCCATGGAATGGTTGCCATGCATTATTGCTTTAAAGGGTCTGCATTTGCTCACCCAATCTCACCAATCCTCTCAGTCCCAAGTGTCCAGCCTCATGCCACATCCAGCTGTCATCGTAGATAGGGTCATTCCAGGTTGCATCAGAGACCCTGAAGGAATTGTAAAGAATTTCCCTGTTTCTTTGTTCTGTTTTTGAAATTCCTTTTTAGAGTGGGTTTGAGCTGATTCTCGCTGCCATGTTTATGCCAGTCTAGACACACTTGATTCCCTTACGGAGACATATCAATACATAGGTTTTAAGATTCTTACTAGTCAGATCTATTCCTCTGCGGGAAATATGGGGTTTTGAGTCCCTTTCACTGAGGAAGGTGTAGGTCTTGTCTATTCCATAGTTGGTTTTTGGAACAGTACCTGTGCTTATATCAAACTCTGGTTTGATGCATCACCCCACCTCTCCTTCCCCCTTAAGCAGGCATAAGAGTGTTTTCTAAATGTGAGACTCTGTTCTCTTTCCTAACTCAGTTCATGTGTTGCCATGTTTACAGGATCTTCCTAAGTGATATCTTATGATAAGTTTCTTTTTCTGTGTGACTTCTTTCACTTAGAATCATCGTACCTGAATCCACTCATTTTGCTGCTACTGGTCTTATGACATTGATTTCATGGCTGAGGGATATTCCATCGTACGTAAGTTCCACAATGTTTTGAACCATTTTTATATTTCCTGGGATATTTCAGGTGTACCCAGGTTGAGGTTCTTGTAAGCAGTGCAGCCCTCAATTTGGGGGTGGCTCTGTCTTATGGATTTTCAGTTTTCCCAAGGTATATTCCCTAGACTGGAAGTGCCCTTGGCTCTGTAGCTCTGTTGTTTACTTGTTTTAGGGAACACAATGCACTCCTCCAGTGAGGCAGTTGGCAACTTACATCCCGCCCATCAGCATAACAAGGCTCCCTGTTCTCCAGGGCCTGTCTTGCCTTTCTGGTTTTTACACATTTTGTGCATGTCCCTTTTGACCGGTGGGAAGTGATACTTCTTTGTAGTGCAGATTTGCATTGCCCGCTTGCTTGCTTGGCCAAAAAGGGCGTATGCGTTTTCTCCTGAATATATTCAGGAGAAAACGCATACGCCCTTTTTGGCCAAGTGCATCATTGTCGAAGTTGTGCCCCTCTTCCTGTGCTTTACAGGCGATTCTAACGTACCTCTTGAAATCTGTTTCCTGCTATTCTGCCTCGCATTCAAGTCCGCCTCGTTGCCTTCCCTCAACAGATTTTTGGACGATAGTTGGCCTTGATTACTCTGCCAGTTTGTGAATTGCTGTGCCCCTGAGCTCCATTTTTCAACTCGTTTTTTGTGAGCTGAACGCAAGTCCAAACATTTGGTTCAGGACCTATACTGGTTCCCGGTGGGTGGCTGAGACTTTGGTGAATTCTTCTTCCTGCCGGGAAATTAGAGTGACATGTGCCCATCCAAATGCCTAACAGCTACTCTCTCATTGGTTCTCCCTCTTCCCTTTCCTCCTCTGCCAAATGGGCAACCTGTGTGAACCAGGAGCTTAAAGGGGCTGTCTCTCCAAGTTGGGAGATTGATAGTAAAGCTGTTGGAAAGTCAAACCGGAGCACCAGGAGAGGGACTCTTCGTTGAGTTTTAGAAACCTTTCGTATTCACAGTGTGTCCATTCTCTAGGTTTCCCGTACATGTTATAGCTGTAGTAATATTCCCTTCAACCTGGAGAGGTGGGACCCATGGAATGGTGGCCATGCATTATTGCTTTAAAGGGTCTGCATTTGCTCACCCAATCTCACCAATCCTCTCAGTCCCAAGTGTCCAGCCTCATGCCACATCCAGCTGTCATCGTAGATAGGGTCATTCCAGGTTGCATCAGAGACCCTGAAGGAATTGTAAAGAATTTCCCTGTTTCTTTGTTCTGTTTTTGAAATTCCTTTTTAGAGTGGGTTTGAGCTGATTCTCGCTGCCATGTTTATGCCAGTCTAGACACACTTGATTCCCTTACGGAGACATATCAATACATAGGTTTTAAGATTCTTACTAGTCAGATCTATTCCTCTGCGGGAAATATGGGGTTTTGAGTCCCTTTCACTGAGGAAGGTGTAGGTCTTGTCTATTCCATAGTTGGTTTTTGGAACAGTACCTGTGCTTATATCAAACTCTGGTTTGATGCATCACCCCACCTCTCCTTCCCCCTTAAGCAGGCATAAGAGTGTTTTCTAAATGTGAGACTCTGTTCTCTTTCCTAACTCAGTTCATGTGTTGCCATGTTTACAGGATCTTCCTAAGTGATATCTTATGATAAGTTTCTTTTTCTGTGTGACTTCTTTCACTTAGAATCATCGTACCTGAATCCACTCATTTTGCTGCTACTGGTCTTATGACATTGATTTCATGGCTGAGGGATATTCCATCGTACGTAAGTTCCACAATGTTTTGAACCATTTTTATATTTCCTGGGATATTTCAGGTGTACCCAGGTTGAGGTTCTTGTAAGCAGTGCAGCCCTCAATTTGGGGGTGGCTCTGTCTTATGGATTTTCAGTTTTCCCAAGGTATATTCCCTAGACTGGAAGTGCCCTTGGCTCTGTAGCTCTGTTGTTTACTTGTTTTAGGGAACACAATGCACTCCTCCAGTGAGGCAGTTGGCAACTTACATCCCGCCCATCAGCATAACAAGGCTCCCTGTTCTCCAGGGCCTGTCTTGCCTTTCTGGTTTTTACACATTTTGTGCATGTCCCTTTTGACCGTTGGGAAGTGATACTTCTTTGTAGTGCAGATTTGCATTGCCCGCTTGCTTGCTTGGCCAAAAAGGGCGTATGCGTTTTCTCCTGAATATATTCAGGAGAAAACGCATACGCCCTTTTTGGCCAAGTGCATCATTGTCAAAGTTGTGCCCCTCTTCCTGTGCTTTACAGGCGATTCTAACGTACCTCTTGAAATCTGTTTCCTGCTATTCTGCCTCGCATTCAAGTCCGCCTCGTTGCCTTCCCTCAACAGATTTTTGGACGATAGTTGGCCTTGATTACTCTGCCAGTTTGTGAATTGCTGTACCCCTGAGCTCCATTTTTCAACTCGTTTTTTGTGAGCTGAACGCAAGTCCAAACATTTGGTTCAGGACCTATACTGGTTCCCAGTGGGTGGCTGAGACTTTGGTGAATTCTTCTTCCTGCCGGGAAATTAGAGTGACATGTGCCCATGCAAATGCCTAACAGCTACTCTCTCATTGGTTCTCCCTCTTCCCTTTCCTCTTCTGCCAAATGGGCAACCTGTGTGAACCAGGAGCTTAAAGGGGCTGTCTCTCCAAGTTGGGCATTGATAGTAAAGCTGTTGGAAAGTCAAACCGGAGCACCAGGAGAGGGACTCTTCGTTGAGTTTTAGAAACCTTTCGTATTCACAGTGTGTCCATTCTCTAGGTTTCCCGTACATGTTATAGCTGTAGTAATATTCCCTTCAACCTGGAGAGGTGGGACCCATGGAATGGTTGCCATGCATTATTGCTTTAAAGGGTCTGCATTTGCTCACCCAATCTCACCAATCCTCTCAGTCCCAAGTGTCCAGCCTCATGCCACATCCAGCTGTCATCGTAGATAGGGTCATTCCAGGTTGCATCAGAGACCCTGAAGGAATTGTAAAGAATTTCCCTGTTTCTTTGTTCTGTTTTTGAAATTCCTTTTTAGAGTGGGTTTGAGCTGATTCTCGCTGCCATGTTTATGCCAGTCTAGACACACTTGATTCCCTTACGGAGACATATCAATACATAGGTTTTAAGATTCTTACTAGTCAGATCTATTCCTCTGCGGGAAATATGGGGTTTTGAGTCCCTTTCACTGAGGAAGGTGTAGGTCTTGTCTATTCCATAGTTGGTTTTTGGAACAGTACCTGTGCTTATATCAAACTCTGGTTTGATGCATCACCCCACCTCTCCTTCCCCCTTAAGCAGGCATAAGAGTGTTTTCTAAATGTGAGACTCTGTTCTCTTTCCTAACTCAGTTCATGTGTTGCCATGTTTACAGGATCTTCCTAAGTGATATCTTATGATAAGTTTCTTTTTCTGTGTGACTTCTTTCACTTAGAATCATCGTACCTGAATCCACTCATTTTGCTGCTACTGGTCTTATGACATTGATTTCATGGCTGAGGGATATTCCATCGTACGTAAGTTCCACAATGTTTTGAACCATTTTTATATTTCCTGGGATATTTCAGGTGTACCCAGGTTGAGGTTCTTGTAAGCAGTGCAGCCCTCAATTTGGGGGTGGCTCTGTCTTATGGATTTTCAGTTTTCCCAAGGTATATTCCCTAGACTGGAAGTGCCCTTGGCTCTGTAGCTCTGTTGTTTACTTGTTTTAGGGAACACAATGCACTCCTCCAGTGAGGCAGTTGGCAACTTACATCCCGCCCATCAGCATAACAAGGCTCCCTGTTCTCCAGGGCCTGTCTTGCCTTTCTGGTTTTTACACATTTTGTGCATGTCCCTTTTGACCGTTGGGAAGTGATACTTCTTTGTAGTGCAGATTTGCATTGCCCGCTTGCTTGCTTGGCCAAAAAGGGCGTATGCGTTTTCTCCTGAATATATTCAGGAGAAAACGCATACGCCCTTTTTGGCCAAGTGCATCATTGTCAAAGTTGTGCCCCTCTTCCTGTGCTTTACAGGCGATTCTAACGTACCTCTTGAAATCTGTTTCCTGCTATTCTGCCTCGCATTCAAGTCCGCCTCGTTGCCTTCCCTCAACAGATTTTTGGACGATAGTTGGCCTTGATTACTCTGCCAGTTTGTGAATTGCTGTACCCCTGAGCTCCATTTTTCAACTCGTTTTTTGTGAGCTGAACGCAAGTCCAAACATTTGGTTCAGGACCTATACTGGTTCCCAGTGGGTGGCTGAGACTTTGGTGAATTCTTCTTCCTGCCGGGAAATTAGAGTGACATGTGCCCATGCAAATGCCTAACAGCTACTCTCTCATTGGTTCTCCCTCTTCCCTTTCCTCTTCTGCCAAATGGGCAACCTGTGTGAACCAGGAGCTTAAAGGGGCTGTCTCTCCAAGTTGGGCATTGATAGTAAAGCTGTTGGAAAGTCAAACCGGAGCACCAGGAGAGGGACTCTTCGTTGAGTTTTAGAAACCTTTCGTATTCACAGTGTGTCCATTCTCTAGGTTTCCCGTACATGTTATAGCTGTAGTAATATTCCCTTCAACCTGGAGAGGTGGGACCCATGGAATGGTTGCCATGCATTATTGCTTTAAAGGGTCTGCATTTGCTCACCCAATCTCACCAATCCTCTCAGTCCCAAGTGTCCAGCCTCATGCCACATCCAGCTGTCATCGTAGATAGGGTCATTCCAGGTTGCATCAGAGACCCTGAAGGAATTGTAAAGAATTTCCCTGTTTCTTTGTTCTGTTTTTGAAATTCCTTTTTAGAGTGGGTTTGAGCTGATTCTCGCTGCCATGTTTATGCCAGTCTAGACACACTTGATTCCCTTACGGAGACATATCAATACATAGGTTTTAAGATTCTTACTAGTCAGATCTATTCCTCTGCGGGAAATATGGGGTTTTGAGTCCCTTTCACTGAGGAAGGTGTAGGTCTTGTCTATTCCATAGTTGGTTTTTGGAACAGTACCTGTGCTTATATCAAACTCTGGTTTGATGCATCACCCCACCTCTCCTTCCCCCTTAAGCAGGCATAAGAGTGTTTTCTAAATGTGAGACTCTGTTCTCTTTCCTAACTCAGTTCATGTGTTGCCATGTTTACAGGATCTTCCTAAGTGATATCTTATGATAAGTTTCTTTTTCTGTGTGACTTCTTTCACTTAGAATCATCGTACCTGAATCCACTCATTTTGCTGCTACTGGTCTTATGACATTGATTTCATGGCTGAGGGATATTCCATCGTACGTAAGTTCCACAATGTTTTGAACCATTTTTATATTTCCTGGGATATTTCAGGTGTACCCAGGTTGAGGTTCTTGTAAGCAGTGCAGCCCTCAATTTGGGGGTGGCTCTGTCTTATGGATTTTCAGTTTTCCCAAGGTATATTCCCTAGACTGGAAGTGCCCTTGGCTCTGTAGCTCTGTTGTTTACTTGTTTTAGGGAACACAATGCACTCCTCCAGTGAGGCAGTTGGCAACTTACATCCCGCCCATCAGCATAACAAGGCTCCCTGTTCTCCAGGGCCTGTCTTGCCTTTCTGGTTTTTACACATTTTGTGGATGTCCCTTTTGACCGTTGGGAAGTGATACTTCTTTGTAGTGCAGATTTGCATTGCCCGCTTGCTTGCTTGGCCAAAAAGGGCGTATGCGTTTTCTCCTGAATATATTCAGGAGAAAACGCATACGCCCTTTTTGGCCAAGTGCATCATTGTCGAAGTTGTGCCCCTCTTCCTGTGCTTTACAGGCGATTCTAACGTACCTCTTGAAATCTGTTTCCTGCTATTCTGCCTCGCATTCAAGTCCGCCTCGTTGCCTTCCCTCAACAGATTTTTGGACGATAGTTGGCCTTGATTACTCTGCCAGTTTGTGAATTGCTGTGCCCCTGAGCTCCATTTTTCAACTCGTTTTTTGTGAGCTGAACGCAAGTCCAAACATTTGGTTCAGGACCTATACTGGTTCCCGGTGGGTGGCTGAGACTTTGGTGAATTCTTCTTCCTGCCGGGAAATTAGAGTGACATGTGCCCATCCAAATGCCTAACAGCTACTCTCTCATTGGTTCTCCCTCTTCCCTTTCCTCCTCTGCCAAATGGGCAACCTGTGTGAACCAGGAGCTTAAAGGGGCTGTCTCTCCAAGTTGGGAGATTGATAGTAAAGCTGTTGGAAAGTCAAACCGGAGCACCAGGAGAGGGACTCTTCGTTGAGTTTTAGAAACCTTTCGTATTCACAGTGTGTCCATTCTCTAGGTTTCCCGTACATGTTATAGCTGTAGTAATATTCCCTTCAACCTGGAGAGGTGGGACCCATGGAATGGTGGCCATGCATTATTGCTTTAAAGGGTCTGCATTTGCTCACCCAATCTCACCAATCCTCTCAGTCCCAAGTGTCCAGCCTCATGCCACATCCAGCTGTCATCGTAGATAGGGTCATTCCAGGTTGCATCAGAGACCCTGAAGGAATTGTAAAGAATTTCCCTGTTTCTTTGTTCTGTTTTTGAAATTCCTTTTTAGAGTGGGTTTGAGCTGATTCTCGCTGCCATGTTTATGCCAGTCTAGACACACTTGATTCCCTTACGGAGACATATCAATACATAGGTTTTAAGATTCTTACTAGTCAGATCTATTCCTCTGCGGGAAATATGGGGTTTTGAGTCCCTTTCACTGAGGAAGGTGTAGGTCTTGTCTATTCCATAGTTGGTTTTTGGAACAGTACCTGTGCTTATATCAAACTCTGGTTTGATGCATCACCCCACCTCTCCTTCCCCCTTAAGCAGGCATAAGAGTGTTTTCTAAATGTGAGACTCTGTTCTCTTTCCTAACTCAGTTCATGTGTTGCCATGTTTACAGGATCTTCCTAAGTGATATCTTATGATAAGTTTCTTTTTCTGTGTGACTTCTTTCACTTAGAATCATCGTACCTGAATCCACTCATTTTGCTGCTACTGGTCTTATGACATTGATTTCATGGCTGAGGGATATTCCATCGTAGGTAAGTTCCACAATGTTTTGAACCATTTTTATATTTCCTGGGATATTTCAGGTGTACCCAGGTTGAGGTTCTTGTAAGCAGTGCAGCCCTCAATTTGGGGGTGGCTCTGTCTTATGGATTTTCAGTTTTCCCAAGGTATATTCCCTAGACTGGAAGTGCCCTTGGCTCTGTAGCTCTGTTGTTTACTTGTTTTAGGGAACACAATGCACTCCTCCAGTGAGGCAGTTGGCAACTTACATCCCGCCCATCAGCATAACAAGGCTCCCTGTTCTCCAGGGCCTGTCTTGCCTTTCTGGTTTTTACACATTTTGTGCATGTCCCTTTTGACCGTTGGGAAGTGATACTTCTTTGTAGTGCAGATTTGCATTGCCCGCTTGCTTGCTTGGCCAAAAAGGGCGTATGCGTTTTCTCCTGAATATATTCAGGAGAAAACGCATACGCCCTTTTTGGCCAAGTGCATCATTGTCAAAGTTGTGCCCCTCTTCCTGTGCTTTACAGGCGATTCTAACGTACCTCTTGAAATCTGTTTCCTGCTATTCTGCCTCGCATTCAAGTCCGCCTCGTTGCCTTCCCTCAACAGATTTTTGGACGATAGTTGGCCTTGATTACTCTGCCAGTTTGTGAATTGCTGTACCCCTGAGCTCCATTTTTCAACTCGTTTTTTGTGAGCTGAACGCAAGTCCAAACATTTGGTTCAGGACCTATACTGGTTCCCAGTGGGTGGCTGAGACTTTGGTGAATTCTTCTTCCTGCCGGGAAATTAGAGTGACTTGTGCCCATGCAAATGCCTAACAGCTACTCTCTCATTGGTTCTCCCTCTTCCCTTTCCTCTTCTGCCAAATGGGCAACCTGTGTGAACCAGGAGCTTAAAGGGGCTGTCTCTCCAAGTTGGGCATTGATAGTAAAGCTGTTGGAAAGTCAAACCGGAGCACCAGGAGAGGGACTCTTCGTTGAGTTTTAGAAACCTTTCGTATTCACAGTGTGTCCATTCTCTAGGTTTCCCGTACATGTTATAGCTGTAGTAATATTCCCTTCAACCTGGAGAGGTGGGACCCATGGAATGGTTGCCATGCATTATTGCTTTAAAGGGTCTGCATTTGCTCACCCAATCTCACCAATCCTCTCAGTCCCAAGTGTCCAGCCTCATGCCACATCCAGCTGTCATCGTAGATAGGGTCATTCCAGGTTGCATCAGAGACCCTGAAGGAATTGTAAAGAATTTCCCTGTTTCTTTGTTCTGTTTTTGAAATTCCTTTTTAGAGTGGGTTTGAGCTGATTCTCGCTGCCATGTTTATGCCAGTCTAGACACACTTGATTCCCTTACGGAGACATATCAATACATAGGTTTTAAGATTCTTACTAGTCAGATCTATTCCTCTGCGGGAAATATGGGGTTTTGAGTCCCTTTCACTGAGGAAGGTGTAGGTCTTGTCTATTCCATAGTTGGTTTTTGGAACAGTACCTGTGCTTATATCAAACTCTGGTTTGATGCATCACCCCACCTCTCCTTCCCCCTTAAGCAGGCATAAGAGTGTTTTCTAAATGTGAGACTCTGTTCTCTTTCCTAACTCAGTTCATGTGTTGCCATGTTTACAGGATCTTCCTAAGTGATATCTTATGATAAGTTTCTTTTTCTGTGTGACTTCTTTCACTTAGAATCATCGTACCTGAATCCACTCATTTTGCTGCTACTGGTCTTATGACATTGATTTCATGGCTGAGGGATATTCCATCGTACGTAAGTTCCACAATGTTTTGAACCATTTTTATATTTCCTGGGATATTTCAGGTGTACCCAGGTTGAGGTTCTTGTAAGCAGTGCAGCCCTCAATTTGGGGGTGGCTCTGTCTTATGGATTTTCAGTTTTCCCAAGGTATATTCCCTAGACTGGAAGTGCCCTTGGCTCTGTAGCTCTGTTGTTTACTTGTTTTAGGGAACACAATGCACTCCTCCAGTGAGGCAGTTGGCAACTTACATCCCGCCCATCAGCATAACAAGGCTCCCTGTTCTCCAGGGCCTGTCTTGCCTTTCTGGTTTTTACACATTTTGTGGATGTCCCTTTTGACCGTTGGGAAGTGATACTTCTTTGTAGTGCAGATTTGCATTGCCCGCTTGCTTGCTTGGCCAAAAAGGGCGTATGCGTTTTCTCCTGAATATATTCAGGAGAAAACGCATACGCCCTTTTTGGCCAAGTGCATCATTGTCGAAGTTGTGCCCCTCTTCCTGTGCTTTACAGGCGATTCTAACGTACCTCTTGAAATCTGTTTCCTGCTATTCTGCCTCGCATTCAAGTCCGCCTCGTTGCCTTCCCTCAACAGATTTTTGGACGATAGTTGGCCTTGATTACTCTGCCAGTTTGTGAATTGCTGTGCCCCTGAGCTCCATTTTTCAACTCGTTTTTTGTGAGCTGAACGCAAGTCCAAACATTTGGTTCAGGACCTATACTGGTTCCCGGTGGGTGGCTGAGACTTTGGTGAATTCTTCTTCCTGCCGGGAAATTAGAGTGACATGTGCCCATCCAAATGCCTAACAGCTACTCTCTCATTGGTTCTCCCTCTTCCCTTTCCTCCTCTGCCAAATGGGCAACCTGTGTGAACCAGGAGCTTAAAGGGGCTGTCTCTCCAAGTTGGGAGATTGATAGTAAAGCTGTTGGAAAGTCAAACCGGAGCACCAGGAGAGGGACTCTTCGTTGAGTTTTAGAAACCTTTCGTATTCACAGTGTGTCCATTCTCTAGGTTTCCCGTACATGTTATAGCTGTAGTAATATTCCCTTCAACCTGGAGAGGTGGGACCCATGGAATGGTGGCCATGCATTATTGCTTTAAAGGGTCTGCATTTGCTCACCCAATCTCACCAATCCTCTCAGTCCCAAGTGTCCAGCCTCATGCCACATCCAGCTGTCATCGTAGATAGGGTCATTCCAGGTTGCATCAGAGACCCTGAAGGAATTGTAAAGAATTTCCCTGTTTCTTTGTTCTGTTTTTGACATTCCTTTTTAGAGTGGGTTTGAGCTGATTCTCGCTGCCATGTTTATGCCAGTCTAGACACACTTGATTCCCTTACGGAGACATATCAATACATAGGTTTTAAGATTCTTACTAGTCAGATCTATTCCTCTGCGGGAAATATGGGGTTTTGAGTCCCTTTCACTGAGGAAGGTGTAGGTCTTGTCTATTCCATAGTTGGTTTTTGGAACAGTACCTGTGCTTATATCAAACTCTGGTTTGATGCATCACCCCACCTCTCCTTCCCCCTTAAGCAGGCATAAGAGTGTTTTCTAAATGTGAGACTCTGTTCTCTTTCCTAACTCAGTTCATGTGTTGCCATGTTTACAGGATCTTCCTAAGTGATATCTTATGATAAGTTTCTTTTTCTGTGTGACTTCTTTCACTTAGAATCATCGTACCTGAATCCACTCATTTTGCTGCTACTGGTCTTATGACATTGATTTCATGGCTGAGGGATATTCCATCGTACGTAAGTTCCACAATGTTTTGAACCATTTTTATATTTCCTGGGATATTTCAGGTGTACCCAGGTTGAGGTTCTTGTAAGCAGTGCAGCCCTCAATTTGGGGGTGGCTCTGTCTTATGGATTTTCAGTTTTCCCAAGGTATATTCCCTAGACTGGAAGTGCCCTTGGCTCTGTAGCTCTGTTGTTTACTTGTTTTAGGGAACACAATGCACTCCTCCAGTGAGGCAGTTGGCAACTTACATCCCGCCCATCAGCATAACAAGGCTCCCTGTTCTCCAGGGCCTGTCTTGCCTTTCTGGTTTTTACACATTTTGTGCATGTCCCTTTTGACCGTTGGGAAGTGATACTTCTTTGTAGTGCAGATTTGCATTGCCCGCTTGCTTGCTTGGCCAAAAAGGGCGTATGCGTTTTCTCCTGAATATATTCAGGAGAAAACGCATACGCCCTTTTTGGCCAAGTGCATCATTGTCAAAGTTGTGCCCCTCTTCCTGTGCTTTACAGGCGATTCTAACGTACCTCTTGAAATCTGTTTCCTGCTATTCTGCCTCGCATTCAAGTCCGCCTCGTTGCCTTCCCTCAACAGATTTTTGGACGATAGTTGGCCTTGATTACTCTGCCAGTTTGTGAATTGCTGTACCCCTGAGCTCCATTTTTCAACTCGTTTTTTGTGAGCTGAACGCAAGTCCAAACATTTGGTTCAGGACCTATACTGGTTCCCGGTGGGTGGCTGAGACTTTGGTGAATTCTTCTTCCTGCCGGGAAATTAGAGTGACATGTGCCCATGCAAATGCCTAACAGCTACTCTCTCATTGGTTCTCCCTCTTCCCTTTCCTCTTCTGCCAAATGGGCAACCTGTGTGAACCAGGAGCTTAAAGGGGCTGTCTCTCCAAGTTGGGCATTGATAGTAAAGCTGTTGGAAAGTCAAACCGGAGCACCAGGAGAGGGACTCTTCGTTGAGTTTTAGAAACCTTTCGTATTCACAGTGTGTCCATTCTCTAGGTTTCCCGTACATGTTATAGCTGTAGTAATATTCCCTTCAACCTGGAGAGGTGGGACCCATGGAATGGTTGCCATGCATTATTGCTTTAAAGGGTCTGCATTTGCTCACCCAATCTCACCAATCCTCTCAGTCCCAAGTGTCCAGCCTCATGCCACATCCAGCTGTCATCGTAGATAGGGTCATTCCAGGTTGCATCAGAGACCCTGAAGGAATTGTAAAGAATTTCCCTGTTTCTTTGTTCTGTTTTTGAAATTCCTTTTTAGAGTGGGTTTGAGCTGATTCTCGCTGCCATGTTTATGCCAGTCTAGACACACTTGATTCCCTTACGGAGACATATCAATACATAGGTTTTAAGATTCTTACTAGTCAGATCTATTCCTCTGCGGGAAATATGGGGTTTTGAGTCCCTTTCACTGAGGAAGGTGTAGGTCTTGTCTATTCCATAGTTGGTTTTTGGAACAGTACCTGTGCTTATATCAAACTCTGGTTTGATGCATCACCCCACCTCTCCTTCCCCCTTAAGCAGGCATAAGAGTGTTTTCTAAATGTGAGACTCTGTTCTCTTTCCTAACTCAGTTCATGTGTTGCCATGTTTACAGGATCTTCCTAAGTGATATCTTATGATAAGTTTCTTTTTCTGTGTGACTTCTTTCACTTAGAATCATCGTACCTGAATCCACTCATTTTGCTGCTACTGGTCTTATGACATTGATTTCATGGCTGAGGGATATTCCATCGTACGTAAGTTCCACAATGTTTTGAACCATTTTTATATTTCCTGGGATATTTCAGGTGTACCCAGGTTGAGGTTCTTGTAAGCAGTGCAGCCCTCAATTTGGGGGTGGCTCTGTCTTATGGATTTTCAGTTTTCCCAAGGTATATTCCCTAGACTGGAAGTGCCCTTGGCTCTGTAGCTCTGTTGTTTACTTGTTTTAGGGAACACAATGCACTCCTCCAGTGAGGCAGTTGGCAACTTACATCCCGCCCATCAGCATAACAAGGCTCCCTGTTCTCCAGGGCCTGTCTTGCCTTTCTGGTTTTTACACATTTTGTGGATGTCCCTTTTGACCGTTGGGAAGTGATACTTCTTTGTAGTGCAGATTTGCATTGCCCGCTTGCTTGCTTGGCCAAAAAGGGCGTATGCGTTTTCTCCTGAATATATTCAGGAGAAAACGCATACGCCCTTTTTGGCCAAGTGCATCATTGTCGAAGTTGTGCCCCTCTTCCTGTGCTTTACAGGCGATTCTAACGTACCTCTTGAAATCTGTTTCCTGCTATTCTGCCTCGCATTCAAGTCCGCCTCGTTGCCTTCCCTCAACAGATTTTTGGACGATAGTTGGCCTTGATTACTCTGCCAGTTTGTGAATTGCTGTGCCCCTGAGCTCCATTTTTCAACTCGTTTTTTGTGAGCTGAACGCAAGTCCAAACATTTGGTTCAGGACCTATACTGGTTCCCGGTGGGTGGCTGAGACTTTGGTGAATTCTTCTTCCTGCCGGGAAATTAGAGTGACATGTGCCCATCCAAATGCCTAACAGCTACTCTCTCATTGGTTCTCCCTCTTCCCTTTCCTCCTCTGCCAAATGGGCAACCTGTGTGAACCAGGAGCTTAAAGGGGCTGTCTCTCCAAGTTGGGAGATTGATAGTAAAGCTGTTGGAAAGTCAAACCGGAGCACCAGGAGAGGGACTCTTCGTTGAGTTTTAGAAACCTTTCGTATTCACAGTGTGTCCATTCTCTAGGTTTCCCGTACATGTTATAGCTGTAGTAATATTCCCTTCAACCTGGAGAGGTGGGACCCATGGAATGGTGGCCATGCATTATTGCTTTAAAGGGTCTGCATTTGCTCACCCAATCTCACCAATCCTCTCAGTCCCAAGTGTCCAGCCTCATGCCACATCCAGCTGTCATCGTAGATAGGGTCATTCCAGGTTGCATCAGAGACCCTGAAGGAATTGTAAAGAATTTCCCTGTTTCTTTGTTCTGTTTTTGAAATTCCTTTTTAGAGTGGGTTTGAGCTGATTCTCGCTGCCATGTTTATGCCAGTCTAGACACACTTGATTCCCTTACGGAGACATATCAATACATAGGTTTTAAGATTCTTACTAGTCAGATCTATTCCTCTGCGGGAAATATGGGGTTTTGAGTCCCTTTCACTGAGGAAGGTGTAGGTCTTGTCTATTCCATAGTTGGTTTTTGGAACAGTACCTGTGCTTATATCAAACTCTGGTTTGATGCATCACCCCACCTCTCCTTCCCCCTTAAGCAGGCATAAGAGTGTTTTCTAAATGTGAGACTCTGTTCTCTTTCCTAACTCAGTTCATGTGTTGCCATGTTTACAGGATCTTCCTAAGTGATATCTTATGATAAGTTTCTTTTTCTGTGTGACTTCTTTCACTTAGAATCATCGTACCTGAATCCACTCATTTTGCTGCTACTGGTCTTATGACATTGATTTCATGGCTGAGGGATATTCCATCGTACGTAAGTTCCACAATGTTTTGAACCATTTTTATATTTCCTGGGATATTTCAGGTGTACCCAGGTTGAGGTTCTTGTAAGCAGTGCAGCCCTCAATTTGGGGGTGGCTCTGTCTTATGGATTTTCAGTTTTCCCAAGGTATATTCCCTAGACTGGAAGTGCCCTTGGCTCTGTAGCTCTGTTGTTTACTTGTTTTAGGGAACACAATGCACTCCTCCAGTGAGGCAGTTGGCAACTTACATCCCGCCCATCAGCATAACAAGGCTCCCTGTTCTCCAGGGCCTGTCTTGCCTTTCTGGTTTTTACACATTTTGTGCATGTCCCTTTTGACCGTTGGGAAGTGATACTTCTTTGTAGTGCAGATTTGCATTGCCCGCTTGCTTGCTTGGCCAAAAAGGGCGTATGCGTTTTCTCCTGAATATATTCAGGAGAAAACGCATACGCCCTTTTTGGCCAAGTGCATCATTGTCAAAGTTGTGCCCCTCTTCCTGTGCTTTACAGGCGATTCTAACGTACCTCTTGAAATCTGTTTCCTGCTATTCTGCCTCGCATTCAAGTCCGCCTCGTTGCCTTCCCTCAACAGATTTTTGGACGATAGTTGGCCTTGATTACTCTGCCAGTTTGTGAATTGCTGTACCCCTGAGCTCCATTTTTCAACTCGTTTTTTGTGAGCTGAACGCAAGTCCAAACATTTGGTTCAGGACCTATACTGGTTCCCAGTGGGTGGCTGAGACTTTGGTGAATTCTTCTTCCTGCCGGGAAATTAGAGTGACTTGTGCCCATGCAAATGCCTAACAGCTACTCTCTCATTGGTTCTCCCTCTTCCCTTTCCTCTTCTGCCAAATGGGCAACCTGTGTGAACCAGGAGCTTAAAGGGGCTGTCTCTCCAAGTTGGGCATTGATAGTAAAGCTGTTGGAAAGTCAAACCGGAGCACCAGGAGAGGGACTCTTCGTTGAGTTTTAGAAACCTTTCGTATTCACAGTGTGTCCATTCTCTAGGTTTCCCGTACATGTTATAGCTGTAGTAATATTCCCTTCAACCTGGAGAGGTGGGACCCATGGAATGGTTGCCATGCATTATTGCTTTAAAGGGTCTGCATTTGCTCACCCAATCTCACCAATCCTCTCAGTCCCAAGTGTCCAGCCTCATGCCACATCCAGCTGTCATCGTAGATAGGGTCATTCCAGGTTGCATCAGAGACCCTGAAGGAATTGTAAAGAATTTCCCTGTTTCTTTGTTCTGTTTTTGAAATTCCTTTTTAGAGTGGGTTTGAGCTGATTCTCGCTGCCATGTTTATGCCAGTCTAGACACACTTGATTCCCTTACGGAGACATATCAATACATAGGTTTTAAGATTCTTACTAGTCAGATCTATTCCTCTGCGGGAAATATGGGGTTTTGAGTCCCTTTCACTGAGGAAGGTGTAGGTCTTGTCTATTCCATAGTTGGTTTTTGGAACAGTACCTGTGCTTATATCAAACTCTGGTTTGATGCATCACCCCACCTCTCCTTCCCCCTTAAGCAGGCATAAGAGTGTTTTCTAAATGTGAGACTCTGTTCTCTTTCCTAACTCAGTTCATGTGTTGCCATGTTTACAGGATCTTCCTAAGTGATATCTTATGATAAGTTTCTTTTTCTGTGTGACTTC